>NC_046162.1:69965283-70269449 GCF_011064425.1 Rattus rattus | reverse complement strand
AAAGGGGGCATGCAGAGGAGGTGAGGCTTGGCACCATGAAGAGAGCCTATGAGAGGATATTTGTAAAGCCTAGTTGCAGCAGAAGACCCCAGCATAGTGCAGATTCCAGTACCATAGGACGGTCACCAAGAACAGCAGCAGCAGTGGAGTGGATCAACCTGAGCTTAGAGTGCCATCAGAGCTGGAGAAGTGACACTAGCCCTTGGGAGGAGCCCAGAAGATCATGTGTAGATCCCAGACATTGAAACAAGAAGCTTGCCTTGGAGGACCCAAAATATTTGAGATGCTAGAGCCATGATCTATCTACTGAGGAAAGCTGCTAATGGGGTGTGGAACCAGCCCAGGAGAAAGAATGTTATTGTAGTCAATAAAAATGAAAACGGAGTGGAGATCTGACATTGACATCAGACACGGAGATGCAGAGTTTGGAGTTTGCCCAGCTGGTTTCCTGTCTTAATTGGGAATTACAGTTAAGTGATTGGATGAATGTAGAAGAGACTTTGATCTTTGGACTTTAATATTGTTGAGACAGCTATGAGGGCAGTGGGGCTTTGGAAGTTGGACTAAATGTTCTTTTTTTGTTATGCTATGTTTACATATGGCTCTCGTAGACTCATGTGCTTGAACAAGCCTATGGAGGCCAAGGAGAAGAATGTGATGGTTTTCATATACTCAGCCCAGGGAGTGGCACTGTTAGAAGGTGTGGCCCCTGTTGGAGTAGGCGTGGCCTTGTTGGAGTAGGTGTGTCACTGTGTGTGTGGCCTTTAAGACCCTTACCCTAGCTGCCTGCAAGTCAATGTTCTACTAGCAGCCTTCAGATGGAGATGTAGAACTCTCAGCTCCTCCAGCACCATGCCTGCCTGGATTCTGCCTTGACGATAATGGACTGAACCTCTGAACTTGCAAGCAAACCCAAGTAAATTTGTCCTTTACAAGACTTGCCTTGGGGTTGGGGATTTAGCTCAGTGGTAGAGCGCTTGCCTAGCAAGCACAAAGCCCTGGGTTCGGTCCTCAGCTCTGGTCATAGTGTCTGTTCACAGCAGTAAAACCCTAAGAGAGTGGGATTAGGCATGGACTGGATCTTTCCAGCAACTGGTATCCACTCATCTGCCAGACGGCACCTGCCAGGAGCAAACCGAGAGATGCTATGAGTAATCGTGAACTTGGCTGGACTCTCCCCACTCAGCAGAACAACCCATCCTTCAAACACAAATGGAGAGGGTTTCAGCCCAGGAAAACTATCACAATGACATGTTCAAAGTTTGGCTCCTGGAAACGTGTGTAAAGTTGAGAGTGTATTTCTCATCCTCTGAAGAGGGTTTAGGCAAAAAAAAGAAATACAGTCTGGTTTTGCATTCACCTGACTGAAATACAATGTAAAGAATTCCATTTTACATACTTTCGCTATGATATAATTTTGACTTGATCATAATTGTTTTATCTGTACTAATAAAGTAACTATGCCTCTTAGGACAGTGGAATGTTATTTCCTGCCTTCTGACTACTGAGAAGAGGAAGGGTAATTCTACTGTGTCTTCGGACGCATCATTAAATCATTTATTATAAAAGAATAGCTCATGCAACTTGATTTAAGCAAGTGTGTATGTTGATAGCCAGGTTCATTCGCTCCACTTTGGTTAAAATAGCTCTGACAGTAGACACTCAAACTGTGCTCACCATCCAGACGGGGAGGCAAGAAATAATGACTGGTATTGTCAAACTAACAAACTGTATAGTGCGAAAATTTCAGTGCTCAAGGTAATGTCACCTGCAGCTGACACTGGTATACACAGTCCTTGCTGCTCCGCTATTGGAGTTGTTTCATTCCCCATTTTAGGATCATTTCTTAACTTCAGTAAAGCCCCACCCCCACCAGAGTGGGTATTTAGTGTGGCCTGCATATCTCTCTGTCCACTCAAGCTTGAAGCAGTAGTCCTAAATCCCATGACTCCTGAAGGGGGACAGGTACATCATCTTTTTAATAATTCCCTTTTTACTTTTAAGTACTAGAGGGGTTTTCTACCTCAGCATATCTAAGCAAAATAAATATGATGTGTATGGATTCTCAAATCTATGAAAGGATGACGAAAAAAGCCACAGTTTGGGAAATAAATCATTTAGCCAGAGGAAACTTCTCATTCGATTATGAGCACAGTTTTGAAGGATGGTAAAAAGTTATTTGAAGCCAGTAGAGGGCCAGTTGCTGGTGCTGAGAGAATGGGGTGGGCTGATTTGTGAGGGCGGGCAGAAGTGTCAGGACTTGGGTGTAATCCCCACATGCCAGGCAGCAGTGGGAGCTGACGAGCCAGTTCTGTGCTAAACACATAGGAACATGAAGGCAGCTCTCGGCACCAAAGCTCTGTTTCATCTCCTCCAGAAATGAACCTGTTGTTTTGATGTCAAAAGGACAAAGGAAGGCTTAAGGACCTATTGAGAAGTTCAAAGAGCAAAAGTCAATGAAAGAGGAGCAAAGGAAGCCTTCCCGTGTGACAGAGACCACTGGGTGGGCCTCTGCAGTACCTGGTACCTTAAACCCACAGAAACGGTTTTCTAGGGACGACTAATTTAGAGCACAGTTTCAAGGCCCTAGGAGCCATGAAGAGGAGCAGCACAAAGGTGCTCTTCTCTGTCCCACATCTCCAGCCTCGTATTTTTAGAAAACTTGGTCAGCTCTGCTCATAAAGGAAAACCTTCAAAAAGGAGCATAAATAACCTGGTTTTTAATTCAGTTGTTGCTTCTGCCTACTTACTGTGCTTTTATATTTATTTTCGAGGCCACTTTTTCTTTTTTTAACATTACAAATTAAGTTCGCGCAAATGAAGTAGTATTTGGTTCTAGGAAGGTACTTACAGGGGGGTAAGGGTGTGGCTCCTTGGTAGAGTATGTGTAACCACACCTTGGGTTCAGTCCACAGGCCCACAAAGCACTTGGGGGAGGCTCAGTAACCAGTTACCTTACCTCATGAGTCACTTGGCTTTCTAGTAAATTCTAGACTAGGAATTATATATACTTCCTTCAGCTTACGACCCACCATGTAAATCTTTTGTACCAATAATCCAAAGTGGAAATTTACCAGACAGATAGAAAGAGCAAAGTTGCTGAATAGCCCAAGTAAATGTCTTTTCTGAATCAAGGACTTTCCAAGAACATGTCCAGAAGATTGATTTCCTAAAAGTAAATTATCAACTGGCCCGTGCACCTGTCCAGAATGGTTGGTTTGAGGAGACTGATTGGATGAGGACATGAGCTGTCTGCAGTCTCAGGGCATAGCAGTTAACAACTTCACAAACAGTAGCATAACTATGTCTCTCCTCCAAGACCACAGCCAATGCCCTGCCCCCACACCCTCGCTAGCACACACTGACTAGAAATTGAGTGACAAGCCTAGGCCTCCAACCCAGACAGAGGAGACAATCACCTTCCTCATCCTTTGTGGAAACAGAGCCTCCCACATTGTGTGGCTTGCCTTACCACAGGTATGCCCGCCATGTCCAATTCCCTAGCTCTTCCACTTAGAGGACCTGCTCATGCTCGCACCCTGATTACCCGTCTTGACTCCATAAGAATATCATACGGTGCTTACTTTCATCCAAGATTCAGCCTGCAACCAGGTGGAGTGCGTGGCTATGCCTACAGTTGCCAAATTGTCCAGTCACAAATTTGGGCATGATCATAATTATGGAATGGTCATGGTTTCTCCTCTCTCCATGGTGGAGTGAATGATTCTGCATGGGGGCTGTTCTTCCTTTGGGGTAGCTTAACCTGGAAACCACTACACAGCAGACTTTAAGACTCGGTAATTCATACCATGTATATCTAAGACATCCTCTGTAGGTCGACCCTGGTTCCATGCCTGAGATGGTCACCATCTAGTAGAGAAGAATAAAATAGCATATAAATGCCTGCAGTATATACTGGTTTGTTTGTTGTTGTTTTGGTTTTTTCATATAAAAGTCTCAACTAAAAACTAGGAGAAATGTTCTGAGCTGAGAGGCTCCAGGAGGTGGGTAGCAGTTCTCCAGGTTTCGGGACACAGGACACTGTACTGGAACAGTGCCAAAGACAGACATATGACACCTTAAAAACTGTCCCCTTCACTATTAGCTATGCAATAAACAGGACAAAGAAGTCCTCTTAACTTAGATAGACCTGTACCCATCCCATCAGTCTGTGAAAAGCTCCCCTATGGTAGAAATTGTTTAATCTCATCCTGAGGGGTTCCTACCCCACCTTAGACCATTTAGTTCCTGGATAAAAGACACACACAACCTTTAAGACATGCATTTATAATGTCTTAAATGGTACAAGAGCTGGGCAGATATTTACCCTCTGTGTTATTAAAATCTATTTTTAATTGATAACCTGAGTTATTACTTTGGGCTGCTCCTAACTCCAATTGGCCAGCCCTCATGGCCACATTTTTATGGCTCACCTAAACTTATGGTGACTTCTCCTTCCCCCTCCACCTTCTCCTCCAACCCCCAAATCCTAAACCCCACCTATGTCTCTTCTGCCCACCTACCCCAACATCTTTATTTACCAATCAGAAACACTTAGGGACAAGGTTACACAACGTCACTTGGTTCTACATGCAGATTATCTGGTCTCTGGGGCAACCAGGTCTTGGGGACCCAATATTAACATTAAATACAAACAACACCGGTCCAACCCACTACACCCTCCTCGCCCTCCTCCTCTCCCCTCCCCTCTCTCTCCATCTTCTTAGAGCAGGAGCAATCAGAAAGTCCATCTGGAAAGGGAAGGGGCTATCAGGCCTCTCCAGCTACCTCCACTGCTCAGTTCTGAGAGTGTGAGACTGTGCCCCTGCCTACTGTTGGCATCTGTGAGCTCCAGCCTGGGCACCCATGACTGGGTATGCGCCACAGCTTCCGGCTTGAGCCTCCACTTGCTCTCTCTTCTCCCTGCAGATCAGGTCACTAAATAAATTTGTATACCAGATCTAAGATAAGCTATAGGCATTTCAACTAGACACCCAGCTCAGATGAGGGTCATTTTGCCATAGATAGGGTCAGCATTCTCTCTTGGGACTGTAGAGTAGAAAGCAGCAGATTTCTCTTTAAAGGCCCAGGCTTAAGTATTTTATGCTTCAGAACATGGATTGTGAGACAACCACTCAGATTTGTGGTCATAATGTAAAAGCATCATGGAGAATGTATGTCTTCAATCCAATAAAACTTTATTGACAAAACCATGTGCTTGACAGGCAACAGCTAGCAGAGGGCCTCTTGGCTTTTTTACATGCCTTTAGTTAAGAACTTCTTATGTTCATGGAATCTGTCAGTTGCCAAGAGCCTTTAAGGACACTTCTGGCTCCCACCCTCTGTGGAGCGGAACCCTGGGTGGTTAGATGGAGGATGAGTAACATGCTCGTACAGCGGCCTAATTTCCCCCTCTCACCACGTCCTGAGCTTGACTCACCTAAATGCTAGTAGAGAAGTCAACTGTTAGGGGCTGGGAAATGCCTTAGTGGATAAGAGAGCTTGCTGTGTGAGCATGAGGACCTCAACTTGACTGACATCTGAATTTAAAAAAAGGAAAAATATAAAATCCAGGCACAGCCTCTCTGCCTCCCATTTCACCATCCGTCTGAGGGGATTACAGGGGGCTCACCACTGTGCCTGGCTCTTATGTGGGTTCTGGGGATCCAAACTGTGGTCCTTGCACCCTTAAAGGAAGCATTTTGCTCTCCAGCCATGTCTTCCTCCCTACTACCCTTTTGGTATCAAGGCAGGATTTCTCCGTGTGGCCCTGGCTGTCCCGGAACTCACTCTGTAGACCAGGCTGGCATCAAACTCACAGAGAATCCACCCACCTCTGCCTCCTGAGTGATGGGATTAATGTACCACCACCACTACCCTGCTCTCTCCTTTTTTTTTTACCTGATGAGAAAACTGAGACTCTCTTCAGGTATTAAGATTTTTAAGAAATCAAAGACCAGATTATTTGCCCAATTCAGTCTAGAACACAAATTCTGGGTCCTTCACCCCACTGTTTATCCCACAGCATACCATAGTCACACTAAACTTACAATCAAAGGACCATGCCTCCCCAACCTTCATCATTATCATCATCATTATTATTATTATTATTATTATTATTATTATTATTTATTTTTTTATTATTATTATCATTATTGTCATTCTTGCCTCACTATCCGTTTACAAGTTAATTTCTTCAGCGTTTGATGTGTCTCGTGATATAGTAAGGTTCAAAGGCTTCACCCTTAGCTACCCTGGAAACAGTGTTTGTTTGGAATTATGCTATATGGCAACAAAGCCTAATTTCATAAACCATCTGATAAGACATTTATAGGGGAACAACACTTGGCCAGAATCCCAAAGAGCCTGATGTTGGGCAAGAGTTTGAAAAATGGGGTGGGAATCGCAAGTGAGGAGTCCTGGCCTCCCTTCCAAATGGTTTGTGTCTCGGGTCACAAGCAGTCCCCTTCTTTGCAAAGAATCTGGGTTTTCCTACATGTTCTCCTAGACAGTGGGGAAAGAGTCCAGGAAACAGCCACCACATTCCAACATCAGCCACGGTCAGCTGATGAGGAAACGCTTTCTCTGGAATTTCACGTCTCTGCTATTATTTCAAAAGGTGAGCATAGCCAGCCACTTAGGAAGGCCCCCCTTTCTCTTGAAGGTGTGGTCCCTCCTCCCTCCAGGCCTGCAGGTTGTGGTTCTGGGAAATGAGAGGCAGCAGGCTGCATTGGGTAAACCCTTCTTCTGTATCTCCCAGTACTTCTGTAACTCTGAGATTCCAAGACAAAAGCTTAGGAAACCGATAAGTAGCTATTCTGAGGTGACTGGGGGATAAAATGTGGAGCAACCAACAGCTCCTTGATGTCCAACCGGTGAGACTGAGTGTCTCACTCGAGGCCCTATTGCCGCCATGCCGTGGGCACTGAGGATCCGGTCTCACATGGCTGATGCCTCTGCTTCTCCGTTGCAGATGGTGGATGGGATGGGAGTGGTCGGGTAGTCTTCTGAGCTGGGGCTGCAGAGGGAGGCAGAGCTGCCTGCTCTCCCAGTGGGGTTGTCCCTGTCCCTGTCTCCTTTTTCATTTGTAAAATAAGATGCTCTCATATAGCAGCATGGCCAAGTCATGTTCTTGGCCAGTGGCTTTCGGATCCCTTAGAGGTATGCAGGTGGTAGGATGACTTCAAGATAAGCCTGGGGTCCCCCGCACCCCCTTCACTTACATAGGTAAAAACAGGATTTAAACCATTGTTGAGAAAACCTAACCTTAGTCATTGGCTGAGTTTACTCTTGAATAAGACAAAACCTGCGAACTTTGAAACAGAAAATGCTCACCTGTTGAACAATGATGTTGGTCCATTTTCAGAGGGCAAGTCCCCGTGACAAGCATGGCTCCTTGAATCCTCACTGTGGCCATTGAGGACAGAGCCCACTGTCTCCTCTTTACAGGTGAAGAGATGTGTCCTAAGGTGGTCTGGGTGGTACAGAGATCTGATGGAGGCTTCTGCTGACTATGCAAGAGGGAACATTAGATCCTCTAGGAGCTCTTAGATTCATACCCGGCTCATTGAATCACAAGCTCGGGGCTATTTAAAGTTTCTTTACAGCACTCAAGAAGCAGAGGCAAGCAGATCTCTGCGAGTTTGAGGACAGCCAGAACTATACAGAGAAACCCTGTCTCAAAAAAGCAAGTAAACAGGGGCTGGAGAGATGGCTCAGTGGTTAAGAGCACTGGCTGCTCTTCCAGAGGTCCTGAGTTCAAATCCCAGCAACCACATGGTGGCTCACAGCCATCTGTAATGAGATCTGATGTCCCCTTCTGAAAACAGCAGCAAGTGTACTCACATACATAAAGTAAATAAATAAATCTTAAAAAAAAAAAACAAGCAAACAAACAAATGTGTGTATGTTTCTAGTGAGAAACACCCAGAGAACCTTCTAATCCCAGGCTTAATAGAGATTTATCTGACACTCCTCTAAAGAGTGGATCAGCAGATATCTGGGAGGTTGAAATTCCTGTCTGTGCCAAACATGGCCACTAGATGAAGCCTGCTTGGCACCCTGAAACATTTTCTGGTGGATGAGCAAACATTTCCTTTGCACCATAGGATGAGGTTTCCTATGAACTGTGGACTGGGACATGTCTTTCTCAACTGTTTATACTGGAAAAATAGATCTGTGAATTTAAGTGGTGTCTTCTGGGCTGCAGAAATGGCTCCATGAAAGAAGTTCTTGCCACACGAGCATGAGAACCTGAATTCAAAGGCCCAGAACCTGCACAAAGCCAGGCATGGTGAGGAAGGAGGCAGAGACAGGAGAATGCCCGGAAACACGCACGCCGACCAGCCAGGAACACACCATGGCGAACAACAGAGACCTTGTCTCAAAAGCCAGACGGAAGGTGGGGGCTGCCACCCAAGATGGTTCTCTGACCTCCATGAATGTGCCATGGCAAGTGCGCGTGCACACACACACATACACACGCACGCACACACACACACCTGTACACCGTGGGTACATGGCTGCCTTAGCATGAGCAACAGGCACCTGACCTGCTCTAAGGCTCGATGCCAACCAGCATGAGCTTCACTACCAAGTGGTGGCATCTTCCCTACAGACATTAATTGCTCTCTTTGCCCCTTGCTTTGGGAACAGATCAAACATGTCCTTAACCCTGCCCCTCCCAGCATCTTCCACAAGAACCTTCTCCCCCACACTCCTTCCCCACCCCATCTCTCCTCGAAAGTTTACTTATTAGGACAGAAAATTTGCTTCATGTGGATATGAAAGGCTGAAGTCTAGATCTACATGTACTGTGCTGGGCTGGAGCCTGACACTGGCAAAGCCCACCATAAATGATAACAGGGTGATTGACACAAGGGGATTTTTGTTGTTATGGATTTGGGATGTAGTAGAGTGCTTGATTAACATGTTCAAAGCCCTAGCGATCCCACCTCCCCAGAAAACTAAGGGGGGTGGTGGTGCACACCTGTAATCTGCTAAAGGCAGAAGGGCCAGAAGTACAAGGTTATCCCAGGTAACAGGGCAAGTCAGGCTGGTCTCGACTACATTAGACCCTGTCTATAGATAGATAGATAGATAGATAGATAGATAGATAGATAGATAGATAGATAGATAGATAGGGTAGGTAGGTAGGTAGACAGAGACAGAAAGACACAGAGACAGACAGCAGGGGAAGAAAGAGTTTGCTTCAGTCACATCTTGAGTATACAGTCCTGTTATGGTATTGTGGCTGGAGTGTAAGGCATCTGGTCACATGGCAGTCACATAGTCAGGAAGCAGAGTTGGATGTTTATGCCTAGCTTGCTTTCCCTCCTCCTCCTCCTCCTCCTCCTCCTCCTCCTCCTCCTCCTTCTCCTCCTCCTCTTCCTCCTCTTCTTCCTCTTCTTCCTCTTCCTCCTGCTCCTCCTCCTCCTCCTTCAACACAAGGGGGAATGGCACCCAAATTCCGCATGGACACTCCCTCTTCAGGTCTTTCATCTTTCCGAAAACATCTCCATAAACACACCATGTTTCCACGGTGACCCATACTACATCCAATGAAGATGAACCTTCCCAGGGAAGCCATTTACTTCCCTGTTTTCTCTCTGCATTGGTGCTCCAGCCTTCCTCATGACCTTTGAGTCTTTCTGCCATTGTCTTACTCATAGACGGGCAAGTACTAAATCCAAAACCCTCCTGCCATCCACCCTTCCACTTGAGCTTTTCTGGTTACTTGGTCACTCCCAGCTCAACTTGGGACTGGCTCATTCCTGACCAAGGGGTAGTAGGTGCTGAGTGACCTGAGGCACCCACTCTTCCTACCTAACCACCTGATTAGAGCCAGGGCAGCCTACGGATCCAGACACAGCTTCCACCAGCTCAGCAACCTCATGAGTTGAGACAGACTGAAGCTAGTCCCCTCCTGATATGGTCATAGTATATCAACCTGACATGGAATGGTATTGAGCCTAGCCCTACTCTGTACCCCTAGTATGATATCCCCTCAATTTAGGATATTACAGTCTCATTTCAGGATGAGGAAAGTCTAGGTTTACTAAGCAACTGTGTCTTCCATCAAAAACCCCCAAGAGTCCTTTTGGCAGTCCCCTTCATAACTCCTATTCCAACCTCAGTCTGTCTCCACTTCCATTCTAGAGCATTGCCTTTCTTTTTCCAAATGTAAGGCATCACTCCCTGGCCTCAGGAATGTTGTATAACAACGCATTGAAGTAAGAATCATATCATAGCAGCTGCGCACCTATGATCCCAGCATCCAGAATGCAGAGGCAGGAGGATAACCATAAGTTAGAGGCAACCTGGCAGGGCTAGATATTGAAACCCCTCTCTGGAGCAGCAACAGTCCATTCTATCATCCAGTTCATTGCGTCTCTGAAATGACTAGAGAGAAATTATGAAGTTTTTCTGATTTAAAATCAATGGGAAGGCTGGAGAGATGGCTCAGTGGTAAAGAGCACTGACTGCTCTTCCAAAGGTCCTGGGTTCAAATCCCAGCAACCACATGGTGACTCACAACCATCTGTAATGAGATCTGATGCCCTCTTCTGGTGTGTCTGAAGACAGCTAGTGTATTTATATATAATAAGTAAATCTTTAAAGAAATCAATGGGAGTTTTCAATATTTTGTTTTTGAAGAGCAGCAAATATTGCATTAGACCAATGCTGTATGTAGCTAATTGAAATGTCTCCCCTTCAGTGGAAACATTGTCATGGGTGACCCAAGAATTATGATCCCCCGCTTACAATAAGTGCCCTTTGGTCATGTGGAACTGTCCAGTGTGGGCATAAGAGTTTGCACCCCTCAGGCCTCTCTGTGAGTTATTCCCCACCGTCTGATCCCTTGGTAAAGTGGAAGGGCTGCTCCCAAAGACCATGAAACCAGAGGTGAGGCATTCTAGCTAAAGGGACCACAAAATTACATCATATTTGTAGACAGAAGCAAAGCAGAGCTGGTGGCCTCTCATGATACCTTCACGCCTGAGCTAGTCAGGATGGCTAGCGGGAAGACAGTGTCTATGGCCTTCATGAAGGGAACATTGTCCCATGTTCACAGAATGAGAAAATTGCAGATCTGAGCTCAGGCTGACCTGGAACCATGGTCTGTTGATTGATCCATTGAATTAGTGGACAACTAGAATCCCTTTTCCTAAAAGAAATGGCTGTACAACTATTGTTGAGTTCCAACCCGGCACCTGAGAGGGCAGGCACAGCACCGGATCCCAGGGGTAAATCGACTGGGGTGTGAGCTCTTGATAGTACGGCTACTGAACAGAATACAGAAAATCAGGGGCCGCTGCAGAGTGATTGGCAGAAGCACCTGGGGGCATACAGTTGCTGTTCGTGAGATATGGAGACTTAACTGAAAGATGGCAAAGTAGTCAGGAGCTTGGTGGAGTGTGATACTTAGATCCCCACTCCACGTTTCTTACCCTGTCATGTCTGTGATGTGCACAGCACAGGGGGCACATGGTAAGCGATGGCTTATTATCTGCCCATTGTCACTGCCACCACTCTTCCCCTAATGATTGACACCCAGGAAGTCCAGGAGCCCCTTCCCTCAGAGGACACAGGCCTACCTGAGCTGAAGCTGATCAATTGATGATTCTTTATGCCGAGTAGCCTTTTGTGTGACCAGGACTCTGGCCTATACAGGACTTAACTCAAGCCAAGGTCGCCCTGTAGCTTTCAGGACTCCATGTTTAGTGAAGTCACAGGGACCCTTCTGCTCACTATAAACCACAAAGAAGTTGGAGTCCTTCACAGCGCTGGAGCTTGGAACCACAGGGATCCTGGAAACACAGACAGGGTCTCCTCAGCCATTTGGAGAAACTGATGCAAATTATGAAACTTCTACCATAATACCACATAGCTGGATTAGACGTGCTCCTTGTTTTGTATATGCAGTACTAAGGATGCCAGACGTGAACTCTTATCCCTGGACGAAAGCTCCAGTCCTAGGTGCTGTTTTTAATGTGTAGGCCATCTCATAGGTGGTTGTGTTTCTGGGTGAAATGTTGTTGCCATTTTGATGAGCATGTCACCTTGTGAGCTCTTTGAGCAGGGACATGAACTGGAATTCAGATCAAGTCAACATGTGTCAGCCTTTCACTTGGCAAACCTTGTTTTCTTGGCCCTGAGAGCTGGGTACAAATGCTGTGATCTTTGCCATGAGCATCCCTTGGACTTAGCCCAGTTGCATCCCCCACAGATGCTCGGGAAGTTTCCAAATAGAGGCTGGGGAGATGGCTTATTTGGTCAAATGCTTAGCATGGGAGCATGAGGACATGAGTTGTCCTGGGGGGAGGAACAAAAACCAACGTGGTGATAGATGCTGTAACCACACTCTGGGGTGGAAGTAGCCCTGGGGCTTGCAAACCAGCAAAAGCCAGCCTCATCTCAGCAATGAGTTCCAAAGTGAGGGACCCTGTCTCTAAAATAAGGTCTTCTTAGCCAAGGAGTGGCACCTGAGGTTGGCTTCATACTCGTGTGTGTGAGCATGTGTATACCCACCCCCCAAAGTACCCCAGGTGTCTCCTTGAATGACATTTTCCTTGCAGCCACCACCTCCACATACATTCACAGAGACAGCCACCAGGCCAGCTGTTCCAAGGCATGAGAATCACTGTCAAGCCACAGTCTGTGTTGTTAGTCTTTGAGGTAAAGAAAGATGTTCATTAGATAAAAGATCAAGATGTAAAGACCAGGAAGACGGCTTCAAGTTCTACTTCAAACAATTGGTGTGCACTGAACTCCTGATCTAACATAATGGTAATAAACTTGACAAAAAATGATTTTAGAAACCCAGAGGCGAGAGGCTAAACCGAAAAGCACCCAACCTTTGAAAGAAGAGAGCCATGTTTATAGCATCTTTCATTTGAGGACAGTCAGTCTATCCTACATGGGGAGATAAGAACTCAAGACACCATGGATAGCAAGCTCCCAATTCTGCATATGAACGTCCTTTAACTCCTTGGATGACCCCCGAACTGTTGACCCCTGAACTGAGTCGCTGTATGAGAGACCCCAGGAGCTGGAGCTGCAGAAAACAGTAGATGAAAATAGAAAATGGAAGTAGCTATATTTAATTGTGCTGAACACACACATACACAACACACATATACACGCCTTAATATCCACCCACATATACACACCACATACCGCACACACACATAGTGTGAAGTTTTGAATACACCAAGTGAGTTTCCTTCTTCCAAGTGAGCCTTAAGGATCTAAAATCCAGTCTGTTTCTATGGTGTTTAAAAAGCATGCACTGTAGGCTGCAGGTATGTAACTGTGCTCGACGGTAGAGTGCGTGCTTAACAGGTGTAAGGCCCTCGTTTGAACCTTAGCAGCACCAACAAAGCAAAAGTGTAGCAAATAAACAACACGGTACGCAGGCTGAGGCAGAAAAAAAATGTGACTGTGAGGCCAGCCTGGGCTACAAAACAAGCCTCTCTCTTAAAAAAGGAAGAAAGGAAGGAAGAAAGAAAGAAAGAAAGAAAGAAAGAAAGAAAGAAAGAAAGAAAGAAAGAAAGAAAGAAAGAAAGAAAAGGTGAGAGAAAAGAGGAGATTTTCAAGCCATTTTCATAAATGTGTTCAAAGACTTAAGGGAAAATATAGTCGTAATGAACTTTAAAATGATGAATCTCTGAGAAAAAAAATAAAAATTAAGGATGAAGGCCCAAGGTCTAAGAGAAAGGTTTCCCTCAGTGGCTTGACAACAGCAGGTCGGAGGGAGTGAAAAGTCACCCCTTTTCAAGACAGACGAAATTTCCTGCAGTAAATGGACAGCGTTTTCCATAGCTTCTGGAGTGATTACATATGTGTGATTATGTAATGTGTAAGAGAACACAAGGGACAGGAGCATGGGGACAGGAAGGTATTGGAAGAAATGGCAGCTGAACGCTGCCATGTGGGGAAAACCATCAACTTACAAAGACAGTCAAAGAGTCATCAACAAAACAGTAAATACGACAAAGCAAGCCACGCTAGAGGCCTCAGAGGCTGGCAGAAACCACCAAACTGGAAAGGCACGAGGAAGGAACCACGGCTACAGGCTACGAAGGATTGTGGACTTGCAACCAGAAACACTGGCGCCCAGAAGGCAACTGGGCATCCGTGAGCCACAGGACAGAGATCACCTCAGAAACAGCTTTCCCCTTTGTGTGTCCGCGTGTGTGCATTCATGTGTATGTGTGTGCATGCATACATATATGCATGTGTGCATGTGTCTGTGTGCATGTGTATCCATCTCTGTGGTTCTATGAAATTGTTCACAGATGTGCCCAGTTTTCCTCAGGCTTTTCCTTTGTTTGATTGTTTTTTGAGACAAGGTCTCATGTTAGACCCTATGCTGCTCTGGAACCCCAGGCACTCTTCCTCCTCCAGCCCCCCAAAACCGGCTGACAGGCGGTTTGTTTTTATTACAGCTGTTTGTCAGCGTCAGGCATTGTCTACTTTTAGGTCTGTTTTTGTCCCTATGTGGTTCCTATGTTTTGCCTGTGTGCCACGTGCAGACCTGGTGTCCACAGAGGTTGGAAGAGAGTGTCAGATGCCCTGAGACTGAGGTTACAGACTCTGTGGGTGCTGGGAATCGAACCTGGATCCTCTGGACGAACAGCCAGTGAGTGCTCTTAACTGTTTAGCCATCTCTCCAGCTGCAGGACATGGTTTCATAAAGAAAAATTTGTGATCTGGTTAAGAAGACCAAGGAAGTGCAAAAGAAAACAAAATACCTTAGCTAAGGGGTGATTTTCAAGCAGAACAAATCGCAAAGTTTATGTGCAGAGTTTAATCGATTTATATATGCCGGTCAATATGTGATCATCAGTCTAAGCTGTAAACCTTACCCTGGAAGGTCTTTAGCTGGTGCTCAGATCAGTGCTGTGACTTCCAAGGGTTAGTTTTGTCTCACAGCCCATACAAACAGAACCATGCAGATACCCTTTTGAGCCTGGCTCTTTTGTTCAACATAACAGCCGTGAATTGTATCTGCGTTTGTTTGTATTAGTAGCTCATCCCATTTATTGCATGTAGTAGTAGTCTATTTATAAATTTTCATGATTTATATTATTTTTATTTCTATATAATTATTCATCCTTGTCTTTCTTAGGCTTTTACTGCTGTGACCAGACACTATGACCAAGGCAAGCCTTATTATAACAGACAATATTTAATTGGGGCTGGCTTACAGGTCAGAGGTTCAGTCCATTATCATCAAAGCAGGAGTATGGCAGCATCCAGGTAGACATGGTGCAGAAGGAGCTGAGAGTTCTACATCTCCATCTGAAGGCTGCTACCAGAATACTGACTTCCAGGCAGCTAGGATGAGGGTATTAAAGGCCACACACACAGTGACACCCCTACTCCAACAAGGCCACATCTACTCCAATAGGACTACACAGTACCACTCCCTGGGCCAACCATAAAAACCATAATATTTGAGTCCCTAGCCTTCATTCACTTGTTCAAACACATGAGTCTATGGGGGCCATACCTAAACATAGCATAATTCAAAATACATTTAGTCCATCTTCAAAAGTCCCATAGTCTATAGCCATCTCAACAATGTTAAAAGTCCAGAGTTCGAAGTCTCTCCTGGGATTCATCCAATCACTTAACTGTAATCCCCAAAGCAAGACAGAAAGCCAGCTGGGCAAACTCCAAACTCTGCATTTCCGTGTCTGCTGTCAAAGTGGTCTTCAAATTCCCACTCCTTTTTCATCCTTGATGACTGCAACAAACTTCTTTTTCCTGGGCTGGTTCCACTCCCTGTTAACTGCTTTCCTCAGTAGATAGACCACGGCTCTGGCATCTCAAACATCTTGAAGACTCTCCAAGGTAACGTCAATGTTACAGCTTCTTGTTTCAATGTCTGGGATCCACACATGACCTTCTGGGCTCCTCTCAAGGGCTGGTGTCACTTCTCCTGCTCTGCCCTCCATGGCTCTCTAAGCTCAGGTTGATCTAGTCCACTGCCACTGCTGTTCTTGGTGACTGTCCTATGGTACTGGAATCTACAATACGCTCGGGTCTTCTGCTGCAACTAGGCTTCACCAGTAGCCTCTCATAGGCTCTCTTCATGGTGCCAAGCCTCACCTCCTCTGCATGACCCCTTCAGTTCTGGACCATCAACTGCAACTGAGGTTGCACCTTCACCAATGGCCTCTCATGGCCTCTCACAGTGCCCAGCCTCAGCTGTTCTTCATGACCCCTTCATGTCTTCAAGACCTGTAACACGTGGGTAACTCTTACACATTACCAAGTACAGCTGCAGCACGAGGTACAACCTTGGCTTTCTCTGGAACACAGCTTCTTTGTGCTCTCAGAAAACACTTCCCAGAAGATTTCACTTCAATGATGCTGGTTTCTAATTAATCACCAATAATGTTTTAGCTCTAGCTAACCAGCATCAATTGTCCCAGTAGTCCCTTGTACTCTGGACTCTAAAGCCAGAGCCACATGGCCAAAGCTGCTGTTTTCAGTCAGTTGCAGGAGCTGGAACATGGCCCTCTTGTTCTATTACATTATCCCTAGCTTCCACTTTTCCAACTCCTTCATTGCTTAAGCTCAGATGTCCTGGATCTTGCTCTGTAGATTGACCTTGAACTCAGAGATCTGCATGCCTGTCTCCTGGGATTAAAGGTGTGTACAACCATACCTGGATTTAAGCTTTTCTTCACCTAGAACTTGCTCTGTCTCAGGCTGGCCTTGAACTCAGTGATCTGCTTGGCTTCGTCTCCTGGAATTAAAGGTGTAGATCACCATGCCTGGATCTAAATTTAGCTAAGTAGGATCTTGACTCAAAGTCCTACTCCCTTAATATGTTATCTCCTTGAACACAGGATTCAGTTCCACTTTACTTCCTGGTGCCCTTTTAATACTCGAACCATATATTTTATATTTGCCCTTTCTCAGTTTGTTATGCTTGTTTAAAATGTTCTTCATGAGACTTACCCAGAGAACAAAGTCTATGATGGGTGTTTCTGAGACTTCCTTTGCCAATTCAATTAATCTGAGTCTCTTCACCTTAGCCTCAGGCAGACTCTTCAGACAAGGGCAAAAAGTAGCCACATTCTTCACCAAAATACCTCAAAAACAGTCTCTAGGTCACATGCTGAGGTTCTCCACTGAAACCTCTTGGGCCAGGTCCTCACAATGCAAATCACTCTAAGTAACAGTCTTCCATATTCCTACTAGGATAGCCCATTAAGCCCCACTTAAAACATTCCATGGCTTTCCAAATCCACAGTCCCCAAATTCACAGTCTTCCAAACAAAAACACGGTCAGGCCTATCAGAGCACTATCCCAGTCCCTGGTACCAACTTATGTCTTAGGGTTTTATTGCTGTGAACAGACACCATGACCAAGGCAACTCTTACAAAAGACAACATTTAGATGGGACTGGCTTACAGGTTCAGAGGTTCAGTCCAGTATCATCAAGGTAGGAGCATGGCGGCATCCAGGCAGGCATGGGGCAGGCAGAGCTGAGAGTTCTACATCTTCATCCGAAGGCTGTTAGCAGGATACTGGCTTCCAGGCAGCTAGGATGAGGGTCTTAAAGTCCACACCCACAGTGACACACCTATTCCAATAGGGCCACACCTTCTAATAGTGCCACTCCCTGGGCACTATACAAACCATCACAATCCCCTGATAGATATTTAGGTTGTTTTAGAGCTTTTATGGTTTTTATTGTACATGTCTTTTAATGAACATGGGCAGCCATTTATCCTAAACACATTTAGAAAAAGAATTACTGAAACCTCGTACATGTGTTCATGTAGTTTTAGTAGATATTACCAAACAAGTTTCCAAAGTGGTTGAACCAATTGCTTTTCTACCAAAAATGGATCCTGAGTTTCTCTTGCCTTAAATCCTTTTCAACACATGCTATTGTTGTTTATAGTTTTTTGTTGTTGTTGTTTTGTTTTGTTTTGTTTTGTTTTTTCATGTTAGCTCTTCTGGTGGATGTCCAGGGTTAGATCATGGTGGTGTTAACTTACATCGCCTTAGTGAAGAGCCGTTGGAAATGAAGAACCGGGCGTGTGTGTCAGCAGCCGGTATCCACTCAGTGTGTGACAGAACTCGGTGTCTGTTGGATTGGAGGGAGTGCTCTCTTCCTGGAAGCTCAGCTTGTCAGGAACATGGGATAGACCTGGAGTGAGAATTGGCAACTGGGCAGATATGGAGCTATCCCCAAAACTACAAAGAAAGGAATAACTAATTAAAAACGAATGAATAAATACTTTCTTAAGGAAATGGAGCTGCCCTACCAGAAAGCGCTGCCTTTGAAACAGAGGTATCCTGCCTACATCTTTAATCCAGGCGACAAAGGATTGAACATTGTCCAACTGCCCTGCACTTCCTAACTTGGCCACTGGCTGGGGGTTGCCCTCATACACTGGCTCTGGGAGGGGAAGTAGCTGTCCATGGTCATTAAACCAAGATGGTGGCAGGACTACCTCAGGTCACATGGCAGGCACTCAGGCCCACCCTGTTGGATCACAGCAGCTTGTTGCCAGGTGGCAGATTTGTGGGAGGATTTGCCTGGGGAAGGACCGCATTTCTCCCCCACCTCAACATTAATCACTTCTCAAGCCGCCAGCCTATTATGAGCTGCATTCCTCGACGGCCAGTGTTTTAATCAGGCCTGCGCTCTCCTGGAAGGCTGGAACACAATGTGCGGATTCACCAGACAGGATTACAGAAGGGGCTTTTCTTCCCTGCGCCGGGGCGAGGGGTTTGTGTGCATTTCTGCTCCAGTGCAGCATCTCCAAGGAGGTTTTCACTTTCTAAGAAGGATGCTACCCACTGAGCTATTCAGAGTGGGTAAATGAGAAAATGGGTTAATAAAATACATGCCAGAGAGAAAGAAAATAAGATTAGAGGGCTGATGTTTAGGGCGCGGGTGCTTTGCTGGGCCCAGAAAAAAAAAAATAGAACAAGATGATTTTTTTTCTGATCCAAAGGACACCATGCTCAGAACATCACCACTAATCCAATTTCTCTATTCTCTCAAGGATTCTACTCTATAAAAGTTCAGCTCTCAGACCAGTTCCCAGTCCCAAAGACAGGGCTTGACTACAGGACACCATCCGCCCTGACACGAGTGTGCTGCGTTCAGTGTTGTTTTCGGTCCTAACCATGGATTTAAGGTTTCTCACCTCAAATGGTTCCAGAACTATGAGCTCATGCTATAGAGTAGTGTTTCTCAACCTGTGGGTCGCGACCCCCCAAAGCCTGTCAAAGCCACAGATATCTACACTACGATTCATAACAGTAACCAAATTACAGTTACGAAGTAGCAACACAAATAATTTTATGGTCAGGGATCACCACAGCATGGGGAGCTGTATTAAAGGGTCACAGCAGTAGGAAGGTTGAGAACCACTCACTGCCTTAGAGAAAACACTGGAAGTTGCCTACAGGAAAGTTGACCTGGAATCCCAGCACTCTTTGGAAGGCTATGGTAGAAAGATTGAGCTCTAGGGCCAACCTGTGCTAGGCTTTAAGCTGATGATACATCATCCAAGAAGTATGTATGTCCAAGTCGGCAGCCAGCACCACATGCCGGCTGCTTCGGTGAGCAGGCGATAATAATCTTTCTCCCTAACGCAAGGAGAGGAACGCAAGCTATGGGGAAGGAAGTTGAGAGCTAAGAGTTTCATCCACTAAGACTTTCCTGCAAACTTTCAAGCTGAAAGGTTTTTGAAGAGTTTCAAGCATGTTTTTTGCAAAGACGTTAAAAAAAGAAGAAAGGTTAAATATAAAAATTGAAGTTTGGCAGGCAGTATTCCCCGAACTCAATGCATTGCTTGTGGTATTTTGAAAAAAAAAAAAGAAAGAAAGAAAGAGAAGAATTCTGCTTTGAAAATGTCATACACCAAAGAAGTTTGGGAAGTTTTTTTCTAGAGGAGCTGACTCCGATTTAGCTGAATGGAAGGCTTGACTCTCCTTTAAAGCCACTGCTGTTCCAAACGCTGCCTCTTTCTGAGAACAACAGAAGACCTACCCTACAGGATGTTCCAGTAAAACAGGGTAGGTGGGAAGACATTTCCATTTCAATGGAAAACTGAGATAATTACAAAAAAATGCCAAGGCACTGAGGCTCATACCCAAACAGCTCCTCAAAAGCCGAGGGGACAGGTGCTCTTCAGCGGATCCCAGAAAACTCCCCAGTGTGACATCACGTGATTCACAGGAGCCCCACAAAGGCAAGGGGCGTCTGGGTAGAGTTGCCAGTGTCCATCCAGTCAGTGTGGCTGCTTTAGGGAGAGCAACAGGGCCTATATTCTCCCATCCCTCATGGCCATGCTTCCCCCTTCCTTCACAGTGCTCTCAGAGACCAGAGAAGGTGCTGGCTGTCACGTGGCCGACTTGTCTCCCTTGGTGTCACGGGACAGGCGTGGAATGGTACTAGTCGTGGTCAGGTGCTGGGGATGTGGGAGCAGGGCTTTCCCAGGGAAGAGGACGACGTAGCAGAGCAGCTTTGTGACGGACAGTGCAGTCTGCTTCTGCACTTGGGCCGTTGCTCACACCCAGAAACAGCAACTGCCCCTCCCACCCCGTGTGGATCAGGTCGCCTAGAGTATATCCGACTGCAAGGGGCTTTGGAGATGATTCCGTCCACCTCCCTCACCATATGAGAGAAACTGATTGACAAAGAGTTTAAATGTCATGGGCGATGGTAGCCCACAACTCTAATCCCAGCACTCTGGAGGCAGAGGCAGGGGGATCTCTGTGAGTTCAAGGCCAGCCTGGCCTACAGAGTGAGTATGAGGACATCCAGGGCCACACAGAGAAACCCTGTCTCAAAAACAAATGAACAACAACAGAAGCACTTCAGAGGCCTGGCCAAGATCCAGCAGCTAACAGTGATGAGGCATCTTACTGAATTGCTTGGGTGGTCCCGACACAATCGTTCCCCCTTCATTTTAACAGCTCTTCATCCTAGCACAACACTTCTCACACAAGAGGTGTTCCAGGACCAATACCGGAAGCAAACAGGCAGTCAGAAAGCTATCTGCTTGTCTCTCCCTCCAGACACCAGGGCTAACACAGAAGCACACCATGTGCAGGGTCTAGCAGGAACAACAGAGAGTGAATCCTTGGGCAACTTAAATTGCAAGGCCAGAGCCACTGATGGTGCGAACCTCCCTGACTAATTCACTCTACACAGTGCATCCCCTTCTGACAAGGTTTGATGCGTCAAAACCATCTTCTGGCCTGTCCTATCTCCCATGTCCTACCATGAGAGAGTAAGCCCCACCTGTCGTTTCATGCATTTGAATCACAGAGTTCAGAACATCTAGGAGGACAGAAGGTAGCCCATTCATACAATTGCCTGGTCATATCAGATCCCCCTCAGGCAGGTAGTCCATGGCATGTTCTGTCAGAAGTTGACAGCCTGCTAGGGTTGGACGCCTCCCAAGTTAAAAATGTCTGGTTCACTTTCATTTCCTGGTCTGTTGATTGTAGGGTCAAGGATCCACCCATCTGAAACTGGTTTTCCCTCTTTGGGCTGTCTGCGATGCCTAATAGAATTGGGCTGCATTTCTGTTCTCAACCAGGAGGTGTCGCTATTCAGTTCAGTCCCCTTAAGTTTGGTACCTGTGTTCAATAAAACTCAATATTCCATTTAACAATCCCTTTTTTTTTTTTAAACAATCCTATGCTCTGTAAAGCAAAGGACACTGTAATTCTGTTTCCTCCACCTTCTGTGGCCCCAACAGCAATTCTTTAATGGTCCATAACCACAAGGTTGTATCTGTGCCTAGGGCTCCTAGCAGCATGCTGGAACTGAAGCGGCAAAGTGAGCAGTCCCTGTTCTCAGAGAGGTCACAGGCTGCAGAAATCCATCCTGACCTGCTCTGTTCTCAGAGGAGAATTAGCAGGAAAATAATGACTATTCTCATTGCCTGCCACAGTGTACTAGAGATGTCCACCACCCCCTAACATCCACAGCATCTCCAAGCCATGACTCATCCTCTCTCCCCTTACAGCCCATTAGACTGAAGCGTAGAGAAACTGCTTGACTTGTCTAAGCAAAGTTACCTTCAGACTGTGGGGCAGAGTCAGGCGTAGGCTCAGATTACACCTGATAGATAAAACTGCCAGCCCCAGCCAGACAAGACAGCCATTCTGTGAGCGCTGTCCAGGGCCCGTTCCTGCTTGAGGCCAAGTGCTGGTGAAAACTTATTAAGAAAATGTCCCTGGCCTTGGGCTGTTACAGCCCCGCAGCAAAGCCACCCTGAGTAGGAGCCTGTCCCTGACGAGTCCTCTCATCTCTCACAAAGCTTGCCTCTGAAAGCAACATGAAAGATAAGCCTTTTTCTAGGTTTCTAAGGTAAGATTTCGGGTTTGGCCTGCAGCTCTTGCTGGAAAAATCTCTTGGTAAATTCAGGTTTAACTCCAACTACTGATTAAGACCCACTTTTCCCAACTGCAGAAATACATCATATAAACAAACCAACCCCTCCAAGACGCAAAGGATGCGTTCCCAAGAAAGCTATGGTCAGTGACATTCAAGCCACCGAGTCCCTAACCCCTAAAGTGTTCAAACCCCCCACCCACCCTGGGTCCCCAGCCCCTGCTAGCCCACTGCACTGCTTGTTACCCAGTCGGGTCCAGCCTAAATTGCACATCAGAAGACAGACTTAGCTTTTCCTGAACCGATAATTAAAAATATTTTATGTGTCCTATCCTCCTGTTGGGAGGTGAGAACACCAATGCATTCTCAGAAGCATTTTAGAATAACCTGGGGCATTTGCAAACTCTTTTCAAAATCAGTCCCTCCATAATGGTTTCTCCCCCTCCTGCTGTAAACATCCCCAAGCATCTTACTTTGCAGTGTGCAAAGATTAGAAAGGCGCTCTCAGGTGGAGGAGCACGCGGTGAGGAGAGATTAGGACGATGCCCGATGCCCGGCGTGGGCCGACTCAAGCTTAAGGTGCTTTTTAAATCTTTTCATTTCGACGCAGAATGTTAAGCATTCCGAGTCTTGGCAGGAAGGCAAATGAAACCCTCCGGTCCAACTCCAACTCCCTCCAGGGCCTACACAAATCACATTATGAAGCAGCCTTTTCAGATCTGCAATAATTATGCTTAATTCGAAGATGTTTGTTTTCTGTTAAGCTAACGTTAGCCTTCACGTTAATTGGGAGCAGACACATCCCAGACTCTTGAGCACCTTGGCCTAAGAGATTATTCGTGAGCATCTCTGTGAGGAGTGAGAAATCTTCACAATCCGGGACAACCCCCCCCCCCCCCACCCCCACTCCCTTATCCCCCTACCCCCCATCCCCCCACCCCACCCCACCCTACCCCATCCCCAGCTCCCCAACAGTTGTTTTAGCAGTTTACATTTCTAAGGCTTCTCATTGGCTGGGCCTGAGCACGTGGGTCTCTCAGCTGGCCAGCCCCTCTCAGTCTCTGTTCCAATCCTCCTATGGATGGGTGCACCCCATGGTTCACTTTGAGTGGCGTGCCCACGTCTGTGACCCTTCTGCCTCCTTTAAATCCAAGAAATGGAGGAGTGACCTAAAAGAAATGAGGGCCGAGGCTTTCAAGGATTACTCTCTCAGAAAAAGTTCAGTCCCTGGGAGAAAAGAGCCCTGGGCCTTTGGAGAAAGTATGAGAAACATTTTGATCTTTTCACATAAACCTCTTTACTTTTCCAAGCCTGCTGCCTTCACCCCCTCCCCCTCGCCAGAGTGCTAGCCAGCTGAGTGTGTGGATAAGAAATAAAAGCCCCAAGACTGGGGCCATTTGGAAGCAAAACCCCAACGGGCTCCTTTCCAATCGGATATCCTAAGCCTCAGCCTTGAGGTCTCAAAGCAGTCTGTCCTGCCCGGCGCGGACTAGGGGGCCTGCTTCCAGAGAGCCCTCGTCCACAGAGCACTGAAATCCCAGGTTCCCGAACCCAGGGTGGGGGATTCTGGGTTCCCAGCTCCAACAGCCAGCAGACCTCGCTAGTCCTGCTTGTCTGACCCCTCCCAAGTCTCCTGGACTGGACATCCAGCGCCCTCAGCTCTGTGACAACATTACAGAAGGAGCCTTTGGCTTTGTGGTCAAAAACTTTGTCAGGGCCCAGAGCAGATGGAGAAAGGAACTTTCCAGATGTTGAGCACAATAAAGGGAGTTTTTATTTTATTCTTTCTTTTTATTTTTTTAATGAGGATCGGGAGAGTCGTAACAGGGCAAAACGTGAGTTTGGCAGCCCTCCGCCGGCCGGGTGTGTACTGTGTGTGCGGCGTGGGGGTGCGGGCTGCGGGATCCGGGATCCGGGGTCCGGGGTGGGGACGGTTCCTGCACCGGCAGCCGGGCGAGTTGTGCCTCGTTCCCGGGGTAGCTCTTTGCACCTTCCGATGCCACTGCAGAGAAAGGCTCTTCCTCTGGCGTTTTCATCTTCCCTGTGTAGACAAGCGTTCCAAATGGGATTAAATGAAAAGGAGAAGTGAAACATTTCCAACGTTAGTTAGCGCGCGCACACCGGTTTTCTCTCACATGCCCCCCCCTTTTTTTTTTACAGAGAAGCGGGCAGCATAATGATCCTGAAACAGCCACTGCCTCCGGGAACCCAGATTTTTGGAGGCGGGGGAGGGGGTGATGTTTTTCCTGCTAGCTACGTTCCATGTGAGCCTGACTTTTCCTTCTGGTAGGAGAGGCCAGGATGAAAGTTCCTCCTCCTTATGCAGCCTCTTGAGGGACAGATCGTTTTAACAAGCCATTTCCTGGTGCGTGAGCGCTGTAGTCCCTTGCCCCCTTGAAGTGTCGTGCACCATCTCAGACATCAAAGCCCTAATTAAATCCATTCTTTAATTGTGTCTTTTGCTTCATTAACTTTCTCTCCTCCTTTGATGAGGGCTGCACCTCTCTGATCGGGCCCCAAATTATCGCTCTCTCTTCGTTTTCCAAAAGATCTGAAAATTACTTGCCGGATTGTTGTTGTTTTACACACACACACACACACACACACACACAAACACACACACACACACACACTCCTTTCTTTTTGCCTTTTTATGTTGAGGACAGAGTCTTCTGCCCCGCCCCACCCCCCATCTGCCCTGAGTCAGCTCCCAGTTGAAGGGATATTCACACCTTTTCCCCGCCTGGTTCTTCTGTTCTTATGAAGTTTCCATTGATTATTGTCCTGAAGTTCCTTGGTCCAGTCATAGATAAAAGGATAATGACTTCAAAGGGAAGACTTAAGAGTTTAACCCCAAGCTAAGAGAGTGGACAACTAGGTAATTGAGGGTAATAACCCATCACAGACTTGCTTTCAAAGGATCGCCAGGCTCAACTCTCAGGTGGCTTTAATTTTATTAACATTTGTAGCCACCGACTTGAGAAGCCGGTCTGGAGTCATTATGGGTTTCAGAGCTTCAGGTAACAAACACTCTGCCTGGCCCAAACCTGCCATCAATCTGGGACCCAGCGAGCGCTTCCCGGATGCGCACAGCAGCGACGGCGGCCGCAGCTCTTCCCTAACTCTTACGCGGCCCTTGGGGGGAGGGGAGGAGATCTAAGGTTCCGCTGAGGCCCACCCTTTGGCGACCGCAATCTAGAATTCAGATCAATGAAGAGGCATACAAAGAGCGAGGTCTGGGAGGGGAAAGCACTGTTTTCTTTTCTCTGTGGGTGCTGGAGGGGAGGGCCTCGGTCTTCTTGAAAATTTCCACCCAAGTCTGGTGCCTCTCTGGGGACAGAGGTGGGAAGCAGACTTCAACGCTCAGGGACTTCGCTTCTCCCGCGCATCTGAGATGTCCCTGGCTCCCTCCACAGAGCAGCAGACCCGGTGGCCAGGTCAAAATCTTTATCTTATGAATGAGAAGATAGTGTTTCAAACAGGTGAGAGGACTTTGCCTGGAGCCCCCAAATCATCAGCAAATTGGTTGCATTGCAATTCCTTCTCCCACAAGCAGATAAGGCAGGGGTGGGGGTGGGGGTTGGAGGTGGCCGCATTGAACTAGAGAATTGCCCCAGGGAGACCCAACATTCGTGAACAAAGGCAGCAGCATCCTGGTCAGCCTGTCAGTCACTCCCCTGCCCTACACACCTGTATGTGGCCCTCAATAAAGGGTGGGGGGCTCCTCCTCTCGGTCATAGCGACTCTTTAGGACCCCGCCCTTGATTTACTGCGTTGGCTGCAGAGCTCTGAGCTCCCCATTCTTCTGGGCTGGAGGGAGATAGTCTTCCAGGTCACTGAAATTGCCAGGCCTTCCCAGTGAATGGCCTCGGGCAGTCCTTTTGGCTGTTAGAAGTTTAACAAAAGGCCTTTGAAATGGACTCCACACTTGAACAGCTGCCCTGGGCAGTTAAAGCCTCTTGCCTGCGCAGGCTGCAGGGCAGGACTCTCTGACCTCCTTCCTGGCTTTTCTATTGGGGGAGGGGCTGTTCCTAGAGTTCTTCACCCCTGCCAGCACACCTCTGGCCACCCACCCTTTCTCCTAGGCTTGCACAGAGCACGTCCTGAGTCCTCCGGCATGGCCCGGAGCTGGCACAGTGCAGGACAGCTAGCGAGACTTCATACATGTTTGCAGAGGGCAGGGGTCTGTGTTCAGGTCTCAGAGGCATTGGGCTGAGGTCTGGCAGGTCTGAGACTATTTCAGGGTCTGGTTCAACGGCGGTCCTTCCTCCTGTTCCCCCCCAAACCTCCCAGCCTTCATTAAAGAAGTACGAGGGCTGTCCTGGCAAAGGTCTGTGCAGGACTTCAAACTACAATGGGAACTCCTGGAGTAGAATGTCATACTTGGCCCAAGGGGAGGCCATGAGTCCTCCGGAGACCCCTGTAGGCCCCCCTACCCCAGTCCTGCAAATGTCCCCTGCTCTGCATATCCAGTCCTTTGCAGAATAACTGTCTTGGGAAGCTAGTGACCCTTTGGTTTTAGCACTTCCCAACACCTGGGATCTAATCAGCTGGTCAAGCTTGCTCCAGCCCTTTCTCCCTCCCTCTTCTTCCTCCCCCTCTTCTTCCTCATCCCCCCTCTTCTTCCTCCTCCCCCCCTCTTCTTCCTCCTCCCCACCTCCTCTTCCTCTTCTTCTTCTGTTTTCTGCCAGGGATGGAACCTACAGTCTTGTGCAATTCCAGGCTATGCCACTAAGCTCCATCAGGTCGTCTTGAAGTTGTTGGGGTGCCCGCCTCACAGTCTTCCTGTCTTGACCCCCCCAAAGGCTGGGGTTACAGATCCATGTCACCAGACCCAGCGTTTTGTTGTTGCTCAGAAAAGGACACTCGGTTCGACCAGCTATTCCTGAACCATCAGAGATCACAGTATCCCCTGAAAAAGAACTGGGACCCTGTGGCTGTTGAAAGGACTCCCTGGGGCTGGAGACCTGCTCCATGGTGAAGGACACACACTGCTCTTTCAGAGGACCCAAGCTTGGCTCCCAGCACCCATGACAGGCAGCTCACAAACACCTAGCACTCCAGCTCCAGGATCCCATGCCCAGATGCCCTCTGGCCTCCTGGGGCACTGCCCTCCTGTACTCAAACCTATACCAAATGCACACATATTTACATAATTTAAAAATTAAAGTCTAAGAAAGAAAGAAATCAAGCCTGAAACCACTCGTACTGTGTGTATAATAGAAAACACACCTCTCCTTGGTTGGTCATTTGTCATTCACCTTCCAGGACTTTTGGGGGTGTTTTGTTTTGTTTTGTTGTTTTGGTTTGGTTTTGGTCTTTTGAGACAGGGTTTCTCTGTGTAGCCTTAGCTGTCCCAGAATTCACTCTGTAAACCAGGCTGGCCTCAAACTCAGAAATCTACCTGCCTCTGCCTCCTGAGTGCTGGAATTAAAGGTATTGCCACCACCACACAAAGCTTCTAGGAATTGCATGTGTGTGGACACATATATGTTTATGTGTGTGTGCATGTATATATACACACGTGTATGTGGAGGTCAGAGGCAGGGTACCATCTCCCCATGGGATCGGCTTGTGCCTGCCTCCCAAGCACACTGCCATGCCTAATTTGGTTTTAGCATGCCTGCAAAGCAAGCACTTTGCCAGCTTGCTATCTCTCCGTCATAGCAAATTATTCCTGTGATATTTGCTTGGTCAGTTCCCGGCATTCCGTTTGATTTTGAGAAATTATGGTGGATGGTGGTCAGCGTAGCCCACACAGGGGAACGTGGTGTGATGTGTTCCAGAATCAAATGAGACTTCTAAAATGCCCATCTGACAGTCTGTACATGCACAGCAGTCTACGTACTCAGAGAAAGGACAGCATGGAAGTCACCAGAAATACTCTCAGGACACTGTGTGCACATAGCCTTCTGCGTGCTCTTACCAGAACTCCTCGTCAGCAATGATGCCGAGGTCAGGATTCTTGTCTCTGGGACAGAATTAGCCCATGTAGGAAACTGGAGGTTGGGAATGTAAGCATTACCTGCCTTTTATTTGTATGATGTCCTAACCCAGGATAGTTCAGAGCTGTGCAGTATATTAAAAGGAGCCTAGATATTGAAGTAAGCTACCCTCGCATTTAGCTTTAGCCTCTCTCTCTCTCTCTCTCTCTCTCTCTCTCTCTCTCTCTCTCTGTCTCTTTCTCTCTCTCTCTCACACACACACACACACACACACACACACACACACACAGCACCACGCAGGACATCTGCATGTATACACATATGTGCATACCTGCATGTGGAAGCCAGCAGTTAACTTCCAGTATCTTCCCCATTCACTCTCTAGCTCATTTCTTTTTTAAAAAAAAATAAGTTATTTTATGTATATGAGTCCACTGTAGCTGTCTTCTGACACACCAGAAGATCCCATTAAGGATGGTTGTGAGCCACCATGTGGTTGCTGGGATTTGAACTCAGGACCTCTGGAAGAGCAGTCAGTGCTCTTAACCACTGAGCCACCTCTCCAGCCCCTCTACCTCATTTCTTGAGGCTGCCTCTCTCACTGACTCTAGAGCTAGACCCAAGGACCAGCAAGCTCCAGGGATTCTCCCTCTGCCTCCCAGTGCTTACATGATACACGGGCTGCCTGCCTGACTCTCTGTGTGAGCACTAGGGATCTGAGCTCCAGTCTCCTTTGGGCAGCAAGCACTTTAGAGACTGAATCATCTCCCCAGCCGTCCCATTTCTCCCTTTGGAGATAAGATCTTGACTGGTCTAAAATTCATGACCCTCCTGCCTCAGCCTCCTGGGTTCTGAAGTTATAGGCATTCTGGGTCATACTTTGACATTTTGACTGACTGGCTCAGCTCGGCCACACCTCAGAGCCTTTAGGACTCAGCTTGCTCAGGAGATGAGTACTGAAACACAGCCGGTCATCACTAATCTGACCTACTTGGCAGGTGTTCTGGGAGAGAGAGGAAGCTGGACCTTGCTCTTGGAAGGTTTTAGGGATCAGAGCTTTTGGCAAAGGCAGCTTTGTCATCCAGCCGGATGGGAACTTCAGCAGAAGCACCAGGGAAATCCCATACAATCTGGAGAAAGCCACAAGGTCTCAAACCCCTTACTCAGTTTTCCACAGGGAGGTGGGGCTCTGGATCTGACAACAGGGCAGATCTCACAGTTCTGCCGACAAGTGACAGAGGGTTCCGTGAACAATTCAGGGGGTACAATCAGAATTCTGATTCTTGCCTCCCAATCTTGAGGGCCCAAGACAAACAAGACATGACTAAGACATAGACTTGGGTGTTTATTTAGAAGGGTACATATCAGAGGGTCCGCCAGGGTGAGGTCTGGCTGCTGTAAGGATATCAAGCAAAGTGCTTATCTCCCAGGAGCAAGATGGGGGCTTCCTACCTCCATGGTAACAGGAAAGAGATTAGCTGGGAAGCCAAATGGTTCTGGCTGACCTGGCCCTGGAGGGTGGGGTAGGACTCATGGTGAGCCTGCTGTGTGTGACGTGCTGAGCTGGGTGGACAGGGAGCTGGCTCTTTGAATGGCTGCCTTTGATCTCTCTGGATCCTCCAGTCTGAATCGTAACTCATATGCTTGTGATTAATTGCATCTTGGGTGGAGGCCCCATGCCTTCCTGATATCTGTGGCTACAGAGAAGATCCAAGGTCTCTGTCAGCATCCGGCTTTCATGCTCAAAGTCCAGTCAGTGTCACTTCTCTTTCTTTGCATGAAGCCTGCCACCGCGTCTTTGGCCCCCAGAGAATGGGAAGCAAACATCGCCTTTCCTCGTTGCTTGCCCTCGCCTGACATTACTCACATAGGATGTGGGGTATGATGTGGGTTTACAACACGCCTCACACATTCTTGGAGAACTTGCCCAGACTGGAATCCCACTTTTCATCCTTGTAACTAACAGTCAGAAGGGTGTGTGGGATGGGCAGAGCCGTCCTGCTGGAGGAGATGAGGAACCCTGAGTCACTGTGGACTGGGCTCGGACCTAGCTCCCTGCTCCCTTAAACATCACTGGTGGCCTTTGCATGGGCTCAGTGCAAAGCCCTACGGTAGCTACTGATGTGGTTCCCAGTTCACTGGGGAGGTCAGTACAGGGGCCAGCACCCCCATCTGTGCGAAGGCCCTTGCCCCGTCCCACCGAGGAAGTCTCTAGAGCTACAAGCTCATTGCAGTCCTAGAAATGGAGCTGGTATGCATGGCCTGTTTGGGGATTTCCTTGACTGCCATGTTTGAAACCCATTGTTTCTTCCCAAGCACCCATTCCCGGTTGGGTAAGCATGACTGAGGTTGATGTTCATGGGAAGCCCCTTAGGCAGTCTCGTAAGGGTGGCAGACTCCTGTGGGGCTCTGTTAAGGACTGCCTGCCCCCTTATCTCACTCTGTCGTCATGCTTCGGATCCTGCATGTATGGTGGAAGCTACTAGAGTCTACTTAGCCTGCAGCTAGAGAGAGCACTGAAGCACCTGTGCCCTATCACCTCCCCAGGGTGGTGACAGACGCTAGTGTGTGAGCCTCTAGCTCCCTCATCCCCTGGGGAACTGCTGTCTTAGATGTGCTGGTGGGTGGACCAGAGGTACCCTTGTGAGATTGTCACGTCCTATCGGCCTCCTGTGTTCCCTTCTTCTTCCTCATCCCTTGGCAGGTCCTTACTTTTTCCTTCTGAGACCATTTTCTAGAATTCACAAGGTATCAGACCCCCAAGGTCAGTTTCTGGGGAACCCGAGTTGCGGCAATCAAATACAAATATCTGAATAGCATCTCAGACCACTGTAAAGGACTCCCATGATCCCCTATTCCCCGAACCCTATCTCATTTAACCCCGCCCTACACTCCGGCAATAGAGAGCTTCCAGAAGCTCACCTCTGATCATGAAGCACCCCACTGCCCACTGTAAGGAAATTTATCCGGAAAGCCAAGACGGTGCATAATCCTTACCAAGCTCCGGTCGTGCCAAACTCCACTCCTTGCCTCTTGTGCAGCCTGCAGTGTGGCCGTCTGTGAGCTGCCTCCCACCCCCACCCCCATTAAGGCTTTGCTCAAACTGTTCCACTTTCCAGAGGTTCCCTCAGGCTGGCCAAGGGCTGTCCTTGACCTTTTGTCCCCTTATCCAGGGTGGACTCAGGACCTTTCACGCCCCAGAGCCCATTGCCACATTAGTCACTGCTACCAAGTCGTCTGGATTTCTGGGCCCATCTCTTGGACAAGGAGGACTCCTGTAGGCTGAACGAAGCCCACGATCACCACTGTCACCACCCATGAGCCAAGGCCAGTGCACCACATGAGGCAGACACCTACTGAGGGGAGTCGGGTGAAACATGGAATTATGGGTTGAATGCACATGGCGGAACCCCAATCCTTGGGAATGAGGCCTTCGGAGAACAGTAGGCCAGTGCGATGGGGTCAGTGCCCATACAAGGCACAGTGTTGGAAGTGGCTCTCTCCGTCCGCCATGTCCACAGAGAGCCAAATTGGTCATCACCTTCATCTTAGACTTCCAGCTTCCAAACTATGAGAAATAAATTCCAGCTGTGTAACCCAGCTAGACTATGACATTTTGTTATGGACTGCAGGCTAATGACACAGGAGTGCAGACAACCCAGATAGGTCTACTTCTGCATACCGACCCACGTACCTCTACTAAAATCCTTCCTCTAGGATGTACCCAAGGCACTGCTGCTGTCGTTTTGTGTGTTGTGAGAGAAGAAGCAGATATCTCTGCCCCTCAGTTTTATCTATATGTAATGACGACCCCACCATCCAACTGTTTCAAGATTCCTCAGTCCGGGCTCCTCTAAACCCCCTTGGGCTAAGCTGCAGTCCTTTAAAACTGACCCGCAGAGTTTCAGCGCTCCAGATCATGGACTTACTGAGAACTGCCCAAGGCCCCCGGAACCAGATAGTAAGGGCTGCCCACACCAGATGCTCTCACCCCACCAAGCCACAAGATTCTTGTTTGGGGTCTAGATTTTATGCATCGTTTGCATGTGGCATATAGAGCCGGCAGGAAGGCAGGCGTCCCCCAACAGTAGAGTGTGCTCAGCAGAGATGAAAGGAGAAGACTTTCCAGGCTGGGGATGCTAGCTTTACTTTTCTATGCCAGGGCCACCATTCTCCGTGTTTCCTTGGGGTCAGCTACAGGGCAGCAAACACACACACACACACACACACACACACACACACACACACACACACAGAGAGAGAGAGAGAGAGAGAGAGAGAGAGAGAGAGAGAGAGATACACACACCACATGTGCACTCACACACATACATATGCACACATGCCCGCTCACACACATTCACATGCCCGCTCACACACATACACACTTGCTCGCACACACGCGTGCACACACACACACACGCACACACGCACACACATACCCTTTCTGTCCTGGATAAGGAGCAGGAAAAGTAGGATGTCTTGGCCCCTAGCCTGCTCCATCTGCAGCTCCCGAAGCCAGCATCTCCTGGGGCCCACAGACTCCCTGGTGGCGCCACCCGCCCTCCCTAGCACCAGCACATTGGCCTTGCTTTTGCTGCCCCTGCCAGCAGCTGGCACTGTCTTTGCCAGGAACTCTTAGCTGTGGTCCACAGCCAAGGCTGTGTAACCTCTTCACAGAGGGAGAAGGCAGGGCTCTGCAACCCCTGCAGAGAGAGAGGCCCAAGGGCTCCACAATTTCCCAAGAGCATTCATTGTTCCGTAAGAGACACGCTCAGGGTCCTCACAGAGAGCTCCCAGGGGCCGGTGAGGAAGGGCTGGAGAGGCAGAGGCCTTGGCGTGCAGGACGCTTCCAGGCAGACGAGCTGGGGGGATGAGCAGAAGAGTTAAGCTTTGGGCCCAGGCCGCAGTGTTCAATTGCCGCATTTCCTGTTGATGACATTGTTGCCTTCCTGCAACCACGGACACATGTTGCTTTCATATGTCTCACTTCAAGACATGAGAACACTCGCTGGAAACTATGCTTAATAGCTAAACTCAAAACACTTGCTGCCCTTCTGCTGGGCCGGTATGCTATATTCTCTTGTGAGGTGGTTGGGTGGTGATGCATGTTTTTCCCAGTCACCATTTTCAACCCAGTAGAGAGAAGCCACCCGCTCCCTGGCTAACAGCCCCAGGCCTATCTGCTACTATGGTACATGTCTCTTCCCTGGAGGAGGCTGATGGTTCACCCAATAATGGTGGCCGGCCAGTGCCTCCCAACTCCCCTCTGTCCAGCTCCTTCCCCACCTCGTGGGGGAAAGGATACCTGATCAGAAGCTGGATGGCTAGGTGGGGTCTCCTGGATGTTGCTGGTCCACTGACCCCACACCTGCCCCTCTACTCATGCCCAATGCTGCCAGGCTCCTCCTCCATGGCTGGATCTTCTGAATGGAGCCTCTGGAAGCCCTGGTTAGAACATGATGGAAAGCCAGTTGGTTAGAGCCAGGCCCATCCCTACCACTTCCCCGGGGCCAGAACAGCACTACCAATTGGCATCATCTGCAAAGCACACAGTAGGTCTGTTCATGGAGGAACCTGGAAGATGACTACCTGCCCCACAAGACCACGGACTATTTTCTCATAAAGAGGCCTGAGCAGAGAGCTGAAGAACTACCACAGCCTAGTTCTACAAGATGAACTCCTGGGCACCTACTGTAGCCATTTTCTTATTTCACCCTTCTTTAATAAACAAACAAACAAAACAAGAGTAATTCATTCCCATTTAGCAGTTGGAAAAACTGAGGTTTGTGAAGGCTGAGCAAATCTGGCAAAGCTCATACAACATTTTTGGTGGCAACACTAGAACAAAAAGCAGAGACTCAGGCCTCCAACGCCAGTTTTCTCTGACTGCAGAAGAAAGCCAGCCCTCTTCCCAGAAGCCAGGGTGGAGACCTGGGAGGAAGGACAAGGTGCACTGGGTCTGACTGACCTGACACCCTCCCTAACCTGCTTCAATTCCTTCCCTTATTTTGTCAGCTCTTGGCCTCTTCCACTCAGAGTGTGGACAGTTAAGAAGGACGCTCCCCGGAGCTTTGGGCAGGGACTGACAAGATGGCACAGCAGGTAAAGACGTTCGCCGCCAGCCCTGACCCCCGGACTCCCGTCCCTAATACGCTCTTGGTGAAAGGAGGATGACTCCTGTGTGTTGTTGACCTTTGACCTTCACCTCCAAACACATACTGCACACAGACACCACAGCAAAAAATGAATGAATACACACCAAAAATGAATGGTTTTGAAAATAGCTAACGGCAGCCTGGCTCTACGTGCTCTGTCCAGAGGAAGAATGTTCAAGGCCATCTTCTGCCTTTTTCAAGTCCTTCCATCTGGCCAAGAATCTGAATAGCAGGAAATATGGAGAACACAGACTTCACGGAGTGCCCAGGAGATAGCAATTCTGAGATTCAGGACACTTTTCACACTCTCTGTTCAGGTTAAGTACATGTATGTACTATGTGTGTGTGTGTGTGTGTGTGTGTGTGTGTGTGTGTGTGTGTGTGTGTGTGTGTGTGGTATGTGTTTGTGTGGTATGTGTGTTTGTGTGCTGTGTGTGTTTTGTGATGTGTGTGTACGTGTGTGTGTGTTTGTGTGGTGTGTGTATGTATGGTGTATATGTATGTATGTGTTTGTGTGTGTATGTGTTTGTGTGTTTGTGTGGTGTGTGTGTGTATGGTGTATATGTGTGTATGTGTTTGTGTGTGTATGTGTTTGTGTGTTTGTGTGGTGTGTGTGTATGGTGTATATGTGTGTATGTGTTTTTGTGTGTATGTTTTTGTGTGGTGTGTGTGTTTGTGTAGTGTGTATGTACGTATGGTATATATGTATGTATGTGTTTTTGTGTGTATGTTTTTGTGTGGTGTGTGTGTTTGTATGGTGTGTGTGTGGTGTGTGTGTGTTGTGTGGTGTGTGTATGTATGGTGTATATGTGTGTATGTGTTTGTGTGTGTGTGTGGCATATGTGTGTGTGTGTGTATGTGTGTGTGTGTGTAGTGCTAGAAAATATATAGGAATCTCAAGTCCACCAACTACAGTCTAAGAATGCGGTCAACACGAGGCAAAGGACATCATACTGCTTTTCAAAGACAATTCCAAACTGGACATGGTGGTGCACTCCTTTGATCCCAGTACTCAGGAGGCAGAGGCAGGTGGATCTTTGTGAGTTCAAAGCCAGCCTGATCTACAAAAGAAGTTCCAGGACAGCCAGAGTTGTTATACAGAGAAACCCTGTCTTAAAAACACCTGAATAATTCCAAGTGGGACAGGACCCTGTTGTGGAGGGAGCATTGACTGGGGTGATGCCGTTACCCTAAAGAGAGATCCTGGGCTGCACAGGTTCACGTGGGCCTTGAACTGTAGTTCCTCTGAAATCCAGGCTAAAAATAAATAAACAAATAAAACCAGGCCAGGTTGATTTTAAACGAAGACCATGCCAGCCTCACAAGAGAGGTTCTTCAGCTTCACCATGGTGTGAAGGCAAATAGGTGCAGCCAGCACTCTTCCCTGTGAAAACGGCATTCAGTGGACCATGTGAGCTACCCAGCGCCTCGCTACAGAGACGCTTTGTGCTCCACGGTGCTGAGCAGCTCTAGACAGACAGAAGTTGTGAGCACAGGGTAAGGGAGTCAAGACGTCAGCTACAACCTGACATGTTGACACATGCCTATAATTCTACTCCCAGGGATGCTGAGGCAGGAGGATCACAAGTTCAACCCCCGTCTGGGTGGTGGGTGTAATGCAGTAGGTCATGTGTATTTGATGCATTTTTGACTTGGGATTTTTTAATTTAGCACAAGCTTGTGCTAGAACTCCATTGAAGGCTAAGGAGCATTTGTGTTAGGGTCTAAGAAAACATCCCAGAGACCGGAGAGGTGGCTCTGTAGGGAGAGTGCACATTGCTCCTCTGGAGGACTAAGTTCGATTCCCAGCATCCACATCAGGTAGCTCACAGTTGCCTATAACTCCAGCTCCAGGGAGGTCTGGCCTCTGGTCTCCATGGGTACCTTCAGTCACACACAGACAAACGTCTCCACAGACAAACATGCAATTCGAAAAATATAGAAAGAAACATTTAATTTCTTTTCATTCAAAAGAACGTCCCCAAATGGGAGGGCCACCCAAAGGTTCTGTGGAGTCCCCCTCTTTGGTGGTCTCTTATTAAAAATAAGATGATGACATAGACATTTTGGAAAGTGTAGGGTGATACTTGTCACCTGCAAGGATGTCTGGGACTCACTCGAGGTACAGCATGGGAGACGGAAGTGCGTTGTAAGAATAAAGTCCCTTGATGGGAAGTTGGAGACCCAGAAAGGCTGAGCCAGGCAGTCACCCAGGGGCATGGCTCCCCCCCCCACCCCCTTTCTCTTCTTAACTCCTGTCTCTTCCTAACCTCTTCAAGCTTGTCGTCCCCAGATGCATGCATCCATCCATCCCACCTCACTCTGGTCCCCTTCAGCCGCCTCCGCCCTTTGGAGTATAATATCTTTGTTTTTAAATATTCATATTTCTGAGCCCCCAGAAAAGATCAACCCAGATCATCCCCATAGACTCGTCTACTCAATGTTACGGTGCTGGCCAGAGTAGAGTAGAGTGCTTGTGAATGACGTGGCCAGAGGCAGTCCAGTCAGCTGAGTCTGAACAGGAGTGGGCCACAGTGACAGTGTAGCCATTATCTCTCCAAGAAGCGTGCCAAGACAAACATTAAAACCAAGAAAAAGCAAGGCGCCACTGGATCTTCATTTCTGTGTATTTCGCTTCATTCGGTTATAGTTTGTATCCTGCAGTTTGGAGCACATCTCAGGGCATTTCCTCCACAGACAGCTCCACTATTTTTCTAATCACTGTAACATTCCTATAACTACCTGGGAAGTGCGGGTGACTTGCTTAGGCAATCCCTTACGGACAACCCTGCATTTCTTTTTTGTTTTTAAAGATCTATTTATTTATTGTATATAAGTACACTGTAGCTGTCTTCAGACACCCCAGAAGAGGGCATCGGATTCCATTACAGATGGTTGTGGCCACCATGTGGTTGCTGGGAACTGCTCAGGACCTCCGGAAGAGCAGTCAGTGCTCTTAACCACTGAGCCATCTCTCCAGCCCCAATCTTGCATTTCTATATAACCTAAACACTTGGAAACTTTTCAGGAACATTCGAGATGATATCCTGGGCTCACTGGAAGCTGGGTCCTTTTCATAAGTGGGAATATGCTGGCTCCTTGGAATAGGTCACAGGGAGAGAGGGAATGGGTGGTAAGCCCCTGCCTCTTATTATCGGGGGAAAAAAATTTCATCGTCCTTGTTTGTTTGGTTGGGCTTTTTGAGACAAGGTCTTACTTTGTAGCCCAGGTTAGCCTGGATCTCACGGCAATCCTAACTCAGCCTTCCATGTGCTTGCACTGCAGGCACAAACCTCCACTTGGAAGTTCCAGAACTGAAAGCTAGTCCCGAGGCCACGCAGACTAGCACTCTCCCTTCCGGGGCCAGTCTCGGGCGACACCAAGACAGCACAGGCTACAGATATCATGCAGACATGGGCAGGTGGTAGCCCGCCTCCCGTCCAGTGAGCCTGCCTCCCTCAAAGCTGAGGCCTACAGAGGGAAAGGAGCACGAGGAGACAGGAGCTGGTGAAATGACTGGCAGAGCCGCTGATATCCAAGCCCTTCCTCATCGCTGATGAGGTCCAGGGTGGCCCTAAACGGCCTGAGTCACAGAGACAGCAGGAGCCAGGGCTGGAATACAGGCCACTGGGCCCAACCTGGGTAGTCACCACGGTCCTGATTATACACGCTCACGGTAGGAACACGTAACCAACTGGAAAAAGTAAAAACACTTCCTTATGTTTTTGGCCCCGGTCCTTAAAAACAGCAGCTCGGGGGCTGGGTTTTGGAGCTCATTTGGTAGAATGCTTGCCTGGCATGCACAGAGACCCGGGTTCTAGTCCTAGGATGATCAGGAGTTCAAGGTCATCCTTGGCTAGTTTAGGCCAACCCGAGGCCTCAAGGACAAACTGCTCGTTTCACGGGTTTGCGTCTACGTCCTGCCACTCAGAGAAGAATGTATGCTAAGGCTGCAGCAGGGTCCTAATGAGTCTCTTGTCTATGAAGGAGGGCCCAGGATGGGCAGTCATGAGCCCTAACCTTCAAGGCAGATGAGTTCTTAATAGCAGAGCCCATCCACCCAAGGAGGAAGGACATTTACGCAATAGTTCCTCCAGTTCCGAATGCTTGCCCTAATGCTTGCCCTACCCAGGGCGGCATCGGTTCTAATCCTCTGTCTTAGGGAGGCAGTTGGGGGACCTTGAACGGCTCACATTTCCTCTCTGACCCTTTCACCTTTGGCCAGTGGCTGCTGTCCATCTTGTACAAGGACCGAGAGGAACTGAGGAACCAGCTCGGGTATAGGATGGACACGGGATCACCTAAGGACCCCTGTGTGCTCCGGGGGGCCCTAGGCTGGGTCGAGTACTCTGCAGCCTCCATATTGGCATCCCTAGTGTTGAGTAAGGCAGTCCACACTGGACTCTCCGGACTGCATCATGGACTGCATCATGGGCCGCATCGGGCTGCCTCTGTAGGATGGCCTAGGCTACAGCTCAGAAATGTTACTTGACAGCAGTAGTGTCTACCCCGGGGAGTGGCTGAGAGGGAAGGGAATGAGGTGATTTGTAAGGCCAGCCCACCGGAAGCATCTCTTCACCTTAGCTGTCCCTACTGGGCTATTACCTGGAACCTTCTGTGGCCTGTGCCTTGCCCTTGATCCGTGCACCCCTCTGTTGTCGCTCCCGCCGCCGCCACCCCCTTGCTTCTCTTCCTTGATCCTCCTCCCCGTGAGCTCTGAAGTAAGGATTCAAATATCTCGTAGGGAGGGGGAGAAGGGAGGGACCAGGCTGTCTGCTGGTAGCCCTTGAAGCTCTTATCAGAAGGGAACTGCTAATGACTGTGTCTCCGGTTTATGCCAGCTCGTCCCACTCCTTTATGGTCCTTTTACTGCTCCCTCGGCCCGCAGGTTCAGACAGGGCCGCCGTTTGTGAGAGAAGATGGCGCCAAGGACCGGAGCAAAGTTGGCCTCAAGGACAGAGGGCTCTGCTGGTGGATGTGACTTATAAGCCTCAGACACACCTTCCCTCTGAGCAGACTGCAGAGCGGTCAGCTTAGAAGACTCTGGCTACACTGGTTCCATCCGGGACCACACTTACTGGGCTGCATTTGCTCGCCCTGCCCAGGGCTCCAGGTTGCTCCTTAGGTCGGCTTAACACAGTCCATGCCTCTAGTCACTGTTTGCAGGGCCAGCAACTGAACGGTCCCTATTCCTACTGTATTATCTCCGTGCCCAGGGGTGCTTGGTGTGCAGGAAACGTAAGAAGGTTAAAGGTCGCTTTATATAGGTAACATTTTCATGAATCGGTTATTGGTCCTTACTGCTACTTTATGGACCGAGAAACAGATGCTGAAGAGCCACACAACTAGGCTTGGGTTTAACTCAGTTTTGTGTGGCTTGTTTAGCGCGAACAAAGCCCTCGGCCCCACACTTAACACCAGATAAACCATATATGATTGGGATACATTTGTAGTCCCAAGGCATGCACGCCCAGAAGGTGGGAGCAGGAGAATTTCAAAGTTCAAGGTTATCCTCAGCTACATCATAAGTCAAGACCAAGCTAGGAAACATGAGATCTACCTCAAAATGATAATAGTAATAATAGTAATAATAATAAATAAACGGACATACCACTTAACACAACGCAAAAGCCATGCACATGGTTGTAATGCTGTGTTGTTTGCAGGGAAGGATAAAGACAAGAAATAAAACCTTCACGTTGAACACAGACACAAACTCGTTTCCAACCTGGAATATTTCCCACCTGGGACTGGCTCCATCCTAAATACAGATCGTAAGCACGCTGAAAGCAGAAAGGTCTCCTCCGCGATCATGGCTGCGAGCCGTGGGGGTGGGGATGGTGCAACTCCAAGCTGGAGGCAGGCAAAGCATGAGAAGGCTGGCAGTATGCCACAGAAAGATAAAATGGAAGCCAAGAGCTCCCCCGCCTTGGGAAGCCACTCACTCACTAGCAGGAAGCTGGGAACTGGCCGCTTCCAGGAAGTGAAGTTGCCAGCCGGCTACGGTGGCCCATATGCCTTTGGTCCCAGCACTCGGGCAGATCTGAGTTCGAGGGCAGCCTCGTCTACAGAGCAGGTTCTAGGACAGCCAGGGCTATGCAAAGAAACCCTGTTGGGGGGGAAAGGGGGGAGAGACTGTTCCCTGGGAACATCATGTCTGTTTGGACACCACCCCTTCATCACTTCAAGCTACCCTTTTATTTCCACTTTAAAGTGAAGGGAAGGAGGGGGGATCCCCTCCCACCACCCACAAAACAAAACAAAGTAAAACAAAACACCCTGGAGGAGTATCCCTAGTGGGGAAACAGAACCCTGCCAGGATGACACCCTCAGTTTTTGCTCTTTTTCTCTTTCTCTAAGATGGCTAATCCCAGCCTAGTGTCCCCAGAACATCGGCTGGGCCCTAAACACCTCACTTTAACAGCCAAGCTTCCCAGCATTTTACACCAGGGAAACCAAGGCATAGAGGAATGGTGGGGGCTCTGCACAGGGGCTCCCATGCATAACCCTGAGCCCCTCTGCTGGGCACAGAGTTACATTTTCACACAAAGAAAGTACCTCCTGCCAGGTGTGGGGTGCGGTGCTGGGGCAGAGGCAGAAAGATGGTGAATTCCTTAATCTCAACAATGAAAGGAAGGGAAGGAAGGAGGGCTAGCAGGAAGGGACCACCTCCTGGGCTCACATTCTCAAAGCCAGGGCTTCTCGGCTTTCCTAGGCTGTGACACTTTAACACAGTTACCCACGCTGTGGTGACCGCCTCCCCCGCAACCATGACACTGGTTGGTTGCTACTCCATAACTGTTAACTTTGCTAGTATTAGGACTCATGATGCAAATACCTGATATTCAGGAGGTGACCCCTCCGGGACCCACAGGTTTGAGAACCACTGCTCTAAGCCTTCTCAGAGTAGCCTTGCCCATTTCTAGAGGGTTCTAGAAAAGGCAGCACTTCCTCTGGCCTGGGCTCTCTGGCCTCTCCTCAGCTTCTCAGGGCCATATCTGGTGCCCTTCTAGTCCACCCCACCCCTTACCCCTGGCATACACACACACACACACACACACACACACACACACACACACACACACACACCAAAATTGGCCACGGGGTAATTGATGGTCTCCTTCACACCCTCACCCAAATGGCAGGCTGCAGGGGGCAACCACGGCTCCAGACTCCTTAGGAAATGGCCAGGCCAATCTTTCGAAGAACTACCAGCCTAAGAATGTTCGGGTCCCCCACCTTTTCACCTGCGCCTTCAGAGGAGGGGATCCCCTCCCCCGCTTCCAGAGAAGGTTTAGGGGAAGACAGGAAGTCTGCTTTTGTTAGGGTAGAGAAGGGCAAGACTCTAGGGTTAGGGAAGGTCACGTCAGTGAAAGATGAGCCCAGTTTGGGTGAAGCAGGTGCATGACCTTCCCCAAGTGGGTGGCCGCCAGAGAAAGTGGAACTAGACCGGAGACCTCCAACGTCCTACCCAGCTCACACTCTCTCCCTGGGTGGTAGGGCTTTACTGTGGGGCATCTTCCTCAGTCTTGACCACGACAGGCGATCCAGCAGCTGGGGGTGTCCCCAGGGTGCCCTGCAAGTATACGGCACCTGGCCACCGACCCGTCCCTCCCCCACCTCCTGGGCAGGGAGCCGTCTGACACCGGGGCCTCTCACCTCTGTGCCTCGGGAATGTCCTGCAGACTCTGATCCCTCCCTAGACCGGGCACGCCCACAGGGAGGGAACTTCCTCACCACACCTCCAGTTCCCCGGTGACCAAATTCTGGCTCGCAGACCCAGGATCGTTGTCTGAGCTGTGAACTAAACGGAGGACTCTTGGTTTTACCGAGGCAGGCAGAGTTAGAACACCGAACACATCGATTTCCAAGTCTGTAGAAAGGGGCCATCCACCCTGGCGAGAGGGAGCCAGTATCGCCGGCTAAGCTTCTCTCGCCACCTTGCCTTCCTCGCCAGTCCGGCCCCAGAATTCCTTTCCTGAAAAGCTGGGCACACTTGTTTATGTTTATGCCACTTAACCACCACCCCACACACACCCCCACCGCCACACACACAACATCCTTTTAATGCCGGGATGACTCGTTGAGCAAGGTTTTATAGTTTCAATAATTAGTCTATTTTTTTTAATGCCCTAAAGTTATCTGTGAAATTATTTTTTGAGGAAGTACAGGAGGTCAGGCTCAGCGCACACATTTATGAAGCTAATGTTTTGGCTAAGAAAACCAAGATGTTCACCCATAGGGACCTTGGGACAATTGTTTTTTCTCCATTCGGAGTATGCAGTTTGAAGGAACTTATTCTTCTAAAAAAAAAATCATCAAATAACAAAGGCTTCCTCAAAGTCTTCCTGGGCCACGCCCAGCTCCGTCTCTGCCTCTGACTGGCACTCGAAGTTGTTTTCCCTAAGATCATCAACCCAAGTATTAGCACTTCCAGCTCTGTTCTTAACACTGCATTTAAATCAGAGATACCCTCCTTAGCATCTTTTGTTTCGGGTCCAGCATCCCTCCAGTGAGATCAGCTCAGGAGTAGCTGACTAACAATACCCACCTTCTAAAACTGTAGGTTCTACCCCTCCGAGGAGTGCAGTTCCACGAGGAATTTAGGCAGAGGTGGGGTTTGAATGGGCTCCCTCCCGCTCTCGTAATCAGTGCGATCTCCAAATGACTTGGTTTTCTTTTCATAATCTCTTTGGAGAGTTCTGATATACTTTATAAAGGTCCAGAAGAAGCCTTTGAAGAGCTTCAAACACACTTTAATTGTTGCCAGGTCACACTGCAACCCACCCCCACCCCTCCCCCCCCAGTGTTCGCTTATCTAATAAAAGTACAGGAAGGGTTCACGCCCCCAGTGTGCCTTGCAACCTGGCTCTTAGCTTTTGCAAGATGAGCTGACAGGGCAAAAGTCTTATCTGAGAGATCTGAGCGTGCCGCTCCCCTCCCTGAGGGATGGGTCTCAATCTGTGGCTTCAGAGTCTGGGCTTGGCTTGCCTGCTCAGGGTTTCCTGTGAGATTGTGAGTGGCTGGGCCTGCAGGGCCTTCTCAAGGCTTGGCTGGGGGCTGGCTTCCAGATCTCTCACACGGCCGGTGCTGCGAAGGTTGTCTCCTAATCCCACTGAAAATATTACAGATAGACGTTACATTTTGGAGACACAGTGGGGGAGTGCTTTTCATGCCGGCACTGTGAGGTAAAGTCAGACAAATCTCTGAGTTCGAGTCCCATTTTGTCTACACAGAGATCTAGGCCAGCCAGGCTACACGGTGAGACGGTCTTTAAAAACAACAAAGCCATCCACAACCGTTTAAAACCTAATCTCGAGCAGGGACGTTCCATTAGTCCTTCTACGTTCTATTTATTAGAAGACAGTGAGTAATTCCCACCTATGGTCCAGGGATGGGAATTCCACAGGCCTTGGATGCTAAAAAGTGGAGATTGAGCTTAGAAACAGTACAGGGTTGGTCCTAAGGAGCAGCCACTAAAGGCTCAGCTTTGGCAGCTCCCCTCCCCGCAAGATGAATTCAGCACAGAGGCCAGCATCAGTTCTCTCACAGCATTCACTAGCCATTAAATATTTCCCATAATGCGCTTGCCCACAACCGACTTCTCTCACTGCTTGAACCTTATGCCAGGCACCTAACCCAGGATGCAAGCTCATAAACCCAGGTCTGAGACTGGCCCCAACTGAGTCCATGGGACAGAAGAGTTCAGGGCCCGAGTGCTGCAGGAGTTATGAGGGTAGGCATCTCTCCGGGCCCAGGGGCACCTGTACAGGACAGGAGTGAAGAAGCCAGAGAGTGGCTGGCCACTCAGGGGATCTTGAAAAGGAGGGGGAGGGGAAGATATGAGCCACATGGTGAGAATGGAGAGGCAGGAATGGAGCTGTAGATCGCCCAGAAAGGCCCTCTTGGGGCGATGTTCAGGGTTGGGGCCTTACACAAAGGTACAAGGTATAGGTAGACAGGGGAGGATTTGAAACCAAGGACGGACAAGGCCAGCTTTAAGTTGTGTAACGCACACTGCGATGGCAATATGGAGTGGGAGATGAGGTGCAGGCATGGAAACCAGTTAGGCGCTGTCGGTGCGAGATGTCGAAAGCCATGGGAGTGGCCGTGCATGTGGGAAGGAGAGTGACAGGAGATTTTTAGGGAGTGCATCCAACAGGATTTGGGGTAATGAATGGAGTGTTTGAAGGAGAAAGACCAGTCAAGACCTGGACCGCCTTCCTCAAAGATGTCCGGCTCCAGTGAGAGGCGTGGTGGAACAGTGATATGGGTCTGTTGTTCTATACATCACATTCAGTTTTCGGATGTTAAGTATGGAACCCAGGTCTCCTGCCTGCTGGGCAGACACTGAACTAACCAAACCACACCCGGAGCTTAGCTCTGTCCTAAGTTTGTTAAATTGGACAGAACTATGGCTGGCTTAGCCAGATATGATGGTGATGAACTAAGACCGTGAAAGATGTTAGAGTAGCAACTTCGGAGACCCTGGGCTTTGTACAGTTCAAGGGACTCTCCCGAGAAGCCTAGGGACAGAGACCCCAGTGAGAGGAAGAAGAGGTGTCTTTAGTTAAGGGAGGGGGGACAACGGAGAGAGCTTCTGTCCCAAAGGCTCATGGCTTCACAAGTAGGATTTTTCTTCTATTCTTTCCTTTTTTTTTTTTTTTAAAGACAGTTTTACTGTCTGGGACTGCTGTGTAGATCTGGCTGTCTTTGAACTCACAGAGATGCCCCTGCCTCTGTCTCCTGAGGCCTGGACCAACATGCTCAGCCAGATTTTTTTTTTTTTTTTTTAAACAGCTTGGAAATGGTTTGCTTGTGAGAGAGACTATAATGGGCTCACCAGACCAAGAGAGGAAAGGCAGTGTAGACCCACTGAAAGGAGCTTGGCAAAGCCATCTACTACCTCACTCAGTTACACCCAGTCAGATGAGAGGTGGGGGTTGGGGCCCAGCTCCACCGTTGGCAGGTTAGGTAAATAGACAGAACACAGGGGATCAGATGTAGACACAATTCTGGGACGTGGAACAGCAACACATCTAGAAGGTTCTAGATTAGGTTGGGATTCTGTAGAGCAGTCTGCCCTTCCATGCCGAATCCTTCAGTGCCTCATGGAACACGGCCAGCCAGAGTACTACAGCATACACAGTGAACCAAGAACCAGCCAAGAGTCAGGAGGTGCTGGTGCTTTAATCCCAGAGCTTCAGAGGCAGGTGGATCTCTGAGTTCAAGACTAACCTCGCACACAGAGTGAGTTCCAGGACAGCCAAGCCTACACACAGAAACCCTGTCCAGAAACAAAGAAACAAACAAAAACAGCAAAGTCAAGCTCATCTTATTTTTACTCTCCAGACCTTTGTTTAAAATTAGCAAATGGGGGGTTGGGGATTTAGCTCAGTGGTAGAGCACTTGCCTAGCAAGCGCAAGGCCCTGGGTTCGGTCCCCAGCTCCGAAAAAAAGAAAAGGAAAAAAAAAAAAAAAGAAAGAAATTAGCAAATGGGGTCACTTTTAACCCCAGCACTCGGGGGGTTGGGGGGGGGGGCAGAGGCAGACAGATCTCTGAGTTCAAGAACAGCCTAATCTACAAAGAGTTCCAGGACAGCCTGGGATACACAGAGAAACCTTGTCTTAGGGGGAAAAAATAGCAAACAGGGACTACCGTGGGGGGTTCAGGTCCCCTGGAGCTGAAGTTAAAGCCTTTTGCAAGAGCAGTGTCAGCATTAAATTCTGAGCCATCTCTCCAGCCCTCTTCCTCGTTGATTTTCAGATTGTTGACATCTCCGGTTTACAAGTTCAGGCCAACTTTAAAAAGCCAGACTCTTAAAACCATGAACAGGAAGCTGCTGAAAACACTCAGTGGTCGGTTCGTAGACTTACCTAAGCACAGCCCCTTCCAGACAAACTCGATTAGCATCTGGGAGTTTAAAAACGTTATCTTCTGAGGTTTCTTAATCTAACCTATCCATTGATAAATTAGCTTCTCTAACTTTCTCAGAAAAACCACCCTTCCCCCCTTGTGGCTTCAAAGTCCTCAGCATCCATGTTGCTTCCTCTGCCAGGAGAAGAGAGGTAGGGAGAGCGTCAGGAAGTTGGGTCCACGTTTTACTCCGTCTTCCTCTGGGGCTGGTGAGAGGCTCCCCTTCCTCAGGTGGGCCCTGCCCACTGAGATGCCCCTGGATATAACTGCTTCCATGAAAGACTTTGGAGTTACGCAGGGGAGGCCGAAAGACCTGAGTTCTCAGGGTCAAGCAGCTGAACGAATTGCACTTTGGAGACATTTCAGACTGCACTTTTAGGAAAGCATCCCGACCTCTGTCTTGAGCCTGCTGTGGAAGCCCTGCTGTTAGTGGCTCTCCCCTAAGTCTCCCTCCCATGGTTTGGGAGGAACAGTGCTGCCAACAAGACTTCCGAGAAACTAACATACGTCTAGTATGGACGTGATGATTGACTTAGGGTGTCACTGCTGTGAGCAGACACCGTGACCAAGGCAAGTCTCATAAGGACAACATTTAATTGGGGCTGGCTTACAGGTTCAGAGGTTCAGTCCATGATCATCAAGGCGGGAACATGGCAGCATCCAGGCAGGCATGGTGCAGGAGGAGCTGAGAGTTCTACATCTCCATCTGAAGACTGCTAGTGGAAGACTGACTTCCTAGGCAGCTAGGGTGAGGGTCTTAAACCCACGCCCACAGTGACACACCTACTCCAACATGGCCACATCTCCAAATAGTGTCACTCCCTGGGCCAAGCATATGCAAACCACCACAATCGTCCTGGGCAAATCTCTTCACCGTCTGTTTGAGTGATTGGCCTCGCCTTTTTTAAGTGGAGGGTTAGATTAGATGATGTTTGAAGAGTCGCCTGAGCTGGATGGAAAAGTGTTGCTTTATGGGGTGTAGGGGTGTGAGTGGATATTCAGGCACACATGACAGAGATCAGAGGTTAGCAGTAGGCACCTTCCTCAGTTGCTCTTCACCTCTTTTGAGGCAGGGTCTCTCAGTGAAGTTGGAGATCACCTATTAGGCTAAAGTTGACTGGCCAGAAAGTTGTTAGTTTTACAGATTGCACTGCCATGCCCAACCCTTTTGTTCTTTTACATTTAGTGTGTGTGCGTGTGTGTGTGTGTGTGTGGGTGTATGTGTGTATGTGTGTGTATATATGTGTGTGTGTATGTGTATGTGTGTATGTGTGTATGTATATGCATGTGTGTATATGTATGTGTATGTGTGTATGTGTGTGTATGTATGTGTATGTGTATGTGTGTGTGTATGTATGTGTGTGTATGTGTATGTATGTGTGTGTATGTGTATGTGTGTATATGTGTATGTGTGTATATGTGTATGTGTATTTATGTGTGTATATGTATATGTGTATATATGTGTGTGTATATGTGTGTGTGTGTGTGTGTGTGTGTGTGTGTGTGTGTGTGTAAAGGATCTTGCCCAGGATCTCAATGGGTTCTGTTCATAGAAATCAGGTTGTCAGACTTGGGGACAGGTACCTTTTATTCACTGAGTTCAGTTACCCATTCACACAGGCTTCTAGAGGATCCCCATCCTTGTGTGACAAGCATGTCACCAACCAGACCATCTCTTCAGCCCTGTTGTTGTTCTTCTTAGTACTGGGTAGGACAGTCTTTGAAAGATGGCGGAAAGGCAAAAGATCCTATATTAGAGTTACTTCCCATCTGTTTCTGTGGAATGCTGTCTGTCCCAGCAGGGAGGGTATAAGACACCAGGTGGCTAGTCACACTGAGGCTAGTCAGGAAGCAGAGCTAATGACCGTTCTCAAGGTAAAAAGGGGAACCCTCCTTTGGTCATCTTTATTCGCTCTGGGACGCCTGTACATAGAAAGGTACCACCCACATCCGGGCTGGGTCTTTCTTTCTTAATGAACCCTTCTAGAAACAGCCTCCCAGACTCACCCGAAGGTGTGTCTACAAATCCGGTTAAGTCGACCAGGAAGATCAACCACCACTGTCTCCTGTGGCTTGTCTTCTACAAGACCTCCTGTGGTCAGCTTCCGGGGTCATTATTGACTCCTGACTGGATAATATTTTTCTTCAGAGGTTGAGCGGTGTTAGAGTTTAAATAGGAAATGCCCCCAAGTGTTTTTGAACACTGGCGCCCCAGCTGGTTCCCCATTTGGGGTAGCTATGGAACCTTTAAGAGCGACGCATAGCAAGTGGAAATAGATCACAAGTAACAGCCCTTTGAAGGTAAAACTGGGTCTTGGATCTTAGCTCTCTCTACTTCCTGCCCGGCTGTGGTGTGAACAACTACTACACATTCCCACCACATGAACTCAGCGACTTCCTAGCCGTGATGACCTGAAGCCCTCCGAAACTGTGAGCAGAGATAAATCTTTTACCTCTCAAGTTGCTTTTGTCGTGCGCCGTGCTGCAGAGACACAAAGGAGACCAATAGGAAAGTCTCTTTCCAAACCAGAAGCGCTCTGTCGAGGGAATAGGGTAACTGCGAAAATAACCATTATGGGGCTGGAGAGATGGCTCAGTGGTTAAGAGCACTGGCTGCTCTTCTAGAGGGCTGGAGTTCAATTCCCAGCAACCACATGGTGGCTCACAACCATCTGCTACTCCAGTTCCATAGGGATCTGATGCCTTTCTTCTTCCTTTCTTCAGTGGCATCAGAAATGCATGCAGGCCCAGGACCCTTATTAGTAAAGCTAGGAGAAGATCTTGAAAATCGAGAGGTGAAAAGTATTGAATACATACAGACTGCCACATGTGTGTGTAGTATGTTCTCATTGCCTGCGTTCACTACAACCTTCCCGTGGAGCACCACCTGTCTCTAGATTCATAAATAAACGGCACCCGGCGTGATCAGCTAAGCAGCCATAGTTAGCCGCGTCTCCCTCTTCTCCCCCTCAACAAAGGAACATTGTGTAAGGTGGCACTTTTCCCCGAGGAGGAGGAAAAGTCAGAGTTCCTGGATCTCAGAGCAATATCCCGGGTCTCAGCCACTCTAGTCCCAGCTGGCCCGGCTTCCCCTGCACAATGGTTTCTGTGAAAGCTGCCATGGGTCAGGGATCTGGCCGGATGCCTCCCATGGAGCAAGCCTTCAGCCTTGTTTTCTGGTATTCTAGGATTTCAGCCCAGGACAGAATTCCAGAAAAGGACCCCTCTCTGCTCTATTAAACTGGTCTACACTTAAGCCAAGGGGACTGTCTATCCTCTGTGAGATTTTGCTTTAAAGGGGGGCTGGAGGGGGGTGGCGCGCTGAGTGAGCATGTGCAGAAATCCATCACCTTGCTTCCCAGTTTCCAGGCAACCACGCAGGATGACAACAAGTCACATGATAACGCTGCTGCCAGGGCGAAGAGGAAAATGGCAAGCTGCTATCTTGAGGAAAGGGCTGGGGATGAGCGAAGGCCTTCGGATGCTCCTCTAATAATGTTAGCAACAAGTGAGTCGAAGACCCGGCACCAGAGAGGGCTTCCAGCCTCTCAGGGCTCTCCCAGCCTCTCTGGCTGGATACAAAGTGTTCCTGTGTACGTGAAGTTGGGTGAGATGCTAGAGACCGTAGAGGAAGTTGTTGGCCTGAGGTGACCCTAACACCTGCTCTGGAAGCCCAGCTCCCAGAGGGGTTGTTATGGAGAAGATCCCAACCACAAGGGACTCCCCAGGCTGCACTTCCGCTGCCCAGCCCTGGGATAATGAAGGAGCAGCAGAGCTCTCTGGTTTAAAGGCAGCCTGTGATGACTGTGGGTGGCTGAGGGGCAGTGAGGGGTCAGTGGGGACAACTTGGAGGAAAACCACCCATGAAGGCCCAGGTTCCACTTCCTTTGTGAAAGCCTCCTCTTTTTCTGAACCTTGTTTATTTTGATTTGGGCTGGTTCGATGATTCTAATGTCCCCTCTCCCCTACCCCCAGAGGAGGGGGGCGGTGAGTCAAGAATCAGGAGGGTGGGGAGTGGCTCACATGTGTACAGCTCTGGGTTTTTACATTGTAACTGTGTCTATGAAGTTCATGCCTCTCTTACACTTGTTTCAGTCTGAGGACCTCCAGGTAACAGGTTTTGTTGAGGTCCACTGAGCAGGTCTGCCTTTGGTCCAGGATGCCATATACCATCTCAGAGCTGGAAGACAGAACTTAGAGCCACCCAGTGTCCTCACACCTGGTAGCTGTCTCCAGATACAGATGCATCATGGGAACACACTCCCTCTGGTCTTCCCAGGAAGGACCCCATTTCACAGCCAGGACTGCTGGCTTGATCTAGGTTGGCTCCTGGTTGCCAGGCAAGCCAGGTGCACTGACCATGGACACAGAGAAGGGTGACGTGACCGCCGGGCCTTCTTTTCTAGGCTATGGAGTTTGAGGCCTGAGCTGTGAGACTTCTCTGGCCTTTGAGTATAGCCCGAGATTTTTCTCCAGTAGAACATGGTGATGACTTTCTCCCTTTGAACAGTCGTGTTTCTCACCTGTTTCAAAGTCCCCAAAGCAGAATGATTGTCCTCCATTCAGTTTTAAGTTAAACAAGGAAGACAAGTAGGTTGAGAGCCAAAACTGTAAGCCAAGACTGTAGGTTGAGGGCACTGTAAGGCCAGGGCCCTGCTTCTCACTTCTTTCCTTTCTTTGGTTTTACTTCTCTGTGGGCTTTGCTATTGATATTTTATTGTTGCTGTTCTGTTATTGCTTTGTTTTTTAGAGAGAGAGAGAGAGAGAGAACATGTGTGCTTGCCTTAGGTAGCCCAGGCTGGCTTCAATTTTACTACGTTGGTCTTGGAATTCTCATTCTATTAGCTCTACCTCTGGGGTGGCAGCCATGTGTCACCATCTCTGGTTTATGTGGTGCAGGGGTGGGGGCGGACCTATCAGGCTGCATACTCACCTCCATCCTCCCCCCCCCAAAAAAGCTGACAAGTTTATCAGCTCATCCATGGAGAAATTCTCTATGACAATAGATGGATGAATAAGTGTTCTGGGCTTATGGTGTATTTTTTTTAAGGCCTTATAAACATTTTGGGGAGAAGGTGGGAAGGAATTCAAAGGTGACAGTGGGGTGAATTTTTATACTTTAACACTGCGTGTGTGTGGGAGACATTCCACGGCTGTTTAATAAGTAACATATGGGATGGTGGCAGCCTTTTGGAAGAGTGGGATGGGCATGAATTTATTGGGGAAAGAGGTCCATGTGTGTGCAAGGAAGGTTCGGAGTGACTGCAAAATTGGGGAACTGAGGGGTCTGTGGATACAAATTCACACCCCCATTTTCACCCAAACACAAACTATTTCTATATTAATGCAAACATATACTGGAGCACAAGTGCGCGCCTAAAGGCGCGCGCGCGCGCGCGCGCACGCGCACACACACACACACACACACACACACACACACACACACACACACACACGCAAAGTCATGCCTTTTGAGTTTCAGAGTATGTCCTAAGAATTGGCCAGCAGATCCCGGGGCTATAGCTTCTACCAGAAGGCCCTCCCAGTCAAAATTCCCAGGGAAATTTGAAAAAAGGTAGGAACGTGTTTGATGGAGGGGGTTGGGGGGTGCTTTATTGCAGTTCTTGCAGTGGCCAGAGAGCCACAAGAAACCGGCGTTCTAGAGCTGGAGAGCGCTAGGCAGGCAGGGGGAGGAGGCATGAGCAAAGAGGCTGGAGAACTTGAAAGATGAAATCAGAACTCCGGCCGAGAACACCCCGGGGCCGCCCGTAGCCGGCGGGGGGCAGACGAGGGCCAAGGAAGGGTTAACGCGGGAGCTGAGTGTGCGACGGGGGCCGGGCCGGGGCGGGGCAGAGCGGGCGCGCGCTGTCCCTTTAAGGCGGGCGGCGCGGGCCGGCCGAGAGCCGCTGTGATTGGCGCGGCGGGATCACTGGCTCCCTGAGCCCGGCCCGGGGGAGTCGGCTGGAGCCGGCTGCGCTTTGATAAGGTCCTGGCAACTCAGTAACGGCCCGAGAACCGGGAAATAAAAATAAGCCGCCGATCGCGATGGATTTGGGGGCCACCCGGAGGCCGAGGCGTCCGCCTCCCCAAAGGAGAGCTCTGCTGTAAAAGGTGGGGTCGGAGGCTTAGTCCCGCCGCAGCCGCTTCCAAGAAACCTCCGTGCGGCCGGGGGCGGTTGGCAGCGGGGCGCGGGGCCGCGGGAGGGGGCGGCCGGGAGCAGGCCGGGGTAGTAGAGGGGTGCGGATTGCACGGCCCCCAAAAGGGGCGCTGGAGCGCGCTGGGCTGGCCCGGGTGCGGCTCGCATACCTCCCTTCCAGGACCGTGCGCTCGGCTCGCGCCTTTGAAGTGCACAGTTAAATCCACAGCGCAGTTTTTGTTGGAAGCGCCCGGAGGACATTTGGTGCGCCTAGTGACTGCTGGAAACTGGACCTGGGTTGAAAGCCGGCCGGGCGGGGGCCGGGGGCGGCCGCGGCGGGGGCGGAGGCCCACTCGGATCTTTTGCATAAAAGGGGCAGCGGGGCGCACGATCTCCCCCCCCTCCCTCCCCGGCGCAGAGCTCGCTCTCGCCTCGGGATCGTTGTTTTCCGCGCACCCCCTCCTCCGCCTCTGCGAGACTCCTCATGTTCCCCACGCCCGGGAGGGCCCGGGGGGGGCCCGGGGTAGCCTCTGCGAGTCCAGCGGGGGACCCGGGCAGGGGCCCTGCCCGCGGCGCCTGCGAGGTCTCCGCAAGGAGTGCGCCAGCGGATCAATGGTGAGTGCCGAGGCCCCGGCGGTCCGGCGGCCGGCGCGCTTTGATGTGCGGGGCGGCGCTTTGAAGTTGGCAGGCCGGCTATTTCGGGGCGCGCTCCGGGCCCGCGCGGAGGGGAAGCGGCGGGCTCGGCGCCCAGCGCTCCGGGGGGTTTGGCCGGGCGGCCCTGCGCGCGGTGAGCTGGAGTCCCCTCCCCTGCTCGGGGTCCGGGGTGGCGGGGGGCCGGTCAGGGAGACTTCTTCAAGTGGCGTCGGGGGCGGAGGCGGAGACGGGCAGCTCGCCCTCGGGGGTCGAGTCGCCGTGGGTGTGGATGAGTTGGGGTGTGCGTGTGCACGCGAGTGCTTTTGGAAGGTGGGATAAAAGGGTGGCGGCGCCCCCCGCTTGCCCTCCCCGCCCCTCCCCCGCCCCCTCCTACTCCTCTCCCCACTAGTCTCCCCCTCCCATCCGCGGGTTGGTGCTTAGGTGCCTGGAGCTCTGGCAGAGGCTCAGTCTGAGGGTAGAACCGGCCGGAGCCCAGGGCGCTCGCGTCCCCTCGCCGCCCCTTTTGCGGAGAGGCCGAGACTCCGCGCGTCGCCATTTCTAGACTAGGCGGTTGCTTTCCGTGCCTTTTTCTGCGGGAACCTCTGCGAGGCTTGACACCAGGGAGTTACCCCGATCCGGGCTCCGGGGTCTCCGGCCTCGCTCCTGGTGGACGGCGTACCGGGACTCTGGAGGCGTTTGTTTGTAGTTGGGCCGGGGAGGGACGGGACAGAAGGGGCTCAGAGGAGATGAGAGCCTGGCGGCCTTCATCTTCCAGGTAACGGCGTCTCGCCACCTTCTCTGCGCCCCGGTGCTTGGCACTACCCTGCCCCACCACTTCGGGTTTGTGCCCAGCCTGGCGGCCTGAGCTCCGGGACTGGGGCGGGGTGCATCCACCCAGACCCGGGGTCTCGGGCAGCTGGCCCGGAGTTTCTCCCTGTCCCCCGGTCCACCCCTCCTTAGTTTGATCCTTCCCTGGCTAGGGAGAGCAGCTTGTTTATTGGTTAGATAAGACTTCTTTTCTTTTGGAGAAAGACTGGCTTGGGATCAATGTAGTTTGGGATTCTTGGCACAGGCGGTAGTAGCGTGAGAAGCCTTCTGATCCGGTTTTGTTGGGTTCGTGGCTCTAGGAGGTGGATTGGGGAGCCGGGGGCGGCGGGTCTCGAGGTTTCTTTTCTCTCTTTAAAAGTTTGAAGATCAAAGCCTCTTACTTAGTGAACTGTTTTCTGCTTTGGGAAAGCGAAGAAGACACGAAGTGTAGACTGAGCCACGTTTTTGGAGAGTCTTGAGTATAGGCAACATCGTCTGGGATCGGGGGTAATGGGGGGGTGCATGCGGAATCCGCGAGTTGCTGACCCCCTTCCCGCCGATGCTGGGCGGGCTTTTTTCAGGCGGGGATCTTCTGTAAGAAGTGGGACGAGGGAACGCAGAGGGAGGGGTGGGTGGGGGAATGGGAACCAGATGCCGGGGAAGGGCACTTTGAGAACTCGAGTTATCTGTGCAGAGCAGTGTGGGGAAGTTTACTGAAATTGGTTTCACCTGCACGCAGCCGGGCGGCTGGCTTGCGTGCTCTGGTTGTCGTGGGAGGGGGTCCGGCTAGGTTGCCCCAAGTGTCCCTGGGCCTCGTGAATGTGGGGAAGGTTGTGTCTTACACCTCCCGTGTCACTGTTTCTGCCTCACCTTCCCCCCTCCCGCCCCCCAGCAGCCCCCCCCCGCGGAAAAAGTGTGTGGGGAGCTCAGATTTCGCCTTTGAAAAACCTGTGTCGGATACTTGAGATGAGCACCTCGCGGATAGCTGGGTTGCTTGATTTGAATTTGAGGAGTTGAAAAGCCTGTTTACTTTCTTGCTTTGATGTTGGGTAGATCTGGTTTTGATTAGATCAATACCCTTTTCTCTCTCCCACCTCCCCCCTCCTTTTCTTTCCAGAGAGGAGGCTCACATGAGCCCCTGCTGACTTAAGAGAGACCAAGCCGATTGCTGAGAGGAACTGGAAGAAGAAAAAGGAGGAGGAAAAAAAAAAAAGCCAAACAAAACCCAAACTCAGTGAGACGCTCTCCCTCACCATGAGTAGCGCTGTGTTAGTGACTCTCCTTCCAGATCCAAGCAGCAGCTTCCGCGAGGATGCTCCGCGGCCCCCGGTTCCGGGAGAAGAAGGGGAGACCCCACCGTGTCAGCCTAGCGTGGGCAAGGTCCAGTCCACCAAACCTATGCCTGTCTCCTCTAACGCTAGGCGGAATGAAGATGGGCTGGGGGAGCCCGAGGGGCGGGCCTCCCCAGATTCCCCTCTGACCAGGTGGACCAAGTCTTTGCACTCCTTGTTGGGGGACCAGGATGGTGCATACCTCTTCCGGACTTTCCTGGAGAGGGAGAAATGTGTGGATACCCTGGACTTCTGGTTTGCCTGCAATGGGTTCAGGCAGATGAACTTGAAGGATACCAAAACTTTGCGAGTGGCCAAAGCAATCTACAAGAGGTACATTGAGAACAACAGCGTTGTCTCCAAACAGCTGAAACCCGCCACCAAGACCTACATAAGAGATGGCATCAAGAAGCAGCAGATCGGCTCGGTCATGTTCGACCAGGCGCAGACGGAGATCCAGGCGGTGATGGAGGAAAATGCCTATCAGGTGTTCTTGACTTCTGACATATACCTCGAATATGTGAGGAGTGGGGGAGAAAACACAGCTTACATGAGCAATGGGGGACTGGGGAGCCTAAAGGTCTTATGTGGCTACCTCCCCACCCTGAATGAGGAAGAGGAGTGGACATGTGCCGACCTGAAGTGCAAACTTTCACCCACCGTGGTTGGCCTGTCCAGCAAAACTCTCCGGGCCACAGCGAGCGTGAGATCCACAGAAATGGCTGAAAACGGATTCAGGTGAGGCTCTGACTGGGCTGGGTTGGGGGTGGGGTATCTCCCCCCACCCCCCAGTGGGGACGGGCTTGGAGGATGTCTTCTGTCAGGGCGGGTAGGTGGATGGCTAGGCTGGGGAAGCAGATAAATGTTGATGGAGAGCCGGGACTTCTGGCTGGGGACCCTTTGATCTTACGTTTTGTTGTTGTTGGGGTGTGTGTGTGTGTGTGTGTGTGTGTGTGTGTGTGTAGGGGGCGTTGCAATGTACGCACAGCTGAGTACCTGCAGCCTTCCACTGCTAACTTCAAACAGTGGCAAGCAGTATTAATGTGGTGACTTCTTATCCCAAGCTGTCGGGAGGGAGAGAGAGGGAAAAGAGGGAATGTGGATGCTGCAGCTTTTGATGCCTCTGAGTCACTAGACCCACTAAGCGCCAGTTTGGGAAAGGGTCATTTTCACCGCTACTCATCAAAGTAGAATTACTCTGGCTTGGGGGGAGGGGCCGCTGGGCTGTGGCGGAGGAGGCACGGGGGAGGGGAGGAGACAGGGACAAACGTGCACCTTGGAGGGATGAGTGGTATCCATCTCACTTCATGTTCAGAGCCAGCGGGCAGATTAGCAAGTTTGTGGTCCCCTTTGTAGAATTAGGTATTTCCCAGGGAGGAAGACTTCTGACTAACTTGGGGAAGGCCCCGAGACTTCCTCCCACGAAGGAGACTTCACTTTGGAGTCTGCTGGCTATTAATCCAGCTTTCAAATGCTGTTGAGCTCCAGGGTCAGACCTCAGTTGCTCAGTGCTGATAGAGAAGTGTGGGTGTGTGGTGGCGGGGAAGGGACTGCCCCCCCCCGACCACTTTCTCTCTTTAAAGCTTCTAAGACAAACTGCCCATTATAGATTTAGCCAAGTCTCAAGGTTCTTGGCCTTTGCAAGCAACTTCAGACCTGTTAGAATGCGTTTCTCCGTTCTCCTTCTTCTCCAGAGATTCCCCCAAAGAGGAGTGCACCTATTAATTTTAGTCTGTTGCTTGTGACATGTGGGGCGGGAGGTGGGGGTGACACCAGATTGCTATCTGCATGGCTTTATTCTTCTTGTCCCTGTGCATTTCTCTGTGTCAGGGACCCAGGATATGTGTTCTGCACACAGGTTCTGGAGATCTCGCCGGCTTCATGGGGCGTGGTCTCCCATGCCCCGAAGCATCGGGAGGGGGCAAGCCCCCATTGCTGCTCTGTGGGCATGCATGGTCTTCAGTTTTGACTGCTGTGGCAAGTAAGGGAAGGACTTGCTCTCTGGTCACCAGAGGGCGCTCTTGCAACTTTGGAAGCAAACTTAACCAATTTTCAGACATCTGGTCTACACCTAAACGGAACTGGCTTGGGTTTTTGAAGGCAAGCATAGGGTCGCAGGAGGGAGTGGTTAGAGGCACTGAGCTTGCAGAACCAGGCTGTTGGGGCTGGGTACAAACAGGCACCTGCCTCTGTTGTCCTGCTCCGTGGCAAGGGCATAAAGTTCGCTATTGGTCTCCGCACCCTCCAGCCTGGCAGCCAGTGACGAAGAGTCCTTAAGGCCCTTGGTAAGGCTGCTTCTCCACAGTGGGTCTTCTGTGGCTTCAGTGGCAGGCTCAGAGCGTCACCTTTGTAAATAGCACAGGGCAGTTTCCGAGGCCAGCGGTAAGAAGGCACTCTCCAAGCCACACTGTGCCTGGACTCCTCCTTGTGGGTGGGCAGCCTAGGCGAAACGTTGAGCTGCCTCTTCCCAGAGGCTTTATTAGGATGTAACCAATGTTAAGTTTGCAGAGTACTGGGTCCCCAGGGAGCAGTGTCCGTTGGGCTGGGAACTGTGAATGTCACCGATGAGTGGATAACAGCTCTTGAGTGACCCCGTTAGTTAGCTTCCACACTAGATCAGCTGTGCATCCTCTCACTGTTAGGTTGGAAGGAAACATTTACCTGGACACGCCCAGATGGCCCTTACTTCTTTTTAACACGTGCGAGCTCTCCTTCTAGTCTGGTACTGTGTCAAGTTCCAGGCCTTGTCATAGTAGCATCCCTTGTTTTGAAAGTTCCTCAGCCTCACGTCCCCATCCGTCAGGTAGGTGGGCACTGTCTCTCCCGTCCATGTCCTAAGGTTGTTCTTAGGATCAAAATAATAAACATGAAAGGCTTTTTGTAAAGGGAAACATTTTGAAAAGATGCTAAGTGTTATAATTAGTATAATTAACGATAATAATTGGGTCTCCGAAAAGGGCAGCGAGGTTAGCACACAGCCGTTTTAAATAGTAACTCTGAGGGTTTAGCCCAATTCTTCATTATAATGTTTTAGAGGCACCCCCCCCCCTCGCTACTTTCTGAGCATTTAAAAGTCTGCCTTTCAGCATATTCTTGGAATGCAGGGACCAGCCCCATTCCCCCCCCCTTAGAGTTGAGGCTCCCCTTCTCCCATCTGCTCATGGCTCACCCAACCCCCCCAAACCCCCAGGAGCCAGGCTGAGAAAGTTACCCAGTAAAGTGTACGAAGCACCTTGAACCTGCTGAGGGGCCGTCTGCCTCAGCTGCACACAGTCCTCTTGGCCACTGGGGTGCCCAAGGCACCGGCCAGCCTTCCAAGCCAGTGTTTATGTGGGCACTCAAAGGAGCCGAAGATTTTAACGACTTGTTTGTACCCTCACCGATTTGGTGTCGGGTTTAATATAAATAGTAGGGCGGAAGAGCAGAATTTACCCTTGGAGGGATGGGCTCTGGTTTGTGCGTGGTCGAGTGGGATGCCCGGGCACTTGATGGTCTCTATAAATAACTAAGGGCACAAGTGACCTGGTGGTGGGAGCGTGTGACCTAACCCCTCATACAAACAACACCCCCACCCCCAACCCCCAGTGTTGAGGTGTGTCAGAGATGTGTGAAGCCAGGGCTGCTAGCTAAGGCGCTAGGCCCATACTTATTTTAAGAGGGAGGACAGTGTTGAGCATACAGAGAGCTCCCTGTGTGCACCCCTTTCTGCCCTGGCCTTGGGCAGGGTTCATCTGCTTCCTCTTGGGCCTTCTGCTCTGGCCTGGCTTAAAATCCCAGGGGCCCAGCAGGACTGTCCTGTGCTGGCCGCAAGGGCTTTCTGTTCTCTGAAAGAACTCGCTGATGAGGCCCGTGTTTTCTGTGAGAAGACATTGGACTCAAGCTTGGCTTCAATTATCACAGAAAATGATGCCACAGGGAAGCTGTGCTGAGAACAGTGGTCAGCAGTCAGAGGACGAAACGCCAAGGAACGCAGCTGGCCAAGAGTCACTTGCCAGGCTTGGTTACAGAAGACACTGACCCCTCACCATCCACCCATTCCTCCATCCTGCCTCCCAAAATAAGCTCAGCCTCAGAAGGTGGACCCTCTCGTTGCTCTCTTGGGAGAGGGTCCTCAGAAAGGGGTTCTGTTGACTCCCCCATAGCTATGGAGGAGCAGAGGCGGCCCCAGCATTTCCTCGAGAGATGCGAACTGGCCAAGCACACACACACACACACACACACACACACACACACACACACAAACACACACACACACACTTCCTCCCCTCAGGAACCATGAAGCCCTGTCAGCTTGTCAGCTCAGTGGCAGAGTGGCCAGTCCACACAGTGCGTACCACCCCAAGCCTCGGAGCTCTGTAGGAACGCAGAGACATTGGGTGTCATCAAAGCATCCGGGACAAGTAAGGTGGCACGGTCCAGTCCCCCACCCCTTTTTAAGTAATCACTAGAAGACAGACAGCCCAAACCAATTTCCTTAAAATTGCGTGGCACTTTGGAGAAAGTTCTAAGCTCTTCAAACTGAGTTTCTGCTGTGTATCTCCCCACCACCCTGCCTCTTTCTCCGCCTGTCTTGTCATGGTCGTAGCAGTATCCAAGCGCTTCATTGCAGTCAACCGAGTTAAGAGCAGTGTATTCCATTTTTAATGACCGATCACACAGTAGCCCTCTATTTTAAGTGGAGGGAGACAAGTTTATTTTGGGAGTCATGTGCGAAAGGTGCGCGTGCGCGCGCACACACACACACACACACACACACACACGCCCTCAGGGTTTGACTTGGGCTTCTTTTTTGTTTCGATGGCGAGGAAGGAATTTCTATTGAGTCATTTTCTCCTCACAGAGCCTGGAGTATAAGTCTTAGATCTGAGACACTGCTGATGTGTTAATACCACCAAGATAGCAAAGACGGAGGGGAGGGAAGGTGTTTGAAGGCTATTTAAGGCCGCTTTCACTGGTTTGATCTCACGCCATGCCTCCCGAAAACCTTTTCAGCAACTCATTTGATGGATGGAGGCCTTTGAAGGAGGCTCAGCCAAGATTGGAGCTCCTGCCACGGGGCCACCCCCCTGCGTTTGGTGTTGGGGATACACGTGTGAAGGCAGGTCGTACCCCCACAGAGCACGCAGTCTGGGGCTCAGGACATGCTTTCCGCTGTGATACATGCTAAATACTACAGGACTGAAAGGGGGAGAGGTTTGGGGGGGACACAACATCTCTCCATTTTTGCTGGCACTTGGGAACTGGGAGTCCTACTCGGGCTCCCCCATTCCAATGTCCTTGCCTTTAGAAGCTTCAAGGCAAGTGGCCACATTTGAACTGCCCCCCCCACTCCTGCCCCTGGCACCTAGGGGAGCTGTTCCTGCCCCCCATTAACTAAGTCAACACCAGCTCTAGGTCTCACCAGCTGTAGTCTCTGACGTCTGCACCCTATCATGAGTGTGCAGACTGTATGCACCACTGCATTCCCAAGGGGGGGATCCCTGTGACAGGCCCATCCCAGCAGGGGACTCCAGGCTGCTTTAAATAAAGGCCTGTCTCTGTCCCCTCTCACCCCACACGGTGCCTGTTGTTTCCGATTCAGCCTCTAGAGGCGATGGTGAGCAGGGACTCACTGTCTTCCTGTGCTCCCTCCCTGGCCAGGAACCTGGTGCCACTGGTCGCCCCCTCAGTCTTCTCTGGCCCTGTGCTCTCCATCCCTCTTACCATGGGTGACTGGGAACCCCAGAGTGAGGAGGGCAAGCCGGTGAGGAACAGGCAGTCTTAAATTCTCATTAAAAAGTACTGGGAAGTGACAAGTCTCCCTGCCCCAGTAATAGGGCAGGGCCAGCGGCCTAGGGGCAGTTTAGAGCCACTCGTCAAAAGTGTACGGACAGTTCACACGTAGCACCCCTGGCTTGCACTTGCAGGATTTATTTCTGTTTCTGAGTGATATGTCCAGACTCTCGCAGTGGGTCAGAAACGTGGCCCCAGCCAATGACGTCCTGCAGCTCTCAGTGGGTCTCTGGTCAGTTGGTCCTGATGCTCGGCTTTGTTGGGCCCCTCGTAGGATGGCTGTAGAGATTCCGGATAACGGGCAGCAGCTGTCATGTGACCACGGAGTAGCCCTGTTCTGGGTGCCAGGGGAGCAAGGAGGTCCTCCACCTCAGGTCACTTGGTTCTTATCAGCATTTCAGAGTAGAGGACACTAGGCGAGAGACTCAGGGATCCAGATAGAGCAGAAACTCTTTGAGTAGGGCTTCATTTCCCCTTCGTTTTCTAGTTTCACTGCCACATTGAAAGCCTCACCAGAATGGACAGTGGTTCACTCCTGGGCTTCTGTTTGCACTCCCCCCAACCCCGCCTCCCTCCAGTCCAACCCTGTGGCCCTCTTGGGCCCCCATGTTCAGCTAGTGATTACTGCCCGTGATACTGTCCCCCAGACTCCTGACCCCTCTCTGTCCTGTTAGGATAGACACTGGCCTTACCAAAAAGGCCTGCATGGCCCTTGTACCAGTCTTAACTAGTATAACTAGTTTTAGCCTAGCTGGTTAGAGCCCACCCTCTTCTCAGTCTGGAGAGGACTCTGCAGTCTTCCCTGCCCACTGTATTGTAAGTGTCCTGAGCCGTCTCAAATTCCCGCTCATCTGACACGATGCACCTGGTTCCCTCTGTCACCGGGGCCATTTCCAGCTGGCCTTGCCTAGAAACCTCTCCGTCTTACCCCTGCCTCGAACCCTACATTCTAGAACGTTCTAAAGCATCATGTGATAGGCAGAGAGAGGCAGAGCGAGAGCCCACCAGTCCCAGCTCTGCGGAGTGGTTACCGTATGCCTGGCACCACTCAGGGTCTCATCCTGAACATGGACACTGCACCCCGTGCCTTCTGCCTGAGAGAACGCTGCTCGATCTGATAGGCTTTCGGCAGCACCCAGCCCCCCCCCCCATGACCACCCCTTACATTATGGTGACATGTCCCAGCCAGAACCCGGGTGCCAGGAGCCCGAAGCCCAGCATAGTGCAAGGACAGAAACTTGGTGAGCAAGAACAGATGGCTGCCCATGACCTTTCCTAGGCCCCTCTCCTCTGCCAGCCCCACAGTTCTCTCTGCAGAGCAGCTGCTGCGGGCTGGAGTGTGTGTCTCCTTTTGGAGCTCTTCCCTCTGCAGTTCAGGTCTGCTGCCAGCTAAGCAGGACTGTTGCCAGGGGCTGGGTAAACGGAGCCTCCTGCAGCTTCAGGCTGACCGAGGGTCCTTCCCGCAGCGGCCTGCTGACCTGTCTCCCCTCCCCCTGTCTCCCCTCCCCCTAACAGAAGCTCCTAGCTGGCGACACAAGTGGAATGCAGCCCAGGAGGAGACGGGCACGCTGGTGTTCTGGGAGGAGATCAAGAGAGGGGAAATGGGGACCCACAGGCCACTGAGACAAAGGGGCTGGAGACCCTCAGAGGAGGGGCCGGGCCTGCCTTGGACACAGCTGCTCATTTCAGTCCTGGCGCCTTAGCCAGCCCTGAGGGAAGGCAGGCCATGGTGGGCGGGAAGGGCACGGTAGGCACGGTACCATGGCCACCACTGGACACCTGAGTGTCTGTGCCACCTCCCTGGCTCACCGTAGGCTTGGGTCAAAGGGGGAAGGCTCACCCAGGCCTCTAGGCTTTAGCGTCTGTGGACTAGGCTGGCAGGCCTCAGATTACGGGAGTTATTCCTGAGCCGGAGAACTGGCTTGGGTGCAGTGACCAGGAGAAGACAGACAGCTGTCTGCTGTCTTCTTTCAGCCTCACCCCAGTCCCCAGTCCTAGAACACGGTCCTAGTCTCCAGGCCTGCCACAGTCAGTCCCTGCCACTCTGTGTGAGCACTGAGGAGTTGGTAGCATTCCCTGGCATCCTCTGCAACACGACTCCGGAGGACCCCTCATCTCTTGAGGGTTGGGGAACCCAGCCCAACTCCTCTCCAAGGGGAGGGCGTCTATTGTGTCCATCTTCCCAGGCTTGCAACAGGGCCAGGACAGCACGTTGACACGGGCCAGATGTGGGATTGTTCACTGCACCATTCTGGGGTCGCCTGATGGCCTGGGTTTCCAGTGGGGATCAGTGACCACGGTCCTCTTGTACTTTCCCCATAGATCCTTCAAGAGAAGCGACCCGGTTAATCCTTATCACGTAGGTTCTGGCTATGTCTTTGCACCAGCCACCAGCGCCAACGACAGCGAGTTATCCAGCGACGCGCTGACTGACGATTCCATGTCCATGACGGACAGTAGCGTGTAAGTATCCGGCGTCCCTCTCACGTGGCGCCCTGGGGAGCGGCGGAGGTGGGGGGGGGCGGCTGTCATCTATCCTCACCCAGCTTTGCAGAGCCCATCTCTGAGTGACCATCAGTTTCCTGGGCGGGATGTGCTGGCCTTGATGCTGGTAAAGAGTAGCCTGGTGCATGGTGGTCCGGGCGGGTTCAGCGAGATCCTCGAAGAGACAGCTGGGGTGGTGTCCTCACTGGAATCCAAAGTATATAGTGGAAGGCTAGGATGAGCGTCTGGATTTAAGTGTGAAAACCATCTTCTTTCTGGTCATGCTTGTGGGAGAACCACCCTGCTGGTCCTGAAGTGAAGTGTGCCCCCTGCAAAGCCAGCAGGCAGAACACAGGACATTATCACGAGGGTTTCGTTTTAGTTTGGACTTTTGAGACAAGGCTATTAAAGGCAGGGAGCAGAGAGCCAGACCCTCTCCAAAGGGCCAGCTGCCTACATGTGTGTGAGCTTCAGTGCGCACTCAGGCCTGTGTTGATGACGTCCCGAGTCTGTGCCAGGTGTCAGGGACCCGAGGAAGGGACCCTTCACAGGACTGTCTGATCTCAGACCCTTGGCCAACAGACGGCTTTGATAGATATTTTTAAAGCAACCCAAGTCATTGAAGTGGTCCGACGAGGTCAGCAGACTGTCGGGCAAGGTCATGCTTTGAGTTGTGGGTCATTTGAAGTGAAGTCAGAGAGATCTGTGTGGATAGACAGCCTCAACTCTCCATGCGTCTCAGAGTGGAGTTTGGGGTGTAGTGGTGGCCGCAGTGCCCTCCTTCTGGCTACCCTTTGGTGTTTGATTCAGCAGAGTTGGGGTAGAATTTGGCCTGGCCAAAACACTCAAAGGCTTTTCTCACCCAGCACCCAATTGAGAATCGGTATTTTCAGAAAGCCCTTTGAAGCCTTTCTCCCAGCAAGCGTTTTAGATGAGGATTTCCCCCCCGCCGAGCGAATGACCCTGAAAGACAGACCGCCCATTAAGCCAGCGCTGCTAAATTCTGGGACACTCTCTGAGACTTCACTCATTTCAGCTTCTTAAAACTGAACTGTCCATTCTCTGAATGTTTGAAACTATCTGGCTTCTGTTGGCTGGTGTCCTGTAGCCTGGCTGGCCGCACCTGACCAGTTGGAAAGCTGGGAAGGTTAGTTTGGGGCTCTCGACCCTAATACGCCCACCCGCCCGCCCCTGGTCAGCTTTTATTGTGTTACTTCAGCCTTTCCCTGTCAGTAAAGTGACCTATTCTTTAGCGAAAAGTTGAAGTTATTTATTTAAAATAACTTATCCTTTTAGGTGTGTGTGTGCGTTGGTGTTTTGCCTGCATGTGTGTCTGTGAGGGCGTCAGGTTCCCTGGGACTGGAGTTACAGACAGTTGTGAGCTGCCATGTGGGTGCTGGGAACTGAACCCAGGTCCTCCGGTAGAGCAGCCAGTGTTCTTGACTGCTGAGCCATCCCTCCTGCCCCAGTTGAAGTTTAAAGAGAGGACGTCATTTCGGCATGAGTGAGAGTAGGGTGCGCATCCATTGTTCAACCACCAGGAATGAAAGATTTCAGAGCACTGGTTCCTGCTTCATAATCGGCCGAGCTCCTCAACTGTCCACACAGGGTGTGGGGAATCCGTCGTCTTTATTTTATGTATCCGAGCGTTTTGCCTGATGCATGTCTGTGTGCGCGGTGCTCACGGATGTCAGGAGAGGGCACCAGATCCCCAGGAACTGGTGTTAGGGATGACTGTGGGTGCTGAGAACCTAACCTAAGCACTGAACCCCACCTCGGCAGTGTCCCCCACCTCCTACCCTCAAAGAACCCCCTAAGACCCACATTATTCTTTAACAGACCTAGTTGTGTTGTTCTGTGTTTTGTTTTGGGGACTGGCTCTCACTATGTAGACCAGGCTGGCCCCTGAACTCACAGCATCCTGCCTCCCAAGTGCCGCGATCAGAGGCATACGTATGCTACTCTATCTGGCCCTAGTGCGCGTCTTTGTAGCTCGAAAAGTTATACCAAGGTGGGTTTCATGATGTTTTGTATTTTGTAGGTCTCGGGCCGCGAGGTTGTGTAGGACCAGCGTCCCTGTGCCTAGTGCTCCCATCTCTCTCTGCTGTCCTGTTTGCTCTCAGGTCTGGGCTCGGCCTCTAGGAGCCATTACTCCTTCAGGACACAGTGGTTAAGGAGCAAGCTGGGTCTGAATGAAGGCATTGAGGGACTCTCCAAAGTCCGGCGCCCTTCACGTAAGACCGCGGGGCTTCTGTTTGGATTTCTTAGAGACTATTTTTGGCTTGCTTCCTGGTCCTTGGCTGAGTTTCAGTCCTCATCACTGAGGTGTTATTCTGGGTCCGTGATGAGATAACTTGGGTGTGGTCCCATGCTTGTTTCTGTCTGACCTCACAGGACCCGATGATCGGGATGGTAGGCAGTGACCGAAAGCAGGCAGGAAGTAGCATCGGGAGTCCCTAGCCATGGCAGAGGCAGAACCCAGACCCAGAATGGATGTGGCGCCTGCCCTGCTGCGCCCTCCTCGTCCACCATGAGACGTTAGTGAAATCAGTTGTCTTTGAGGCCTTTAAACCTCCTTCCTTTCTTTCTGTTGGTCACTGATCATAACGATTTGTTTTCTCAGTTGGGGGAGGGGTCCCTCCCAAATCATTTCTTCTTTTAATCCTTATTTCCAAGGATGAAAAGGCCTCACGTAGCCCAGGCTGGTCTTGAACTCATTGTGTAGCCAGAGATGTCCATGGCTATCTGCCTCTATCTCCTAAGAGCTGGCATTATAGTTAGGTGAGGTGCAGGAGTTCACACCTGGGGACTTGACAGTGCTAGGCAGTAATCATAAACCCAGCCCTCCAACTCATTTAAACATTCCCATTTCACCTAAAGCACTTGGGGACGGACTTAACTCCTCTGAGGCCCAGACAGACCCTAGGGAGCATGGGGCCAACAAGGGCCACCTGAAGAAAAGGGACAACAACCTGTCACTTGGCAGCTTTTCTGTTCGGGCCCCTGGTGGCCTGTTCTTTGGCCTTGTAACAGGACGTCATGTCATGGTGGGTAGATGTCAAATAAACCAGAAAGTCAAGAAAAGGTATTGTGAGTCTAGGAGTTCGAGGGTCCGGGGTATCAGCCCAGAGCCTCCCAGCCAAGCGGGCGTTCCATCAGATCCCTCCTCACAGATGTATCCACTCGTGCACGGTCGGACTGACTAAAAGCACAGTGGGCATCAGGGTTTCCCCCAAGGGCTCCTGGGATTTATCTGGAGCAACCTTTGGGGGTGTGGCGAAGGGGTCCTCACGAACAAGAGCCCCCCTTCAGGACTTGCTTGTGCCTAGAGCCTCCTGCGGGTGTCCGGCTACATTCAGCTGCCAGGAATAGGGTGGTCCTTCTCCCCCATCCCCGCCCCTCAGGGTGATCCCCAGTCTCCTGCTCAACAGACTTGGCTTGGGGTGGTGTGAAGCACTCTCTGGTCAGCCCCAGAGTGTGTGTGATCTACCCCGTGTTGGGCGGTCACCCCGGATTCCCAGGGCTGGGATTAGACCCCTCCACCCCACTTCAGAGCTCTGCCAACTGTGGGCCTTGTGCAGATGAGAGAGCTAAGTGAGAAATAAAGTGTGTGTTGGGTGGGGGGGATGGAGAGCAAAGCTGAACCGTTTCAGCCCATTGTCCCCTGGGGAAGCTTAGAGGGGAGAGGGTAGCAGGCCCCTTTGAAATGTGCTTGCACGAGTGAATGGGAGCTCCCCATCAAGCATGAAAGAAGAGGCCTGGCTGCTTCTCCTCCTCACAATGGCCTGCGTGGGCTGCTGGGGGCTGAGGGGCTGGGGAGCAGGGCAGGCTGCCCTGCTGCGATCTGGGAGGGGACAGGGACGAGGGGTGTGTGTGTGTGTGTGTGTGTGTGTGTGTGTGTGTGTGTGTGTGCGCGCGCGCGCGCGAGCGTGCGAGGGGAGGGGTCAGGCAGCTTTCAGTAGACTCCAGAAGGTTGGAGTTCATCAGACACAAGTCGGGGAAGCAATCATCTCATTTGCGACAGAACCAATTAAGTCGCCTTGGGCCTCTGCAAGAGATCTGGGTAGGGGCCGGGCGGGGCTGGCCAGGCCCTGGTTCTTCCTGGGACCTGCACGGCTTGGCCTGGGTGCGTGCAGCCTCCGCCCAGAGCCCAGCGCTAGTGCAGACTTTTCTTTTGCCACTAAGTAAAAGTCCCTCCTAAAGAAGGCTGCGGGGTTCGAGTCTCCACTTTAGGCCCCCCACCCCCACCCCCAAAAGGCTGTTTTATGAGCTTGCTACTTTGAAACCTGCATTCTGGGAAGGAGTGGCTCTAATTTCTAGCCCCCTCCTTTGAAAGTTACTGCCAGACTTCCAGCAAAACCTTAAACCCGAGGCCTGGGAGGAGGCCATGGGGCCAGGACAGAAGGAGAAGGACAGAGTACCTGGTTTAGGGAGGGGGAGCCTGGGAGTAGCTGTGCTTTACTCCCCAAGTTCAAGGACCCTCGACAAGGGTACCAGGCTTCTCCATCTCGCCTTTTTGTGGGGAGCCATTCCTGTGATCGGGTTTGGCTGCATTCAACTGTAGCTTACTTCTGATCTGTGCGTCCCCCACACAAACACAAGACCACTTTTCTCCGTCCCCACTCCGGCAGTTGTTGGTTGATTTATTATTTTTATTTCCTCCTATCTTAGGTGGTTGGGGGGGGGGGTTGGTCTGACACTGGGGAGTGCGTCCCAGTGAACTTCAAATATCACCTTATCTTACAAACCATGCTTTTGATGTTGGCTGTGATCAGAGGCCGCTTCAGAGTGCCTGCCAAACGTGGGCACACGCGTGCGCTTACGCCTGCTGTTTCAAAGCCACCGGAAGAGGTGACATTCAGGTTAGGTCAGGCACAGTGGAGTCAAAGGGCTGAGCTAATTGGCTCGCCTTAAATGGCAGCTAAGTGGAGTCTACACTTCAAAATCCGTGCGCCCCAGAAACAGCTGGGCCCAGCAGCAGGCTCGTTAGCCAAAATGTTTGTAATTAAAGGAGACCGTAGAGAGACCAGAACTCTGGCGCTCTTCAGCCCAGGGTTATGAGCAGCCCGGACACTGGTCGTAAACTTCTGGAGCCCAAACAGAAGAAAGGAGAGGCCCCTTGTGGAATGAGGGGCTGTTTTGGAAGAAGATCCCTGGCTGGGGGGAATTAAAGCCATATTTCCAGGAAGACGTCTCTAAGCCTCTGACTTCTCCAAGCTAAAATTCCCGCTTTGGGTTCTGGGCAGAGGTTGCCTTTCCTGTGGCTGGGTCCTTCACCTGCACTGGGTGTTGTGAGAGGGCATCTAGGAAATCACTTACTCCTCTTGTGGGTCGCTCTGGCTGTCACCTGCCTCCCACCCCTACTCCCTACACACACACTCTCTCTCTCTCTCTCTCTCTCTCTCCTACCTTATATGGAAAAAGCATACAAAATACAAAGGCCTCCCCACTGATTTATATCTGAGAGGAAAGAAAGATGGGTAAGATTGCCGGTGCAGATGAAGGGCAGAGTTGAGGGGGGCGGCTGGGAAGCCTCTCCTCAGACTCTATCACGTGTACATGTGTGTGGCTCAAACTCAAGTCTTCACCACTTACAGAACCACCTCACTGGACTCTTGAACCCTGTTACATCTTATTCCAAGGTAGGGGTGTATGAGTAGCCACCTCCCACCATGAAGACCCCAGAGGAAGAGCTGGTCATGAGAGATGTATGGTCACTCATGAAGATCTGGGACAGGAACAGAAAAGCCTTGTGGGTGACCCCGACCCGGCATTCCCTCAGCCAGCGAGTGCTAATGGTGGAGGATGCTGTCTGTCTGTCTGTCCTCTCATAGTCTGTCTTCTTACAGCGTCCTGTGGCTTCTTGAGGCTTAGGAGCTGGGACCCATGTTCAGACCATCAGGTGCTTGGGTACCAAAGGCAGGCTGCTGAGTTAAGGGTATCTGTTCTAGAGGTCAGTGGTGGCTTGCTTGGCTTGGGGTGGCTTGCTTGGCTTGGGAGCCCGAGGTACTATTTCTGGTCACCTAGAAAATGTCGTTCTTTAAGGTCCCTGTCAGAACAAAACCTGGTGGCATGTCAGGTGTTTACAGTAGCACCTGAACTTGATCCACAGGAGCTAGAAGCTCCAGGCTGTAGTCCCTGGTCTTGGGTGTGCTGGTAAAGAACCCCAGATTACTGTGGAGCTTAGACAGTTGTTCCAAGGTGAGAGAGCAGAATCTTTGTAAAATTAGCTTTAGATGCAACGTGTTGCTGGACTTAAAACCCGTATAGCCCTCTTCATCTTCAGGGGCCTTGTCAAGTGAAGTCCTTGGCAAGCCAGATACTTACCAGTTTCTGTCCGCTTCTTTTACCTCCTGGAGCAGGACAGGCAACTTGAGCCACGCCACGCCCCCCTTCGGAACTTTCTTCTCCCCACCTCCCAGTATCCCTTGATGTAGTTACCCCCTCCTCAGTGCTTTCAAGGTTGGAGTTAGTCAGACTGTTGGCCTAGTAGGAACTTCACTCAGGGACCCTGTTCTGTGGCCCAGGCCATCCACCTTCCAGAAAGGAAGTTAAGATTCTGGAACATACGGAACCGCAGGTCAGCCATTCCTCCTGGCCGCTGTTTAGACACTCGACTGGCACCTTCCGCTGAGATGAACAAAACGCCAGAGGGAAGGGAAGGGAAGCCATCAGACCGTAGTATTTATTTAATATTTAGCCTAGTTTTAGTATCACAGCCACAGAGTGTGGACGCTTGTGACCCCTGGGGTCTCTGGAGGGGATATCAGTGGGAGAAGTCACACCTTGGCCATAGCACTCCTAAGTCTGAAACACATTTTTTTATTTTGTTTTAAAATGGTATTAGCTCTTCATTCTTCCTTCCGCTTGCTAAGAGTTTTGTTTTTGTTTTTGGTGAGTCAGGGCTTCCTAAAGAGTGGGTCTGGAACTCCAGAGTGGATTAAAAAGAGTGGGTCTGGAACTCCAAGAGATCCGCCTAGGATCAAAGGCTTGTGTTGTGTCTCACGCCTGGCCCATGTCTTGTTTTTTAAACAGATTGAAAAACATGGGCCTCAGAAGCTCACCCAGTTGGCCATACCCCAATTTTAGATTGCACACCCTCCGTCCCTACAAGACCCTCCCCCCTTATTTGTACCTTGTCACAATGGCTGCCACTTTCGACCATTTGTTTTTGCACACTACCCTGAGACACTCTACCAGGATACCAACCCCTTAAGAGGAATGGAATCTTCCGTCCCTCTTGCCCAGAGGGAAGGTATCTAGGTGGTGTCTGAGGCGTTGCAGATACTTGGGTGTTTGGGTGAGTCTTCGGTGCCTCGCAGGATGGGCTTTGCTCTTACGTCCTTACATTCTGTCTCTTGGAGTCTCTGTTGAGATGTTGATTTATATACAACCACTGACGAGAGAAAGTTGGACCTGCTGACTTGACACTGTTGACATTGGACCTGACTGAACTTCCGTGCACCTTCTCGAAGAGGTGGCTGAGCCCCTAGGCTCGGTTCCTAACCTGACCCTACAGCCTTTTACCCTGGCACTGTTCTCCCAATTTAGACCCATAACAGTCTAGAAGGACCAAAGGAGCCCACGGCTCTTTACTTGAGGACACATAAGCCGGCCAGCATTCCAGCATCTTGGGGAGAGCCATGTTTGCTGCGGGTGGCAGTGGGCGGCAGGGTCTTGGATGGGTCTTTCCCTATAAGATTGCACCCGGAGATGCATGGCTCACTCCCAGGGAAGCACGTGCGTGGCCTTTCCCATTGGCAGAATCTCAGGGAGGGTCGTGCAAATGATGTCACGCGCCGAGATCACCTTGGTGAGCCTGTGTGGATTTTTGTCTTTCCCCTTAGAGATGGAATCCCTCCTTACCGCATGGGGAGTAAGAAACAACTCCAGAGAGAGATGCACCGCAGTGTGAAGGCCAACGGCCAAGTGTCTCTACCTCACTTCCCGGTGAGTATAGACGACAACAGGACACGGTTTGTGAGGCCCTAAATCAGAACAGGAGCTGGGAGGTGGGGGCAGTGCCTGAGATCTGCTGGAGTGAAGAGACCAAAAGAAATGGCCGGACTGAAGATATTAAATGGCTCTTTTGGGTGTGTTAGGAATGGAGTGGCATTCCTGAATCAAAGAACAGACTGCATTCCTGATAGACTAGAAGCCCCCTGAGGGCAGGGAGCTTCAAAGGAATCATTCATTCATTCATTCATTCATTCATTCATCCATCCATGCCTGGTGTATATGCATGAGCTCATTGCCTCCATATATGTGTACCATGTGAATGCAATACTCATACATGCCAGAAGAGGGCGTCAGATCCCCTGGAACCGGAGTTACAGGTGGTTGTGAGCTGTTGTGTGGGTGCTGGGAATTGAGACCGGGTCCTCTGAAAGAGAAACCAGTGCTCTTAACTTCTGATGCCTCTCCACAGCCCCAGAGTTTTGTCTGTTAGCGTCTGTATCCGGACCTGCTACCGTTCCTGTCACAGACAGGTGTTCACTAAGCGTGAAGTGGATGAGTTGAGGAGAATCTCAGTGTGTTACGTCCTTCTGCCCTGCTCACCATGGAAAGAAACTAACCTCCCAGGACACTCTGTCCCTTGTACAGCTCGGTCACTCACTGTCCATCTGTTTCCTTGACCATTTTACTAATGGATCCCCCAAGAGGAGAGCTGAACAGTCTTACTGTCTCACGTTCCAGATCTGGGCTCTCTTGAGCCTGTGTCTGATGAATGTGGATGGGCAGGGTGTCTAGAATGAGGCTCCCTGGAGAAACCTCCTCCCATGGCTGAGAGAGGGTGGCAGGTCCTCTGGGACCATCCCAAGCTCAGTACACATCCCTGAGGGCAGTCAGCACAGCTCACCCAAGAGCTCTCGTGCTCTCCCAGGCCTGGCTTTCTTACAGCAGCCAGTGTCTCTGTAAGGCCGTCTTTCCTGGCAGCTTCAGACAATCCAGCTGGTTCACGTGGCTGTGCTGTATTCAGAGAACTAACACATCAGACTTCCAGTCCCAGGTCACCCGAGTAGCATTACAGATTGTAGCTCTCCTTGGGAACTCCTGGCACAGACAACGGCAGACTTACCTTGTCTAAAACTAGCATATTAAGATGGCTTTGGGGAGTGACTTCTATGATTTCCCCCACCCCAATATTATAGATGACAAGGATAGTTTATTGGAGAGGTGGGGTATGTGTTAATCAGAATTCTATTCCCCAAGTCTATGCACTGGCTGATTTTTGTCTTGGGTTGTGCAAATCAACGTTTGAGAGAGAGAGAGAGGAGAGAGTGTGTGTGTGTGTGTGTGTGTGTGTGTGTGTGTGTGTGGGTGTGTTTCCCAGAGCCAGCCTTCCTAAGAACAGCCATCTACACGGGGGCCTTTGCCCCCCACCCTCCCTCCCCGCTCACTTGGTGCGGCTAAATGGTTGTTGTGCTGAGGGAGGCTGGCCCTTCAGCCAGGGAGAGCAAGTTGGCTTTCTGCTCTCCCCCACCCTGAAAGAAAAAAGGCAAAGCAAGGGGGGGGGGAGAAGGAGGAGAAGGAGGGAGGAAGAAGGAGGAGGAGGAACAAGTGGAGAGGTGGGGAGGGCAGAGTGGGGGGCGAGATGACAGAGAAAGGACAGAAAGCCGGGCGGTGGGGGTTCTCGCTGCTTGCTGCTCTTGGCAGGCTTTCCCGACGCCTTTTTATATTCCGTACTTGGTTTGGAGATGTTCCGTTTTCCCTTGATAGATCAGCTTCAGGCAGCCAAGCTCAGCAGTGCTCTGCTGCTAGCCGGCAGCAGCTTTCTTCATTTTCTGTACAAAGAGGAGGAGGAGGGGAGGAGGGGGGAGAAAAAAAAAAAGAGGGAGATGGAGGACAGTGTTGAGACAACACTACCTCAAAGGTGCCCAGTGTGAGGCCAGGAAATAAATTACCACTTCTTCTCTGATCTGGGGCCGGTGACTCTCCCCTCCCCCCTGCCTCTTTTCCAATCTTTTTTTTTTTTTTTTTTTTAATTTTCAACTCCCTTTCTGTTTAGATTCTACTTTTTATTCCTTGAGTTGGTTTCTCTTCCCCTCCTCATCTCAGAGGGCTGCCTTTTTTTTGATGTTTGACAACAGTCTTTGAAGATTTTCTACTTCAGAGTAGCTACTGATGGGCTGGTTGTACTACAGAGAGAACAAGCAGGGCCTCTCGGAGTGCGACCAACTGCTCCTGCCCAAGGCAAACGCTGGTGGGGACCATGGCTCTCCATGAGGCCACAGAGCCGGTGCATAAAAGTCCTGAACGGCGCAGGCCGTCTCGCCGTCCGCTTTCCACTCAAACACAGGGACTCGGCACACATCCACGGGCCCCACAAGGTCCACCCGAGCTGGTATGGCCGGTGCCTGCCGGGCCTGCTAATGGTGCCCGTTTCCTTCCTCCTCCCCACACCCTCAGAGAACCCACCGCCTGCCCAAGGAGATGACGCCCGTGGAACCTGCTGCCTTCGCCGCAGAGCTCATCTCCAGGCTGGAGAAGCTGAAACTGGAGCTGGAGAGCCGCCACAGCCTGGAGGAACGGCTGCAGCAGATCCGGGAGGTAAGGACCAGCTGTGGATCCTCTCTACCCTGTGCATGTGCACGCACACACCTGCACGTGCACACGCGTGTGCCAACCCAGGGGCACATGAACCTGGGGAGCAGAGGGATTGCTTTCTTGTTCACCTCCCCCTCTGGGTCCTCTGTTTCCAGGATGAAGAAAAGGAGGGGTCTGAGCAGGCCCTGAGCTCACGGGATGGAGCACCGGTCCAACACCCCCTGGCCCTCTTACCCTCTGGCAGCTATGAAGAGGACCCACAAACCATCTTGGACGACCACCTGTCCAGGGTCCTTAAGACCCCCGGCTGCCAGTCCCCTGGTGTGGGCCGCTACAGCCCACGCTCCCGCTCCCCCGACCACCACCACCACCACCACCATCAGCAGTGTCACGCCCTTCTTCCAACTGGGGGCAAGCTGCCCCCCGCGGCTGCTTGCCCGCTCCTCGGAGGCAAGAGCTTCCTGACCAAACAGACGACGAAGCACGTCCACCACCACTACATCCACCACCACGCCGTCCCCAAGACCAAGGAGGAGATCGAGGCAGAAGCCACACAGAGAGTACGCTGCCTCTGCCCTGGAGGCACAGATTATTACTGCTACTCCAAGTGCAAGAGCCACGCGAAGCCTCCAGAGCCCCTCCCTGGGGAGCAGTTTTGGTAAGTGACCAGGATCCCGCCCCAGAGGTGGGGCTTCCCTTCCAGCCTGAGTCCTGAGCAGGTGTGAAGAGGGTCCGTGGGGTCTGCTTTAGCCTCCCCGAGGGGCACGCATGGGTGGGAGTTGTGGTACGTACGGGGGCCGCTAGGTGCAGTGGAACGGCCCTCAGTCTACCCTCATGGGGTTGCCCAGTTCCAGGAGCCTTGGAGTTTTAACGAGGTGTCTGGATCGGGTGTTCTTTCTCCTGCAGTGGCAGCAGAGGTGGCACCTTGCCAAAACGGAATACGAAAGGCACAGAACCGGGTCTGGCACTGCCGGCCAGGGAAGGAGGGATGTCCAGTGCAGCAGGGGCCCCTCAGCTTCCTGGGGAAGAAGGAGACCGGTCACAGGATGTCTGGCAGTGGATGTTGGAGAGTGAGCGTCAGAGCAAGTCCAAGCCCCATAGGTAAATACCACTCCCCAGGGCTCTGACACAGAGGCCACGGTGTGGGGGCAGCCTGTGGAAAGCAAATGTGACTGCCCTGCCACTTCGGTGCTAGACACTGGGCCGAGGAGACCACAAAAATGTCATGTTTTGGCAGCGACCCCCCCTGTTCGTGTTATGGTAGAGTTATTTTCTTCTCTCTCCCTCAGAGGAGAATAGACAAGTTTCTGTCGAAGTCACATTTTCCAGTTTTCCTAACCCAGTTTTTCTCCTACCCTTCCTGTCCTGTTCAGTACCCAAAGCATAAGAAAGAGCTACCCGCTGGAGTCTGCCCGCGCGCCCCCAGGCGAACGAGTCAGCCGGCACCATCTGCTGGGGGCCAGTGGACACCCCCGCTCAGCGGCCCGGGCTCACCCATTTACCCAGGACCCTGCCATGCCTCCCCTAACCCCACCCAACACCTTGGCGCAGCTAGAGGAAGCCTGCCGCAGGCTGGCCGAGGTGTCAAAGCCCCAGAAACAGAGGTGAGTGGAAGGGAAGGGCAGGAGGAGCTCAGAAGAGGGTGGGTTTGGAGATGGGGAAGGGAAGCTCTGGTCTCTCAGACTCGCCCAGGGAGGAATTGATTGCTTCTGGTTGAGCCAATCTCCTTTTCAGCCCCCATAGGTTGTTCTCTTGGGTCCTGTTCCATTGTTAGAGTTCAAGCAGGGTCTTCCAGGCAAGGCAATCCTACAAGTAGGATGATTTCCTTGTAAATCCCATTCCTTACGTGTCCACACTCCACGTGAGGCATGTTAGCGAGCACGTGTATAGCCGTGACGGGGAGAGTCCTGAGTCCTTTGCCGACACTAAGATGGCCCTGTTGTGGGCTGTTCCAGAATATCCTTGAGCACAAGGTCTCGTTGGGTCTCCGCAGGGAGGGAGTTGGTTTGGGTCCACATCTGTTTGGGAGGCCAGAGTGGTTTCTCTCTGCTCCCCGGTTACCGCAAGGGTGAGGGCCTACCCCCTAAGATTTCTCCACCCTCCTCCACCCTCAGGTGCTGCGTGGCCAGTCAGCAGAGGGACAGGAACCACCCAGCCACCGGTCAGGCAGGACCCACGTCCTTCTCCAGTCCGAGCCTGGCTCCGGAAGAGTGAGTGTCTGCCTCTCCTGCATACTCGGGCACTCGGAGTGGCCTTATATTCTGGGGATGTCACTCTCCAGAGTGGGGTGTGTGTGTGTGTGTGTGTGTGTGCGTGTGCGTGTGTGTAATGCCATATTTGAACCGACCTTTGCATCCACACTTAGCGATGAGCAACGTGAAAGGCAAACCTTGCCATTAGTGAGGCTCACGGGACATCACCTCCCAAGGATTCCAAGTCACAACACAGGGTCTCCGGGAGGAGGAAGGGACACAGTAGTCAAAAGTTAGACGTGAAGCCGCTGTCAGAAGGGTAGAGGGGCCGAATCTGGAGGCTCGAGTTACTTTGTAGGACTCGGGAGCTAGCAGAGTTGGACGAGTGTTCGTATCCTCAAGAAGCAAAATATTCTCTGCTTCCAACATCCCAAATTCCCCAGAAGTTCACCTCCTTGTCCCAAAGTGGGACATGAGCCTTGCTGAGAATTTGCACTTGGAGAGGGGACTCTGAACCCTGTCCTGTCTGCAGGATTTCAACTCTGCCAGTTACAGAATGGTCCAGATAAAGTTCTCTTAGCAGCGTCATCCCAAGCCGTGACTGACGTTTGAGGTCCCGAATAAGGCACCTTCCCAGATCCTTTCCTTGTTTTAATTGGTTAACCTCAAGTCCACCAGCTGTCAACACTGGTGGCTTTTATAAAAGCCACTTCACAAACAGAATAAGTGGCACAGTTAAAATGACACTGGGGCCGGGGCTGTAACTGAGTTGGTAGGGTGCTTACCTACCATCTACCACGCACCAAGCCTTGGGCTAGCTCCCTGGCACCACAGAAGTGGAGGTGGAGGCGGGGTGTGTGACCGTCCGTAATCCCTAGGTCTCTGAGGTGCAGGAAGGAGGTTGTTTGGGGCCAGCCTGGGATCTGTGAGACAGGCTGTCCATCAGTAATGTGGTTCTGCGGGCATGACAGGTAGGCCTTCAAGGCATTTGAGCGCACACTGTCCATAAGGAACCCTGGCCTGGGATTGCCTCCACGGTATTCCCCGGTCTCAGCAAGCCTCATGGGGGCAGCTTCCCAAGACTGTCTCTTCTCTGGCCTGTACTGGTGAGCACTTTGCTTGCTAGCCAGAAGGAGTCCTCCGCGCACCCTAGATTAAAGGCACTGAGGGATATATGGTATCAGTTTACCACCAGAAGACAACCGTCCGTCTGTCACGGGCGGCCCTAGGCCTCCTTGGCAGACCTCATGCTGTGTGGGTGTCAGCGTGTATCTGCTTTGTGAGGCCGGGTTTGTGACACCTTGATTCCATTTTCAGTCACAAAGAGCCAAAGAGACTGGCGAGTGTCCACGCACTCCAAGCCAGCGAGCTGATTGTTACCTACTTTTTCTGTGGAGAAGAAATTCCGTACAGGAGGATGCTGAAGGCGCAGAGCTTGACTCTGGGCCACTTCAAGGAGCAGCTCAGCAAAAAGGGAAATTACAGGTAAGGGTCCCGCCTGCCGCTCCCTTGTCTGTCTGCTCTGGAGTATGCTCAGAGCTCGAGGACCCAGCCCCCAGAGCGCCTTGGTCTCTGCAGGCCTCGGATGGGTTGGAGACATTGCTGCTGTGGGTCTAGGGTCCTCCTTTTGCCTCTCCCCACTCGGCTCTAACGAGAACAGCTATGGGGAAAGCTGAAAGGGAATGGTTCTCTGGAGAGCCAGCCAGGCCTTCTCTTCCAGGTGAACAAGACTGAGGACCAAAGAAAGACACAGCCATTTGTTTATTTAACCATGAGAGCAGTACCAGGCTATGTGGTGGGGGCTCAGCCTGAAGTTGGAGGCTCCCTTGTCCGTTTGGGTTGGGAATTGATAAGGGAGAGCCCAGTCAGAGGCCATGTTGGAAGCTCAGAAAAGCAGAGCCCAGGGCCAGAGTCACCAGCCCCTCTCTTGCTCCGTCCGCCCCACCAGGGTGATGCCTGGGTTTGGCAAGTTACCTGTAGGAGCAGTGTTTGTCAGTAACTAAGAAGGGGCTGGGCCTGAGGGCGAGTAGGGCTGGCCAGGGCCCTCACTGGGCCTGGGCCTCACTGTCCTCTCCCTGATGCCTGGCCTCCACATTGGCCTTGTCAGGAGAGGATCCCAGAGCTAAGGATGAAGAAAGCCATCTATCTCTGAAGCATTTGTTAGCCTTCTTACCAAGGCAGGGGGATGGCTTTTGTCTTTTGTCAGTTCACTTAGGGCTCGGCCCTCCCTGGGATTGTAGTGTGTGTTCCGCCCACTGAGTCCCAGTCACAGAGCACCAGGCCTGGACAGTGAGGCGAACAAGACAACCAAGGCACATGAGGAGATGCCCATTGTTTAGCTTCCTATTCAAGAAGTGTCCCCTCCCCAGTTGAATGTCCTAGGCTCTAGGTAAAGGGTGCAGTCCACATGTGTCTGTCCCCAGGACCCAGATGTGAGAGGGGAGAGTCTGAACAATGCTCAACCTCCAGGGTGGGCCCTGGCTCCTCAGGGAGCCTACTTGAAAGATCTCGGTGTGTTGACCCGTCTTCTCTCCTGGGCCCTGTGTGACTACACCAGCCATTCTGTCATGGAGTTCTTTTGGTGGCACCAACAGTGACCTTTTGCAGGGAGAAAGACCAAGACCCCCGCAGGTGACAGCTTCCTGGGGTGGCAGGTGTGCAGCTGGGCATAAGTCATTCTCTGTTGACGAGGCCATTCTGAAAGTTATCAAAGGGTCTGGGGAACAGGCCCGGCTGCTGCCTTTAATCTTGACAGAGACACAGGTGAAGCTAATTACAACGAGTTTGCCCCTCCAGGGATTCATTTTGATCTTGGCTTTGACTCGGCCCAACTTTGAGGAGAACCGCAGGTGACCTTCAGGGGGCGAAAGTGTCACAGTGCACCATGTAGGGGCCTACAGGGAACAGCCTCATTCAGCCACTCTGACCACATCTGGCTCTGATTTTTTTTTTCCCCCCCTAAGGCACATTTAATAAGCCTGACTTTGAAGCTCTGGCCTCCCCTTTAATGCACAAAGACTTGCACAAATGATCCCCTCTCAAATTCTTTCCTGATTGGATCAGGCTGCCGGAAGGCCCTCCCACCCTCCTTATCTCTGCAGTTGGGCTTGGTGTCCTCCTAGAGGTGGGGGCTGGGGCATGAGAGTACTGTGTCGGTCTCCCCGCCCTCAAACCAGGGCCGTGACCCCCAGACCCCATCCTAATAAAGGATACCCCAGTGAGGCTGGGCCTGTGGAGCCAGGACCTGGGCCGCATTGAGTAATCTCTCCGTGGCAGGAGTTCAGAAAGCAAACAGTCTCCCCAGACATGCCAGACGCCACCGCCGCCTTCGGTGCCAGATGTCAGAAGGAGGCAGAGTTTGCCACATGAAGCCTGGTGCTGTGGAAAACCCAGTTCTCAGAGAAAATGCGGGCGGGCTAGGCAGCGTGTTTGAAGTCCTGGGGGGTTGGGGCTCGGGAATGTAGCCTCCGTCCCTGCTGGAAGAGGTTGCAGCTATGGAAAAGGTCACTGTGCTTGCCCAGAGGTGCTATGAAAGCCCCAGCCCAGCTTGGTAGCTGCCACTGGGATCGGAGCTGGGGACCTCAGTGTTGGTGCTCCCTTCTTTTTATTGGGAAAAAGGAGCCCCTGGCCTTCCTGGCTCTCCCTCCCTTCTACCCTCCCTCCCTACTTCCCCTCCCCTCAGGCTTCCCCTAAGCATCTTGGCTTCTTTCATACGCAATGCCGACACCCTTAAATGGCTGTCCCTGGTTAGGCCCCCTTCCCCTCCCTCAGCCTCTCAGTTCAGTTCACCTGCTCTAAAAAGGAACGACGGACACAGCTCTCATCAGGGGAGAGCTAATTTTTCTTGTTTCCCAAGAGAAAGTACAGAAATGAACCCTCAGCCGTAAACACAGGACAGGATTTTTATGATTTAGCAGTTCCACGGTTCCATGGGGTGGTGACCTCCTCCCTGGGAGTGGCCTTTAAAGGCTGGAAGGTACAATCCCCAGCGAAAGCTTAATTCAACTCAAGGGGGTCCTTGCCTGCTAGGGACAAGGAAGGTTGAGGCTTTGTTCTCAGTCCTCTGAAAGGCTTGGGTAGGCAGAGCGTGAGGGTGTGAGGGGCTGTCGTGTTTGTTTGTACAGTCAGGCAGTCCTTGAAGGAGAAGAATGTTGGAGAGGGAGAAGAGGAGCTTTTAATTAAAGGCAGGAGGAGAAGACATGAGTGTTAGACCCTGGCAAGGTAGGGGGAGAGGGGGCAGCCATGTAGGGACAGAAAGAGAGGGAGGGTTCCATGCCCGCTCCACACAGATGGGTCCTGAGCTGTCCCCGCCCACCTCCCCTTGGGTTGGTACTTGGGGTGAGTGGTCTCTGGCCTGAGCAGTCCCGAGCCAGTCAGCCTTCCACTTCTACAGGCTGAGCAGAGTCCCAGGTCTCTGAAGGGATCTCCCTGCCCTGCCTCTCCATCAGAAATGAAGCCTGGGCCCTTGCTCTTCCCATTCTCCTCCCTCAGAAAGGGGGGAAGGAAAGTGTTGGCAGGTGGCAACGATTCTGACTAGAGAGAGACAGAGACAGAGAGACAGCGAGAGACAGAGAGATAGAGAGACAGACAGAGACAGAGAGAGAGACAGAGAGAGCCTGGCCTTCCTGCCCACCGAGTGCATCCGCCTGGTCCATGTGGGCAGGCGGGCTGCCCTGGTTAGTCTGGGGTGAGCCATGGTTTGAGGGACACCTGTAAGCAAGGATGCCCAGCGTGGTTCTCCATCGGCAAGAAGAAGCTGTCTCAACAAGCTTTCTTTCTTGTCTCTCTTAAGGTATTACTTCAAGAAGGCGAGTGACGAATTTGCCTGTGGAGCAGTCTTTGAGGAGATCTGGGATGATGAGACAGTGCTCCCCATGTACGAAGGCAGGATCCTGGGCAAAGTGGAGAGGATCGACTGAGCCTCGGCCTCCGCGTGCACCGCCGCGTGCACCTCCGCGTGCACCACGGAGCCGGAGCCCAGAGAGACCTGTCTCAGGCCTACACAACAGCCATGAAATATTTTGAAGGAAAATGAAACCAATTAAGAAGACAAAGCCTAGGGAGGGACTGGCCCCTGGGCCTTCAGGAGGGCGGGGGTGGCTGGTTTTCAATATCCACGAGCTGGGTACTGAGATCAGAAAAGCCCGAACTATTTATTCAAAACATGACCACTCTGGGCTATAGAAGATGCTGAGTGCTCGAGAGACTGCCATACATAATAGATGGCTTCCTAGGGATCTGAAATCCATAGACTAAGAGAAAACTGTGTATAGCTTGCCCGAACAGGAGTCCTTACTGATATTTATTGAACAGTCGATTCCCCTACCCCTACCCCACCCCCACCCCCAACCCCCAGTTTATGCTGCTTTAAACCTGGAAGTGAGAGAGAGAAGTTTGGTTTGCTGTCTATGCTTAAGAGCCAAGCCGGGAACGCATTAATCATTTCTTCGTTAACAGAGGAATCCGCTCTGCATGGCATCTCTCCAAGTGAAGACAGGCTTCTTTACAAAAGAAAAAAAAATATATATATATATATGGTGCCCACCCATCAACACATGCAGAAGTCGGTCACCCCCACCCCAGCCATGCTGCTCTGCTTGTCACAAGTCCTGAGGGGTTGATTGTGACAGCATCCTCACCACTTTGGGAATGGGACCACCCAGAGTGGGGGCGTGGGGGAGCCTTCACCCCGGAGCCAGAGGCTACACCATCCCCGTAGCTTCCACTCACTGAGTCCTGGAGCCCGTCACGGCCCTCTCCATTCGAGCTTCCGCCTCTTTAGGAAGCGAGGGTCCCTTGTTCTCTTTTAAAACCAGTCTCTAGACTACGGCCATCAGGAATCTGCCCTCGCCCACCTGACCCGGCGAGGACAGGGGCAGGCACCTAGCAGCACCTCTCCTCCGTTAACCTTCCCCTTGGCGCTCGCTTGGGTTTGTGTTAATCTGTATGTCCTGTTTGCCAGCGTTCCCTGTACTATAAGCCCATGTATAGCGTAGGGCAGAGCGTTAAGAACCCACTGGCTAGTGCTTGACTTGGGAATCAGTACAGTACCTGTACGGCACGGGGACCGCTCCGTGTGCCGCCCTATATTAAGGGCTCAAGCTCTCCCTTGGTTTTTGAAAGGGGTTTATGTATAAATATATTTTATGCCTTTTTATTACAAGTCTTGTTACTCAATGACTTTTGTCATGGCATTTTGTTCTACTTAGACTGTAAATTATACATTATAAAGAGTTCATTTAAGGAAAATTACTTGGTACAATAATTATTGTAATTAAGAGATGTAGCCTTTATTAAAATTTTATATTTTTCAAAATGTCGGCCTCATCTTTGGATTCCCCCACCCAGGGCGGGTGTAGGACCAGAGAACCCATTTTGTACAGGAATGTCTGGGCATGGCTTTCCCTTGCTTAAGCTTGGCTCTGAGGGGCCTGGAGCCCGCATAGAAGCACGGTTAAGTTGTACAGGGCCTGACCGAGGTCGTCTTCTCGTGGGGCAACTGTGTTGGAGGCTTTGCCCTCACTCCCTGCGTGTCTCCTGCCTGGCAGAGTGGTCTTCTCAGTGTTGGGTGAAAAGCCTCTGGGAATGGGTTTGTAGTCAAGGGATGGCCATCCACCCTGTCTGTCCTGGGATCTGAGGACCTCAGATCATCCTCAGGCACCGTCTAGGTTCTGGGCAGGTCAAGTGTTGGCACCAAATCTGAGGTCCTCGGTAGGAGGGAGAGGACAAGCTGGCCATTTGGTGGACAGGTGTTACATGACCGTGCACATGAGCTAGCCTCTGCTCACCCCGTCATGTGTTCCCCACCTGCGCAGCTCAGAAAGCCAGGCTGAGGCATTGGACAGACGAGTCCACTTGAAGTCCCACAAGGTGAACTGTTAGGAAGTCTAACGATGGGCTAGGGTGGTAAAGCTTGGTTAGGCGTGAATAGGCCCAGGGTTCCGTCCTCAGCAACAGATGGGGCGTGAATCTGGTGGCGCTTGGTCTTTTCTTGGCTTCCTGTTGCTTTTTCGGGCCATTAGACTTACCAGTGGGTCGCATTGGACTTTGGTCCTTCTTGTCAGTTAGTTATTGTTGGTTCGAATGGAAGAAGATGGATCCATATGTGATGCTTCCAGTGGAGGTTGGAGGAGTAAGGGATCCTTCTGGAACTTTCTAAGAAGGTGAGGGAGGCTCCGTATGCCCGAGCCAGGTAGGCATGGAGGTTTAGGGCTGGTCAATTGCTCTACATCTTCAAGCCATTGATTCTGCCATTGAAGAGAAGGTGGAGGCAAAAAGGGCTTAAGGCCCAGGGTTGAGTCCCAACACCACTGCCTTCTGGGTGAGGAGTATAGCTGGGTTGGTCAGTCAGGTAAGAACATTAACGTTACACAGCCTCGAATTGTCAAGTGCACAAGGTTACTAAGCGCATCAGTGGCAAGATTGTGCAATTAGAACTTCTCTCTGTGTGTGAGTCGTATCTGTACTTGTGTGCACACAGGTGCAATTCCGGTGCAGGCGAGACGTCAGGTGTTCTGCTCCATTAGTCCACCTTCTCTTGAGACGATCCCTTACTGAACTTGGAGCTCTGTTGGCAACCAGCAAGTCCCAGCCATCCTCCTGCCTCCGTTCTTCACGGTGTCAGGATTACTGATATTTGTGCACATACTTGGCTTTCGAACTGGTCACTGAGATGGGAACTCAAGTTTTCACGTTGCACAATGACCCACTCTGACCCACTGAGCCGTCCCTCACCCTGCATAATTAAGGCTGTGTGATTACCGGATGCCTTCCTCTGACCACGACAACCACTGTGTTACTCTGACCGTTCTCTAGACTATTTTATGTGTGTGAGGATGTATGTGCACCACGTGTGTGCCTGGTGCCGAGAGGTCAGAAGAGGGCATCAGATCTCCCAGGACTGGAGTTGTGGATGGTTGTGAGCCACTATGTAGATGCTGGGTACCCATCCTGGGTCCTTTGTAAGAGCAGCCAATGCCCTTAGCCACCGAGCTGCCAGCTCTCCAGCTGATCTCTGACTATGATAAAAGCATCTAAGTGGAGTCACGCAAACCATATTTATCCTGTGACTAAATGTGGCCCCTGGGACTTACCCATGTCACACTGACATCTCGTTTTTCATTGCTGAGTAGTATTCCACTGTATGCACATACCACATTTTCTCTACCTTGTCACACAACAGTGAGCACTTAGGCTAATTCCATATCCTGGCTCTTGGAACCAGTGCAACTCATCGAGATCTTGGTTTTAATACCTTTTGATACAAGTCTCCAAACGTGAATATTGCTTTTTTCTTATTTAAAGAAATTCCCATGCTGTTTTCCAAAGTGGTTCCACCATTTGCTTACCAATACTTGACTTTTTTTATTTGTGCACGCGTGTGCGTGTGTGTGTGTGTGTGTTCACACACGTGCATGCACGTGCTTGCATGCATGTGTGTATCTGTATGATATGCATGTGTGAGTGTGGCACGTGTGTCATAAGTGAGAGGACTGTGTGCATGTGAGCATCTGTGTGTGTGCAGATGCATGTGTGTTCAAGCATGTGTGTGCATTCTGTACTTGTGTGTGTGTGTGTGTGTGTGTGTGTGTGGTAGGCATGTGTATGTGTGGCAAATGTACCATAATGAGTGAGGGACAGTGTATGTATATATATGTATGTGTGTTTGTATCTCTGTGTGTGTATGTATATCTGTGTATGTACGTATGTGTGTGTGTATCTGTGTATGTATATGTGTGGCATACATACCATAGTGAGGGACAGAGTGTGTATTTATGTATATGTGTATGTGTATGTGTATGTGTGTGTATGTATGTGTGTATGTGTATGTGTGTGTATGTATGTGTGTATGTAATACACATGTGTGTGTGTCACATGTGCCATGATGAGGGAGAGAATAACTTAGAATTCAAGTCTCCTCTTCCAGCTGTTATGAGGCAGGGGTCTCCTTTGTCGCTTCCATGTGGCACACTCCAGGCTGACTGGCCTTCAAGCTTCCAGACAACTCCTTTGTGGCCACCTCCCATCTCCTTAGGAGAGCTGCCACTGCAGAAGCAGTGCACGGCACCCAGCCTTGTTTGTTGAGACAGGGCCTCACTGTGTAGCTCACCTGTCCTGGAACTCACTGTGTAGACTAGGCTGGCCTCGAACTCAGAGCTGCACCTGCATCTGTCTCCCCAGCGCTAAGATTAAGAGTGTGCCATTACATCTGGCACTCCCAGCTCTTTAGTTCTGGAGACTGAACTCAGGCCGCCATGCTTACCTGCTGAGCGTCTCTCTGGCCCTTTCTGGTTTCCTAGCAGCTACTCTAACAGGTATGAGAAAGCAACCTCATTTACATGTCCCGGAAGGTTGGTGGTATCAATCTATCCTATTCCTATTGATGATTTCTACGTCTTTGGCGAAGTCTCTTTAAGTCTTTGGAACAATTTTATTTTAAAATTTATTATTTTTATATGCATGTGTGTTTTGCCTGCATGCATGCGTACCATGTGTGTACCTTTGCTGGTGGAAGAAGGCATTGGATGAACCAGCATGTTCTACGGGAGCCTCAGGGAGGGGCTTCCAGGGCAGTTCCAGCTCCATTCCTCATGTTCACAGTGTGTGGTGTCTTCAACAGAGGTTACAGCTTCATGCTATGGGAGGCAGACAAGGGCAATGGTCTGTACTGGTTTTGGGGGCCCTTGAACCATCCCATCCCAACCAACAAGTCAAAGGGAGGCTCAACATGACGGCCATTGGAGAGAGTCTGTTAGTCTGTGGTTCTGGTGTAACTCTATTCAAACTGTATATGTGTGTGTTTATGTACACATGCATTTCTAAGAGCAGGCTTATAAAAGGATGTTTCCTTATAGCTTTCGAACATCCATCATGTTATTGAGCCCCAAAATTCCGCCGGAAAACTTCTAGAAATGACCACACTTTCAGCTATGCTGCAAGAGACAAAACTTTAAGACAAACAAATGAGCAAGCATTTCTGAGTACCAGTGACAAGCAGATTGAGGAAGAGGTCATGGGAGCACACCTACTCACAATAGCCTAATGTATATTATATATGATGCATATTATAGTATTATAAATATGTATTATATATTATATAATATTATATCATATTATGTTGTTTATTACATAATAATTATATTATTAATTATATTAGATATATTATAGAAGATAGATTATACAATATATTACAATATAAATTATATATATATATATATATGAATAAGCCTAACTGAGGGGGCAAAAGAGCTCTACAGTGAAAAATTTAGATCTTTGAAGAAAGAGACAGAAGAGACTTATAAGTGGAAAGACCTTCTATTAATTGGCAAAATTAATAATGTAAAGATGACCATTCTACCAAAAGCAATTTACAGAATTAATGCATTAGCCCCAAATCAAAATCCTATGACATTCTTCACAGAAGTAGGAAAAGCATTCTAAGGTTCATATGGAAGTAGAAAAGGTCTCAGACATCCAAAACAATTCTGAGCAAAAAGCACAATCCTCTAGAGATTACCACACCGGATTTCCAGTTATATCCCCGAGCTACAGTAACTAAAACAGTATGGCACTGGTACAAAAACAGATATATGGATTAATGGGGGAAAACAGAGGCATCATAAATGCATGATACCACAGCCCTCAGATCATTGACAGAGATGCCAAACCGCACAATGCAGGACAGACAGCACCCTCAACAATCGGTGCTGGGAAACCTGGGTGTAGATGGGTACAAGAACGGAATTAGACCCAGATCTATCATCTTGCACAAAACCCTAACTCCAAAGGCCTCATTCTGAAACTGGAAACAAGGAGACTACTAGAAGAAACATACACAGTACGACTATGTGCCTCAGGCAGGAGGTGACTCTCTGAACTGGACGCCATTCATTTAGGAATTCAAGCCAACAGTTGACAGATGGGTTGCACAAAACTAAAAAGCTTTTGTAGAGCCCAGGATGCAATCAGTCGAACGAAGAGGGAGCCCACAGAATGGGAGAGGATTTTTTCCAGCTATGTATCCAATACAGGATTAATATCCAGAATAAGTAAAGACCTAAAATAAAAATAAATAAATAAGTAAATAAATAAATAAATAAATAAATAAATAAATAAATAAGAAAGATTAAGAAAAGGGAGGGACTCAATTTGAAGAATGGGCTACAGATCTGAACAAAGAATTACCGGAAGAAGTAGCAAACATGGCTAAGAATCATAACGGCACCTGAGTTCTTAGCGATTAGGGAAAGGCAAATGGAGACAACTGCATTTTTGCAATGATAAAGATCAACAAAACAGCGGACCAGAGCTGGAGGGGCTGGAGGAGCAGTGGGCACCTCGCTCCCTGGTGGGGTTGCAAGCCTGTGCAGCCACTTTGCAAATCACTGTGGAGTATGCTTGAAAAACTAGAGCAGACCTGCCTGCCCTATGACCCAGCTGTACCTGTTCCTTGTCATATGTCCAAAGGACCGGATACCCTACTCAACAGACGCTGGCTCAGCCACATTCACTGATGCTCCATTCACAATAGCTAGGAAATAGGAAGCAACCTAAATGTCCTTTAATGGATGAATGAATAGTATAGATGTGGTCTGTAGATGCTATGGAATACAGAGATAGAATATAGGAAACTTTACAGATGAATGGATGCAACTAGGAAGGGGTACACTGGGTGAGCTAACACAGACACAGAAAGACAAACTCCACATGTCCTCTCCTGTTTGTAGGTCCTGGTTCTGAACCGTTACGTGTAATTATATGACCTGTAGTAACCATAAAAGCTAGGGAACGAGAAAGGGACCATGAGGGTAGAGAGAAGGGGCTGGGCTGTGTGCGTGCGTGCGTGCGTGCGTGGACATGGATGCTATGAAGTTAGAGGGAGGGAGAGCTTTCTTAATCTCCACCCTGCGTATTTTAATGTGTAATATTGTAATTACTTAATTGCTTACTAATGTACTCACACAGCAGGAAGTAAATTTCACTAGTGTACGGATAACACGTAGCCGGGCACTTACCACTTCATAGGCACTCGCTCAGTTAACGCTGATGAAATAGAAGCAAAGCAAAAAATTGTTTATGGGCATAGCACCTTGGCATCGTCCTTTTGGATTAAACACATACCATATGTTCGTATTGTTTTGTAACATGCTGTTTTCATTCAATAAAGTTGTTGGGCATGTTTCCATAGCAACAGGAGCCTTTCTGGATCACTCACAGGAAAAATTAAATGTATTTATTTAATCGTTTCTGATGGGATATTGATGTAGTTTCTAGTTTTTGTGACTCTGAGTATAACTGAATTGCTAAGGCTAGATCTTCCTGAATTTCACCACGACTCCCACCACACTCACGGCTAATGGTCTCTGGCATGAAGGTTTCCCATGTAGAATTGTCAAACTGAAGAAGGTCCTTTGAGGACTTTGCCCACATCCTGCCAGGCTGTCTGAGGTGGTGACTTTTTGAATCTCCTCTCTTGCACCAGTCTTGCACTGGTTTTTGCCGTTGGTTGGAGTCTCCATTCTGATATTCAGGGCTTTGCACCCTGGGCCAAGCTCCTCTTTGTGGTCCTAGACTGGCATTGGCTTTCTATCCAAGGACCCTCTCATACCCTTAAGTTGTTGCCAGTCAAGAATGCATTGAAGGCACCTCATCTACTGGCCAGGTGCTCTGCAGGGATCTGGTGCTCCCTCTGCGCTTGCTGGCTGACCTGGAGCAACTTCTATTTTGAGGATTGAGAGTCTATGGCGCTAGCCCAGAAAAACACAAGTCGGAAATATGAAGCAGTTTTTACTGATTGTGGACACACCCACACCCTTAAAAAGTGAATCGCAAAAGAAAAAATAAATTGTAAGATGAGGCAGGAAGACCAACACACTCAAGGCCAGCTTGGGTTATATAGCAAGACCTTGTCAGAAAAAGAAGGGTATGGGAGGGAAAAGGAGAAAGAGGGGAAGAGAGGAAGAAAGAGAGGGCGGGAAGGAGAAGGAGAAAGGGAGGGAGAGGAGGAGAAAGGGAGGGAGGGAAGGAGGAAGGGAGAGGGAAGAAGAGAGAGAGAGTGAGAGGGAGAGAGAGAGAGAAGAAAAACTAAGTTGATCCAAGGTCAAGATATAAACAGGATCATGTTCTCAGAAAGAGGTGGAGGAAGAACCTTCTGCAAGGACCCTCTGCCCCTTCCAGCTTCTCCCAGCTTCTCCTTGGTCTGTGGTAATGCAGTTTACCCTCACATGACCCCTCCACGTTACTTCACATCTTGTCATCTTCCCTCTGCACATTCTGTCTCTGTGTCTGGCTTCCCAGGTTTTGAAATATTTACTTTCGGTGTAAGTGTGTACACCTGAGTGCTATCCATGCACAAAATGTGTGCAGGAGCCCTCAGAAGTGAAAGACGGGGTTAGACGCTCTTAGAACTGAGGTTCCAGGGGGTTGTGAGCCTCTGCGTGGGCTCTGGGGGACTGAACCCAGATTCTCTGTAAGAGTAGCCGGTGCTCTTAGCCTGTGCCATCCGTCCATCCCAACAGATCCCCTTGTGTGAAAACACAAGTCATCCAACTACTGCCTATCCATCCGGTTGGGCCGTCTAGAATCTATAAAGACTCTACTTCCAAATGAGGTGGATTTCTTAGGGGGAGAGAGTTAAATCTCATTGTTCCGCTGTGACAAGAAGCCACCACGTCATCTGTCTCCCTGCTGTTTTGACCTCAAATTGGGGGAAAACAGAAGAAAAAAAAAAAAAAAAACAGTCCAGTGTGATCCTGAATGCCAGTCTGTGAGTTCAGGGTCAGTATGGAATACTTAGTCAATTCTGAGGGTACCCCTGTATTACACACAACATCACTCCTAGGAGAAAGACTCCCCTCCTACCCATCCTTCCTGTCTGTCCATCCTCCACACTAACCAATACCCATCAGAGCCCATGAAGGTAGCTTTCTTGAGCATCTCCATTCTGAACAGTTTTCCTTTCCACCCAGGCAAGGTCAAATTGGAAAATGGTAGACTTGGACCTTTCCACTTGGTGTCCACAAAGGCTGAACATGATGGAGGCAAGGGGACATGATTGCCCCTCCACAAACCATCCCCATGACCAGGATAGAAAATTCTGGAACAGGTCCCTTGGAGCACCATGGAATCCTGAATTTCTGTCTCTGAAGACTTCTAGGGAGAGCATTCAAAACCGGGGGTCTCCTTTGTCACCCGGAACTTTTCCAACCTTGAGTTACATGTCCTCGGGCCGAGCTGTCTCTTCTGTCTAACTAACTGAGGGAAAGGGATCCACTGCCTGGCACCCCCTTGTGCCAGGTCGGAGGTGGGGGGATTTCTATTGGGATCTTTGTCACTAGAGTCTCAAGTCTCAGTTCCCTCCAGTCAGGCAATGGGTGTGTGGCACTGTTTCCACCAATGTCAAATGTTTTGTGGAAATCCCTCATGGAAATGTTTTGTGAATCCTTGCCGAGCACTTGGCCGACCGTAGACAGTGAGAAGCAATTAGTCTTCCTGTCAACTTGGTTTGTCAACATGAAAGGTTGGGGGGGGGGAGGGCGGACGGCGATGCTGGCACAGCCTCCAGATGACACCCATTTCTTGGCAAGGCTGAGATGGCCACAAGGCCTTTGTTGTTCATTCATCCAGCCTGAAAATGCCCCGGAGGTGAGGGAAGGGGAGGGGTCTGGGGTGGGGGAGGGCCACAGCTGCTATGCATCTGAGCCCTGCTTCTGAGCCCTGGCCAGGTCCAGTGGGATGCAGACCCAGCCTCTGCCTCACCCAACCCTTCTGTAGCAGCCGGGCTGCATCAGCCACCTGCTTCCAGCCAGCCCAGAGGCAATTGTCTGGACTGAGGGACAGCCGGTCATATGTGTCCACCACCCCCAACACCCCTAAAAATGAGACAGCGAAATAAATGGAAAACTGCTTGTATTAGAAAGTTTGTTTTAGTGTGTTTTCACACGGGTCACTTGGGAATTTTGATCCGGTAGTTTTATTTTCCTTTGACTCTTCCCCCAAATAAATGGCCATGGTAGAGAACTTGAATAGCACACAGAATTTAATTTCTTTTTTTTTTTTTTTGGTTCTTTTTTTTTTTGGAGCTGGGGACCGAACCCAGGGCCTTGAGCTTCCTAGGCAAGCGCTCTACCACTGAGCTAAATCCCCAACCCCAGAATTTAATTTCTTTAAAGGCCAAAGAAGCACACCTGTGATCTTATAACTCTAGGATGCCAAATGGTAACACCGTTCACATTATCCTCCCGGCGTGTGGCTTACTGGATTGCTCAGAAAAGTCAGTTAAGATGCTCACAAATTTCCAGGAGGACTCTGTCCCCTGCAGATTCTTCTTGGAATAGGTGGGCATCATGGTATTACAGAATTCTTTGTGATGCCTTCAGCGCTCCAGAGCTGGGACAAAGCACAGAGCCTCATGCAACTAGTTAAGCTCCCAACCGTCTTTGTGGCCATTTCTGAGCACAGTCTCTGTCATGGCCCAGACCTGCCTGGACTCTTCCCTCCTCTTCAAGTAAGAGACAGGACAAAGCCCCTCCTACTCAGAGGCAGAAAGCAGGCTTAGGCCACAGTGAGCTCCAGCTTGAGGATCTGTAGCTGTGTGCCAACCCCTGGGAGGGGAGGGAATTGGCTTGGAGAGGGAATCAACTTGGTGTTCTGTCTGCCCTGCCCCACCCCCTGATCACCTTTGGGCTCTTCCAGGACTCTCCTGCTGTTCTGGTTTCCTTTGTGTTGCTGTGACAAACACCATGGCCAGAAGCCACTTGGGGAGGAAAGGGCCCATCCTTGAGGGAAGTCAGGGCAGGAGCTCAAGCAGGAACTTACGGTAGAATCCGAGGAGGAAGAGTGTTCGCTGGCTCAGTCAGTGGCTTATGCTCAGCCAGCTTTCTTGAGCATCCCAGGATCACCTGCCCAGAGAATTCTCTCTCTCCTCCACAACATGGGTTGAGCGCTCGTGTATCAGGTCAACAGTCAAGACAACCCCACACAGACATGCCCTCTGGCCAATCTGATATGGGAAACCCCTCAGGTGAGACTCCTTCCAAGGTGACTCTAGGCTGTGTCGCGCTGACACTTAACACTAACTAGTACTCTGCCAAGCCATGCCTCTGCTGAGTATAAGACTGGCCAAGGTCTTCTTCCTAGTTTATATCCACCCTGTCACCAGCAGCAGGGCAGTCTTCTGAGTCCCCTTCTTTTGAGAGACTCTACATGACACCACAGTGACACGGGGTTTTAGAACGCCAACCTGCACGTTCTCATTCTGGGGTAACAGCACCTCAGTTTTTGTCCAGGGAACACCTAACAGCTACAAAGATGAGCGCAGGACCAGTTAGTTAGTCTATCGTTTTTTGTTTATCGTGATTGGCTCATAGATGGACATGTGACTTAAGCTGGTCCAATGAGAGTCAGCCCTGGGACTTTTGTAGGAATTCCAAGAGTGAAGTCGTAACGTTTTATTATATTTATTTATTTGTGCATGTGGAGGTGGGTGGGTGTGCCCTGTGGAGACCAGAGAACAATCTATAGAACTATTTTCTCTCATTTGGCTGTGTGAGTCTCAGCGATCAAATTTGAGTCCTCAGGCCTGGCAGCAAATTCCTTTACACAATGAGCCAGCTCCCCCTCTTTCTTGTTTGAGACAGATTCTTACTCTGTAGCCCAGGTTGGTCTCAAATTCGTTATGTAATCTCGGTCAACCGCAAAGTCACTGCAATCCTCCAGCCTCAGCCTCCTAAATGCTGGTTTACACGGATATACTGCAGCACCCGGTTCCTGAAGTGGCCTTTTCTCCCAGGTTATTAACGTGTAGAGTAGTCTGGAGTTTCCGGCGTGTGGTCTAAAGAGCAGCCCCTTGAGGTTGACAGGAACAGACCCACGAGAGGGGCGATGGGGGAAAAAAGACCCTTTCCTGATACATTTGAATCCTTGGTTTCAACTGTTCTGAAAGACAGTTATTATTAAAGCTTATTAAGTTATTACTATTAAAGCTTATTATAAGTCAGCTTGGTGTGGGCTTTGTTGTTGTCTGTCTTGGTAACTGTTCTGTTGCTGTTCTATTGCTAAAGAAGCATTTAATTGGGACTCACTTACAGTTTCATAAGTTTAGTCCATTTTCATCACGGCAGGGAGCATGGCAGCACACAGGCATGGTGTTAGACATGGTGCTAGAGGAGTAGCTGAGAGTTCTACATACAGATCCACAGGCAGCAGAAAGAGTCACAGGGCCTGCCCTGGGCTTTTGAAACCTCGAAGCCCACTTCCCAGTGACACACTTCCTCCATAAGGCCACGCCCATTGCAACAAGGCCACACCCCCTAATCCTTCTCAAGTAGCGCCACCTCCTGATGACTAAGCATTCAAATATATAAGCCTATAGGCATCATTCCTGGTCAAACCACCACATTGCTTTATCATGTCTAACCTGAAGAATTCTATCAATATGGCTCCAGTCCTGAGGTGGGATCTGTTCTTAAGACTACTTTGGTTCTCACAGAGTCCTTGTCCCTGGGGGATGAGTATACTTACTGGCTGGTCCAAAAGTGGAAAGGAGGCTTAAGAGGAGAAACTGAAAAACAAGATGGGAGTGATAAAGGGTTAGATAACCCAAGTTTGAGCCACAGAGGGCACCATGCTCACTCAGAGGTGGATAACAAAACCCTAGGATGGATCACAGGCTTTATTTAAAGAAACCTGGGAGTCATGGTAACCACACAATGGCAGCATCAACCTCATCCTCTGAGAAATGCTGTGTGCCTGCATGCTAGAATGGAACACAGATGTTAAAGATACAGCCCCTCACTAGTGGGGGATCCTGGTTGAGAGGGCAAAGCTTTGACTGGAGCCTGTTGGAGACTCCAAGGCCTGTGCCTGACTGGGTCCCCAAGAAGGGACTTTAGAGACTTGAAGCAGTCTGAGAATGATCAAGAGAAGACACCCTAGACAAAACCAAGAGAACATGAAAGACCAAAGCTGTAATTCCTGGGTTCTTCTGAGTTAGGGTCTCCACGATGGAAAGGTCCTTCACCTTTTTTCTTGAAATGCTGGGTCCTGGGGTCCTAGAAGGCTTGGCAGAGGGAGAGATGAGAAACCAGTGGCTGCCAGCTAGCTGCCCCTCCATACTCTTCCCCTCTACCCCACTCCTGGTTCTTTCTCTTCCTTCCCCACATTTCTTCCCTCCCACTCCTCTTCTTCCTAATATTTTTCCTATTTTCTTTTCTTTTCATTTCTCCCCCACTCCCTTCCTCTCCCTTCCCCATTTCCATTACCTCCTTCTCTCCATTTCTCCTCCCTTCCCCACCCCTCCTCCAGCCAGTCTCCCTACCCTCCCTCCCACTCCTCCCCCATTCTTCCTCCATTTTAATTTCTGCCCCTGCCTTTGCTAGGGGTGGCCGCACAGAGAAAGGGCATAGCCCTGGCCTCTGCCCTCTAGTTTATTTTGGCCAAGAGGTGCCTGGGTTACACAAACCCATTCACCTCACAGCTCCAGAAGGAGCCTCGCAGTGGAGAGGCCTCCACTGCAGCCCAAGGCGAGGGCCTAGAGACCAGGGAGCTCAGAAAGAAGGGAAAGCCACACATCAGAACTCCAGTGCGGGTCCAGCTGATTTTCCTGTTATTATTTTTCTCTCTTGGGGGCCACAAGCAAAGACTTCTGGGCTTGGAGCCTTGATTCCCACTCCCCTGGCAACCCAGCGCTCCCGTCCAACCTGGAGTGATTAATTACCAAGGAAAAGAATGATTTTTTTTTCCCTGAGAATCCATTTAATTATTTGATTGCACAGTAACCAGAGAGTGTGAGAGGCCTGTAGCCAGAAGGGACTTCAAAGCAATACCTTGATGTTGCTGAGTGGGGCATTAATGGGTTCTGAAGGCAGGAGGCTGCTAAAAAGCCGGGAAGTATTCAAAGCCTACGATCCTGCCAGCAATCGCGAAAAATGCATAAACACAGGAATGCTGTGCCGGAGAGGGAAGGAGAGTTCAAAGGGACTGCGAGAGTTTTCATGTAAAGTTTAGAGTTTAAGGCGTGACTGTTGGCTACGGAGACTCAGCGTTTGAACTCTTGTTTATTAAAAACAGTTTCCCAGCCATTCAGCGGCTTCCCAGAGACAGCCGAGCAAAGCAGAGCCTTTCAGCGGGGAAGGTTTAAAGGCAGCATTGATTTCTACCTGGGGTTGGCCCCTCCTGTTCTTTTGTGTCTTCTTTTTTTCTTTCCCTTTTTCTTTTTGGATCAAGTTTTTAGAAATCCCACTAGCAGAGGGAGCCAGCAGAAGGAGGGGAGAGAGAGAGAGAGAGAGAGAGAGAGAGAGAGAGGAGGGAGGAGGGAGGAGGGAGGGGAAGGAGAGAGGGAGGGAGAGAGAGGGAGAGAGAGAGAGAGAGAGAGAGAGAGAGAGAGAGAGAGAGAGAGAAGACAAGTCTCCTTCACTCTCTTTTTTGGGGGTGCTCAAGCTATGCTAATGGCGATCCTCCCTCCCTTGGGTCCCATAGGCGTTCTAGGGGCACCGGTGTTCTTTGAAGGGCCAGAGCCTGGAGTCTGGACTCTGGCCGCCTTCCTCTGGCTGGCCCAGCAGGGTTGCTGGCTGTGGGCCTCTGTAGCTGTCTGTTCTTCCTTGCTTCCTAGGGTTCCAGGAGAAGGCCTGTCATTTTTTTTTTTTTTTTTTTTTTTGTGGGCTCAAATTGTCTTGTTCACCTACCCAGGTGTACTTTCTAAGTTCAAGGTCACGAGGCAGGTTTTTTTCTTTTTAATTACTTTATTTTATTTTATTTTATTTTATTATTTTTAGGGCAGTTTCTCCCTGCTTCCCAGGCTAGCCTCTTGTTCTTTAGCCCAGGCTGGAATCCTCTTGTGCTAGGAACAAGTACTAGTTCCCAGGTACTAGAACTGTAGACGTATACCATTATACTCAGCTCAACACTACCTTGATGAGGAAAAAAGGAAAAAAAAATCACATTTCAAAGATGAGTTAAATCATTCTGCAAGGTCCCTGTAAGCCCTAGAAAGCTCTACGGCTCCCACCTCTAAAGCCCCTGCTTTGCTGGTGTTGACTGAGCCACCCTTGGGATATCTGGTCTTAGTCTTATGGTAGGAACTACAGTTTGCCCTATGAGCTAAGCTGGCCCCCAGCAAACGGGAGATGGCCCAGAGTAGAGCCAGTACCCACAGTGAGCCCTGAGTCCTTGCCTTGGTCCCTTAAAAAACAAAGGCGGAGAATGTGCTGCCACAAGCCGCACAGGGAGTGGGGTTTGAACCTTGCTGGGGCTGCCAGAGACTGCCTGTCAGACAGAAGGCCTTCCCTCCTTCCTTCGAGAACCTGGCTGAGATCAAATTCACTTCTCTCTTACTGGGTTTCACTGATGACCAAGAACAGTTCTGTGTGTCTGCATGACGGACGGTGTTGAATTCCCTGGAGTCACAGAAGTTCAAGGTCAACCAGCAGAACGGACTACATCAGACCCTGTTGGGAAAATAAAGTAAAAACAGGGCCGGAGAGAAGGGCCAGCGGTTAAGAGCACTCACTGCCCTTCCAAAGGACTCGGATTCAATTCCCAGCACCCGCCTGGCAGCTCACAAGTCTAACTCCGGGGACTCCAACGCTCTTGCACAGACACACAAACCCGTTCTTTGTCTTGTGCAAGCACTTGACCAGCTGAACTACATCGCCAGCCAAAGAACGTGTCATTGGATTAATTAGCTAATCGATTAAGTGCATTCGCAGCTCACAGGAACCTTCGCTCTTGTCCGGTAAGAGGAAGGGTTTAGAGTGGCCTTCTGACTCGCTGGGTCTCAGTGCTCTAAACTGTGTATGTACTCCAGGGACTGCTGACCTCCAGGTTTCTGGGGGGTTGCCCAGTCCCTGCCTCCTGTCTCACATTAGGAGTGCCGAGATTACAAATGCAAGCAACTGCCTCGGGCTTTTTACATGACTTCAGGGTGGGGGTGGGGGTGGGGGTGGGGGTGGGGGTGGGGGGAATCAAACTCAGATCTTCCAGCTTTCATGTTCTCTTCCTCAACCACATCTCCCTTGCTCCGAGAGCAGGTTTCTAAAGTAAACAATTTGTTTTATTCAAACTGAAGGCCCAGTATTACCAAACTACTATTTTCTTTTAAACTACTATCCATGGAGTCCCACCAGGCTACCTCCCCACCCCCACCCCATCCCGTTTCTTTTTTCAATAGGAAGATGGATCTTCGGGGGTAGTGGCAACTGTCTCTTATGACCTAAGAGGAAAACTCATAAATTCCAAACCACACTGTCTCTGTTCACACCCATGGCTCCTCTCTTTGGGGTGGGTATGAGTTTCATTTCCCTCTGAGTCAGAGAGGCTGTGCGCTGGCGACCTTGACCAAGCTGGTCTCCAGAGGAACTCTCCTGTCTTGGAGCATCTACTGATTTCCATGGTATAAACATTCCCACGGTCATCAATTTCAGGCTACCAACCTCAGACGGCTTAGAGGAGTTGTCCACCAAGACCTTCCCAAGGGGGTGGCTTGTTCTAGCGCACGCCAGAACAGGATTATAAAACTCTTGTTTCTAAGTCGTGTCTTCTCTTCGATTCCTCTCTCCCAAAAGTTTGCTGTGTTCTTGGAAGGGCAAAGAGCCTTTGGGGTCTGCTGGAGGACCAGGGGATGTAAACAGACATGAAGAGGGCAAGCAGGGCTGGTCAATGGTTATTACGCAGCTGTTTTCTTGGCTCTACGTAAGTGACGTCAAACCGCTGTGTGTCCGCACATGCGCATTTGTAGGATAGCAGGATACGGAAGCGCTATTGCTTGACCAGAAGTGTTTGTTTCCCACCTCTAGTTCTGTCCTCCTCTGATTTTAATTAGGAAACACGGATTCAATTTTATGTGACGTGCGGGCTTTCCCCACCATAACTAAGTTCCCACCCTGTGAAAGGCTCAGCCTTACTACTTAGAAATCCACTTAAAGGGGCTCAGGGACAAGCCTCAGTTGGTAGAATGTTTGCCTTGAGCACAAAACCCTGGGTTCAATCGCCACCACGATGCAAAACGGCTACAGTGAAAATCCTAGTATTCTCGTCATCATAGCATCTGAGAGGTAGAGGCAGGAGGGTCAGAGGTTCAAAGTTAACCTGGGATCCCTGAGACCCTGTTTAAAAATGAACTCTGCCTTAAGGTAATTTAATCATGACCTTTTCATTACGAGCTGAGTGGGGGTAGCGAAGAATGTAATTTAGAGAGGCTTCCAGAGCTATTTTCCTAAGCATTAGTTTTATTGAGATACAATTTATGTGAAATATGATGTTTCCTCTCAGGGGCGGGGAAATGGCTCAGCTGGTAAAAGTGCTAGTCCTGTGTAAACCTGGCAGCCCAGGTTCTGTCCTGGCAGTATGTCCAGGGTCGTGCTGACGAGGCTCAAGGGACACCAGCCATAGAAACAAGAGAGACCCTGCCTCAACCACACAAGGACCAACCAAAGCCTGAAAGTTACCCTTCAACCTCCGCACCCACTGTGGCCGTGGCACGCGAGCACCTGTGAGCACACACACACTCAAAATGTTAAACCCATTTTAAAATGGCGTCTCCTTTGACCACAGTCCAGACGTAGAACCTGCCTTTCACTCAAGGCCTGTTGCAATCAACCCTCACTTTCCCACCGGAAGCCAGAAACAATCACCAAGCTGCTTCCGGTCACTGGAGTCATTTATCGCAGGGTTTCCAGCCTTATTGACTCCTTGCTGTGGAATCTGCCTTGTGTACTGGTGAATGGCTAGCATCCTCCCTGGCCTCTACACAGCCCAACCCCGATTGTGTTCACAGAAAACTGTTCCAGACATTTCCAAATACTATCCCCGAGGAGGGGCAAAACCATCGCCGATGAGAACTGTAGAGTTTCCTATAAATGAATCACACAGTCCATACCCTTTTTGTGGCCAGCTTGTCTTGTTCAGCGTGCTCTGTGGGGCTCATCTAGGTCCTTCCATGTTCACGATTACTGCTTATTAGCCCACTGTATGGATATACTATGATTATTTACTTGTTCCTTTATTGATGGCTGGCTTGCCTCCAGTTTAGAGATGTTATGAACAGAGCCGTTATTTTTAGCCAGACGTCTTCATCCATTGAGTTACAAGCCTGGATGGCCACATGATTTCACTTAAGAGTGAAGTCATGGGGTTGTGTGTTTGTCTCCAACGCTACATGAACTTGCCAAACTGTTTCCCTAAGCCGTTACACCACTGCTCACTTACACTGGCAGGTGTGGAGACGTGTGCACTCTGGTTGTTCTAACACCTCTCTATCATTCTCTGTGATTAATTGTAATTATAAACACTGGGTTGTCTGTGGTGAGCATTGAGTGGTACTGGCCAGCATCGAGCGAGTTCAGACATGAAGCTATTATCTCCCCCATTCACTAAAAATCTTTTCTGTATGTGCAGTTTTGGTCTGTTATATTTCTATATATATTATGCCATTTTGTTCATTTCTACCTCGATTTCCGTGGGATGTTGATTGGAACTCACTTGAATGTATAGATCAATTTGGACAAAACCACTCTGATTTGGGGGGGTTTTCTGGGACCCGAACTCGAGTTCTCAAGCATTTCAAACAAGCATTCAACCACTGAGCTACACCCCCAGCCCCAAATCTATTTTTAAATTTTCTAACCCTGAACACAGCTTATTTTATAGTTCACATATACCTTTAAATTCTTTCATTGGTATTTTCTCTTTAAACATGTTTATTTATGTGCACGGATGGGTGTTTTGTCTACATGTATGTCTGCATACCACATGCATGCAGTGTCCAAGCAAACCAGAAGAGGGCATCAGATCTCCTGGGACTGGAGTTGCAGATGGTTTTGAGCTGCTACGTGGGTGCTGGAAACCCAACCTGGGTCTTCCGGAAGAGCAGCCAGCACTTTTTTTTTTTTTTTTTGGTTCTTTTTTTTTGAGCTGGGGATCGAACCCAGGGCCTTGCTTCCTAGGCAAGCGCTCTACCACTGAGCTAAATCCCCAGCCCCAGCAGCCAGCACTTTTAACTTCCAAGCTACCTTTCCAGACTCATTTTTTTTAAAAAGATTTTTTTATTTATTGTATATGAACACACTGTCGCTGTCTTCAGACACACCAGAAGAGGGCATCGGATCCCATTACAGATGGTTGTGAGCCACCATGTGGTTACTGGGAATTGAACTCAGGACCTCTGGAAGAGCAGTCAGTGCTCTAAACTGCTGAGCCATCTCTCCAGCCCCATTTTCTCATTTTTAATATGCATATGTTGGGTTTGATTTAATTTGTCCATAAGTACATTTTAAAAATAATACCAAGGATCACATTTTCCAATTATATGCTAGCATGTAGATGGAAGATTGATTTTTTTTTTTATATTTTTGGTTGTGAGCCTATCCTTTAATAGCTGAGCCATCTCTCCAGCCCACAGACTGATTAAAAAAAACAAACAAAAAAGCAAAAAAACTATGCTGAATTCCCTTATTATTTCTGTACAAATAAAAACCTAGTCAGCCATGATGGAGCCCACTTTTAATCCCAGCACTTGGAAGGCAGAGGCAAATGGATCTCTGTGAGAAGTGAGCTCCAGGTCATAACTATGGTACTGTGGTAAGATGTTACAATAACTTCAAGTCATCAAGTTTGTTGCTAAAGGTAAGAAGATGGTGGACACCCTTCATCTGTTTAAAGATGCGCCTGGCTATTTCTGGCTTCCTGAGAAGTTTTACCATGAGTGAAAATTGCACTTCATCAAGTCCTTTTGATATAGCTATCAAGTTGAACACATATTTAAAATCTGTTTATGTTCGTAATATGATCGTAAACATTGATTCTTATGATATATACATAATTGATTGCTACTTTATTATATTTAGTTTTCCTTTGTTTCATTTTTATCCCTGGCTGGCCTGAAGCTATCTTCTTAGACCATAATGACCTTGAACTCAGAGATCAGCCTGCCCCTGGCTCTACCTCCAAAGTGCTGCTATTGAAGGTGTACCACTCTGACTGGCCTGTGGTTGATTAAGGGTTAATTACCTTAGAGGTCCTTTCTGTCCTGATGTACTATCTATTTAAATCATTGTGAGGTTTAATTGCTAAGATTTTTATGTGAAAATTTTTTTTTTTTTTTTTACCCATTTTGGCCTGTGAAGTAAATAGAGAAGTGTTTATTTGTTTGTTTTATTTTGTTTTCTGAACAAAATCATGGCTCCTTAAATGTTGCATAGAACTTGCTGGTGCATCAACAATGTAGCTTTCCAATTATGTCTTGTTTCTATTGCATTTACTTATTTATTTGTGTGCACAGGCATGCACATATTCCACAGTGGCCATTCACAGGTATGCACAGAGGCTTGTCTCCTAGGCGATTCTAGATTCTGTCAAGTTGACAGTATTTACTTTCAGAGCAATGTAGCTCAGGTTGGCCTTGAACTCACTATGTAGTCCAGGTTGGCTTCAAGATTCACCTCAGTGGCAATATACATCTGTTACTCCAGCTCTGGGCAAGTGAGGGCGGGCCAATCCCCAAGCTCATGCACAAGTCAGCAGAGCAAAGCCATGAGCTCCAGGTTCCAGGAGAGACCCTGTCTAAGGGATTTGATGTCCAGTGCTGACTTCCAGCTTCATGCTGCATTGACTCAAGCACGTCCACATCCACAGGAGATCAACGAACAGAACTGTTAGTAGCTGGCTGTGGTGCACTTCTACAGTTCCTCCATCACTTGGGAAGTAAAAAGCAAGGCATATCAGGAGTTCAAAGCCAGCCTCACCTACTTAGAAAATTCAGTTAGTATGGACTACCTAAGGCACTATGAAAACCCCGCCAAGCAATCAAAATACCAATCAATTCAATGAACCAACCAATCAAAATCTCTCTCTCTCTCTCTCTCTCTCTCTCTCTCCCTCTCTCTCTCTCTCTCTCTCTCTTTCTTCTTCTTCTTCTTCTTCTTTTTCTTCTTCTTCTTCCTCGTTTCTCCTTCTCCTCCTCCTCCCCCTCCCCTCCCCTTCCCCCTCTCTCTGTCACACACACACACACACACACACACCTGGAGAGATGACTCAGTGATTAAGAGCACTGACTGCTCTTCTAGAGGTCCTGAGTTCAATTCCCAGCAACTACATGGTGGCTCACAACCCTCTGCAATGGGATCTGATGCCCTCTTCTAGTGTGTCTGAGGACAGCAACAGTGTACTCACATACATAAAACAAATAACTCTTTTTATAAAAAGTGAATTCCAATGCATCAAAAAGTTGTGTTTTATTTTACTTCTCACACTTAAGGTACAGGGTATTTCTTTATGTTATTATATATTCCTTGAAATAATCATTGCTGTTTGCTGCAGTGTATCCCTTCCGATATGCTCATGCAAAGCTATACTAGGTTGTTTTCCTATTTTCAAATGTTTGAGCTGTTCTTAATTTTAAAATTATTACAAAAAACTCTGTGATTCATGTATTTACATCTGAAGGTAAGAATATAGTTTCAATTATTTTCTTAACAGACACCCCTTAAACAGGATCTTCATACCCACTGAGCCTCCAACACTCAATATTTTTACAAGTTTCAAATCAAGGTTTGGTTCTCCCAAATCTTCACAACATTTAGCATTTTTTGATTATTTACATTTTAGAAAAATATTTAAGTGGTCAAAGAGATAGCCCAGAGGTCAACAACACTGGCTGTTCTTGCAGAGGACCTGGGCTAGATTCCCAGCACCCATAAGGCAGCTCACAACCATCCGTAACTCTAGCCCTAGGGGATCTAATGCCCTGTTTTAGCTTGTGAGGGCACTGTACTCAAATGCACATAACTCCACCCCCACCCCGCACATTCTTTTTAAAAAGTCTTTAAATAACAGTTGGACACAAGCTTCTTTGCAAATTAACCCAAAATCTTTAAAGGAAAGAGAAAAGAAGGGTTGTCTGCTGATCAGAACAAGAGTAGGGAAGCTGGGTGTCACAAATGATTTCCATCTTGGGGACACACACATCCCCACTCCTGGTTGTATTTTTGAAGAAAGCTAGAGAAGGGAGAAATCCCATCATCTCTTTCCACCTAAGAAATGATGCTCCAGGAAGAGGGAGGTTTAAGAATCTCAGGGATGGCCACCTCAGCCAGACCTCAAACCAAACTCTTCACTCTCTTCTTCCTTCTTTCCTTCCCAGTCACTGGTAAAGTCTGCAGAGTGAGGCTCCAAGTTTCATTGGACACTATAATCTTTCCAGAGAAGCAGCTGTCATAGGAGGAAGAGAGATAACATGTATAAAGACCTACATACACCTCCTCCTCATATATATATATATATATACATACACATATATACATACATATATATGTATATATATACACACATACATACACACATACACATATATGTAAATTCATTTCGGCCCCACAGCCACTGCAGCTATTGTGAGACAGTGTCCATCCATATCCAAGGCTGCTGAGATGATAGGTGAGAGGGTGGGAATCAGGACAGCAACAGACAGATTCATTTTCATAGGATGGCTGTGCGCAACTCCTAGACGCAGGGATCCGGCGAGCAAAGCGCATGCGCAGACCAAGCCAGAGCGAGGTCTTTCCTAAGCCGCTGGAAAAGTTAACCAAACAGCCTCCTACCTTACCATCTCTGCCTCCCTTCTCTCTTACCTTCTTTTCTTTCATGGTTTGCTCTTTTTGAAACAGGGTTTCTCTGTTTAGCCCTGGCTGTCCCGGAACTTTCTTTGTAGACCAGTTTGGCCTCGAACTTGCAGCGATCTGACTGCCTCTGTCTCTTGAGTTCTGGGATTAGAAGTGTAAGCCTCCACCAACTGGCTCTGTTTTGCTCTTTTTTGAGATAGGGTCTGACACTGTAGCCTGGAACTCACTATGTGGCCCAGGCTGACTTTGAACTCAATATCGAACTGAATATCGAGATTACGAATGCATGAGCTACCCCCTTCCCTCCCCTCTCTCCTTTCCCCTCCGAAGCTCTTCCCTCCTCTCCCCTCCCTTCTGTTTCTCTCCCTTCTCTCTCCCATCTCCCCTCCCCCTCTCCTGACAGCTTTAACTGTCAACTTGACCCAGCCTAGAGTCCCTGGGGGGAAAAGACTCTCAGTGGAGTAAGTGATACAGGTTGGCCTAAGGGCACCATAAGCTGAACCAGCAAGCCGTGCTCCTGCCTTCACTTCCCTCAGTGACCCACAAAGGTAAGCCAAAGGCTGTTCTGGAACCCCCTCTGGAGATCAGGCTGGCTTCGAACTAACAGATCTGCCGGTTTCTGCCTCCTAAATGCTGGGATAAAGGTGTGCACTGCTATGCCCATCCCCTTTTAAACTTCTTAAACATTCTTACACTGTTTGATTGATTGGCTTTTTGAGACAGAGTTTCTCGGTGTAACAGCCCTGGCTGTTCTGGAATTGGCTCTGTAGAGCAGGCTGGACTTGAACTCACAGAGATCTGCCTGTCTTTACCTCCTGAGTGCTGGGATTAAAGGTGGGTGTCACCGTTGCTGCCTCTGCTGCCACATGGTTTGATTCTTTGAGACTACGTTCTACTGAATTTACTAGGCCGGAATTGAACATACTCTGTAACCCCAGCTAGCCCTGAATTTATAGTTCTCCAGCCTCAGCCTCCCAAGTAATAAGACTACAGGCTGGACAAGCAGGCCTGGGATGTTTTCTTGACAGCCATTCCATCATCTACCTTTGAGACAGGAGAGAGCAAGGTCTCCCTCCACCTTCACTGTCTGCATCCCCCCAGAATAGGGGCTGAGAGTTACTTCACACAGAGGTTCTGTCTCATTGGAGGAGTCTTCCCCCAAGTAACCAGATTAGGGGACAGGAGACCTGTGTACCTAGGGGGTCCCACCTACCTGTCAAAGTCAAGCTGGTTCCCCTCTAGCAGAAGGGGCCACCGGCCATGTGGGCGAGCCTCTGGCTTTTGTCCTCTGTGGCTGTCTCACTTTGCTGAGCTTCTAGGCCCAGAGCAAGGGTGGCAGGAGGTGCTGCCTTTGGGATGGACCAGCTGACAACCCAGCATACTCCAAGACTCCCTTTGTGCTGGGTGGGGTGGCTAGGCCTTCCCTGGAGATCTTAGCAGTCCAGGACCAGAGAGCCACACAGCTTCTCGCGAAGCCTCAAAGCGTTCTTTGTTCTGCAGCTGAGGACCCAACCTTTGGCTGGTTGCTTGGAGGCTGCTGGGAGATTCCCTTAGTGAAAGAAAACGGGGTTTGGATGGAGATCACAAAGAGAAGTCAGTTCTTTGCTGCTCTCCGCTGGAGAGAGGCTCTGGCCACTTCCATTCTGCCGCTGCCTCTGCTGCTGCTGCTGTTTTTGGAAGAGCAGAAGCTGAGGCAAGTCTGCTTTTGGTGTTAGCCAGCACAGTAGCCCCAGGGAGCCTTGGAATCCTTGACACCTAGGTCTGCCCCACAGGGATTTGGACTTACAGGACAGGTGGGACTTCCATGGGGTTCCAATGTGGCGTCTGATTTGAGGACCCCTGGCTTATACCTGAACTTTACTTGGTAACTTCTTCCCATGATGGCAGGGCATTGATGCCCCTCTTCTCCTGGCAGGGAGTTCAACAAGGACCTTTGTTTAGTTAATGTGAGGCTATACTGCTGCAGGACTGTAAGCCTGCATTTCCTCATCTGGAAGGTAGACCCAGTGTTCTTTCCAAACAGTTGCTGTTCTGCTCTGAGCTGCTGTCCCAAGTGCTTTGTGTGAACTAAGCCACTGGGTCCTAGGAGACAGGTACTATCACTACCCCCGCATGTCAGGCAGGGAGTAAGAACACAGGAGGCAGTGGGAAACCAGCCCAGGATCCTGGAATTGCCTGGCCTGGGAGGCTGCCTGCCTGGTGTTCTTCGTGGGCTTCATCACGTACTGCAAGAGTGTCCTCTCACCAGCCGCTAACACCTGTTACTGTTAGCTCCCCACTCCACCCTTCTACCCCAGCCTCTCCCTCTTCCTTCCACCCCCTCCAAACAACAATACTGACTACCGACAAGGGTGGCAAATGGGTGGCAGGTGGGGGGGGGGCTCTGTAAGTTAAAGGTCAGATATGACTCCTTCAGATGTGGTTTCTCTCATAGGGTCGGGTGTTCTAGCCTGTCCTTCTTCCCTCTCATTGATGCCCTTCTGGGTGAAGTCCCACGTCTCTTGCTTTCTTCTTCCCATGGGGCCCGTAGGCATCTCTAGATGGGCTTCTCGGCATTTCAGCTGACACGAAGTGTGCCCAGAGGTGAATGACAACCGGCACCGTTGGAAATCAGAGTGGGAAACCTTGGCTTTGGGAACACTGGCTAGCCGGAAAGACTCACAGCCTAATTCCCACTGTTGTTCACAGCTAAGCTGTTCAGGGAATGTGGGTATTCGCCAGTGGTGGTAGCGACAGTCCAGGGATCCGGAGACTACATTAGAGGTAGTCACATTTATGGGACGTCGTTGGGAGCAGAGCAAGAGGCATCCAGGCTGAGGGAGGAGTGTGGCGAAGGCCGGGATGTGGAGGAACTAAAATGTGCAGGAATTCAGGATGTGTGTTGCAGCATGGGACTTACGCAGAGAGCGGAGCCGTTGGGATGAGGGAGTCTGACCCAGGATCTCACATACTTGAGGACTTGGTATTTCCATCTCACAGAATGGGGTTTCACATTGAAGCTGTAGCCTCCTTAGTGAATCTTGAAGCTAAGATCTTGAAGCTAAACTTCTGGCATTTAGATAGAGTAGAAAAGGGGCCAGGGGCGTGGTTCAGCGGGTAAAGTGTATGTGTGAAAGTACAAGGTCCTGAGTTCAAGCCCCAGAATGGGCACAAAGAGAAGCAGGACACAGAGTTTGTAATCCCAGCATCAGGAGGTGAAGACAGGAAGACCCAGTACCCGGGTAGCTTCTCCTTAGCTCCAGTCCCTCGAGAGACCCTGTCTTGAAGAGGTGCATGACACCTAATAACCAACGCTAGGAAATTGTCCCCTGGTCTGTACATGCATGCATATATGTGTCTACACGCCTGAACACATGCACAGTAGGAAACATAGACGCATTGTATATGATAGTGGGAAGAACGGTTTTGTGAGACACGATCCGAGTTCTCTGGTACTGATGCTTTCAGGACTAGGCTGGGTCCCTGCAGAGGATGCCTTTCCTTCATGAGGGTGGCTCTGCCAAGGGTCCCTGCATGAAAGAGGCCCAGGGCATGCTCTGGGGAACCCCCTGGGCAACTTGTGATGGACTGTCTGGGTACAGAGTGGGAGGGGCCGCAGTTTGCACCTGTGGCTGCTGGCATTTCCCCGAGGCTGCCTGTCCTTTGAAGGCTTAACTGCGACCTGCTGCGGCAGCTCTTGCTGAGTTGCAAAGCATTTGAGGGGGTGGGGGCGAGCAGGAGGACTCTCTGCTTAATTAAAACAGGGAGAAGTTGACTTGAGGGACCTTTACTGGGTTTTGATCTGGGCTCCTGCTCTCTCTGCCGGTTCTCTAACTTGACGGGGGAAGAAAGCTTTTTCCTGCTCTTTCTTCTTCAACCCTTTCTGTCTTTCGGAGCCCTGGCAGGTGCTGCTGGGCATTCTGCCCTCCTCCTCCATCTTGAAGGGGCTGGACTCTGGGTCAGTTGATACACAGGTTACTACTTGTTGAAAGGGGAAGGTCGTCTGGTCATCCACTTCAGTGACCGTGATCTTGACCTCTTCAAGGGTTTTTCAAACCATACCTAGTGTCCCTACAGAATGACGTGGCAGACTCTCATGGCAATTCCAGAGAGTTTCTGTGTTGCTTGGCTAAAATGAATAATCACAGTGGCCTGTGAATAATTTCCCCCAGAACCTCATTCCTCACCTGTGAAACAAGTAGTGGAGGGGTGGGGTGGGGGGCTCCAACTGAGGGCTAGGCTCTCTTACCAGGGTAATTTGGCTGACCAGATAGACTAGCTGGGTTTGTGGACATGGTTAAGTCTTTCAAATATAATATAGACACAGAAAGTCAGGGTCAAAATCATCCACTGACTGTCATTTGGGGAAACACTCTCTTGCTTACATCACACAACAAATAGATCAGTGTCATACCTGAGCGGAGCTGCCTGGCTGGATTTATAGCTGAGCTCTCCAGAAATAAACGTAAGAATATATCCAAGGGATGTGTTTCACCTGCCCTTCACTCCACGGAACATGGAGTGTGCTCATAGTAAGCTGTGTGCGATCAGCCGACCTAGGGACGAGGGCTTAGGGCAGAGCAGGGTCCTTTTCCGAGTTCTTCCATTTTTTTTTTTTTTTTTTTTTGTTCTTTTTTGCCCACCAGTGATGACTGCTAACATGCAGGTCTCCACTACAAAGGAGCCCGGAGCCATCTGTTAAACAAGGGGCACCTCAGCTATTGGTTAAAGCTTGAAGAGGGAAGGGAGCAGTCAGAAGCTAAACACTTGAGTAACAACAGTAGGGGTTCAACCCAGGAAGCTACTGTCTGGTGGTTTCCAATGAAAAACAAACACTTCCACAAACCTCAGCCTAAAACACCTAAACGAGAGTTCCCCTGAGGCACCAATGTGGATGTAGCAATACCAGCAGACTCATTTGACTTTTAACAACACCCTTGTCAATGAGGCAATGCATTAGGGTGAACTCCAAAGAGTTGAACAGGGAGTGTCTAACTCGGGCTGCCATGCTGGTCTACTTGTTCCTCAGATGTTGGCCCTACCTTAAGGAGGCAGAGCCCAATTAGAGAAAGTAGGTTACTGGGGCAGCATCCTTGGGACTATATCTTGTCTTGTCCCCTTCCTACCCCAACCTCCATTATGTGTTTCTTGTCCATTACTAAGTACTCTCTGCCACACACCCAGCTGCCATAATGATTCATCTTATTTCAGGCCTCAAATGACTAGAGCTGAGGACTGTGGACTGGAACCTTTCAACTGTGAGCCAAAATAATTTTTTTTTTCTCCTTTCAAGTTGTTTTGTCAGATATTTTGTCACACTAACCAAACTTGTATAATCCAGGGAGAAGCAGGCTAGTTCTCCGCTGGTGCTGCCTTCAGGGCTAACTTTCCCATGAACTTTGTGTGCTCCTTTCTTTGGGACCATGTCATCAAGGCCACGTGAACTGGGAGTCACGTGAAAGACAGACAACCCCAGTGAGTATCAGGCCCAAGTGCTCTGAGCTTGGCCCAAGCTTTCAAGGCTGGTTTTCATGTTAACCTACAATTGTCCACGCTAATCTTAGTTTCCTGAATTCTTCCAGTGGCCAAAGCCCGCTGTTCACAGAGAATCAATCCTTTAGGGCTGGACACACTGTCTGGGAACCATGTGTGAGTTCATTTCTTCTCACAATGTTAGGTCCAGTTTTCCACACAAGTCTCCGGGGCTCAGAAATAAGAAGTCAGTCACCTAAAGTTCACACAGCTAGCAAGTGATGTAGTCAGGACTAAGGGAGCCACTGTGGGGGCAAGGGTCGTGAGAAAGCATGCCCTTATTTCTAATTGGCTCCTAGCAGTTAAGAGGCAATTGGGTTTGTGGGGTGGGTCTACAGGTACATTGGGAGTGACAGTTTACAGGATCTATTTAAGCTGGTGGCCTCCTCAGAGATTAAGTCATCAAGTCCAGTGAAGATGAAGAAGGCTTGGCTCCTGCCAGGTCGGGCATATGGGAAACTTATTAGTTATTTGGTTCATTTGGTATAACCAAATACTGAGAAGAAAACAATAATTTTGAGGGGATCACGGTAGAAGGGCACACTGGTGACTTCTTCCTTCAGTAAGGCTTCACCTACTGAGGACCAAGTGTTTAAATACCTGAGCCCACATGGGGCATTGTACATTCAAACCATAATAGCCAGCAATAGGAGGGACCTGTGTATGGGAAGAGAGAGTAGGAGCCAGGGCCAAGGTATATCCAGGCCTGGGCTTACCTGGGAAGCTGAAGAATCTATGGAGAGACCCATTCACATTACACTTGGGAAGACCCAAATTTCGGTCTCAGCACAGCCTCTGACTAGGTGTGTTTGCTTGAACAAATTCTTAAACATTTCTGAGTCTCAGGGCTTTGGGATGTGGGAGGAATGGAGACTACTTCATATATAGAATATACTCCATAACTTGCTAATTCCTGTCTCCACCTGCTCCCAAAATGACTTCACATTTGATGAGTTGGGTGTGTGGAAGCTATACAGTCATTTGTGTGTGGCTCTACACATACACACACGCACACACATGCACATGTGCACATCTGGAGGCTAAAGGAAAATCACCACTGTGATGGCTAGTTCTAATTGTCAACTTGACAATAATCTAGAGTCACCCGGGAGGAGAGTCTCAGTGAAAGACTGTCTAGATCAGATTGTCCTGTAGGGGTGTCTTGATTATTAATTAATGTAGAAAGACTCAGCCCACTGTGGGCAGCACCATCCTCTAGGCAGAAGGTCTTGGACTTTATAAGTGTGGAGCAGTAGCAAGCACACATGAATTCATTTCCTCTCTACTCTTGACTGTGGATGTGACTAGCTTCTTCAAGTTCCTGACTTGACTTTCCCAAAGTAAGACGTGGTAACCTGGAATTATAAAGTTTCTTCTTAATGTCAATTCTGTCAGTGTATTTTTTTTTTATCATAGTAACAGACAAAACTAAAACAGTCCTTCATCTTAATTTCTTTGGGATGTATTTATTTATTTATTTATTTATTTATTTATTTATTTATTTATTTTGCCTGCATGTGCACTATGTGACTAGTGTCCATGGAGGTCAGAAGAAAGCATCAGATACCGTGGAACTGAAGTTATAGATGGTTGTGAGCCACTGCATGGGTACTGGGAACCTCACCATGACCCCTGACTAATGTACTGCCCGTGATATGATATATTAAGAGGTACAACATTTAGGTGTATGGCTGTGCTCATAAATGGAATGTTTACTGTGATGGCTATTCTTGGTTGGCAACTTGACCACATCTAGAATGAACTAAAACCCAAGTGACTGGATACACCTGTAAGAGCTTTTTTTTTTTTTTTTTTTTTTTTTTTTTTTTTTTTTTTTTCAATTAAATCATTTTGACATGAGAGGACCTTTTTAATCCAGAGTTTTGAAATGGAAAGAGCCACGTTTAATCTGGGTCACACCTTATACTGTCAGCCTATACAAAGCACACAGAAGAAGGAAGCTTTTGCTCTTTACTTGCCTTTACTCTCCTGGTAAGTTCATTCCACACTGGTTTTTAGGGCATACAACTTTAGGACTTTAGGGCATGTGCTGAAGACCACATGAGACATCCAGCATTGTGACCTGAACAACTACTGGATTCTTGGTCTTTCCATTGGCAGACAGCCATTTTGGACTAGCTGGCCATAGCCCATAATTTATCCTAATAAATCTCATCTATCCATCTATCCATCTATCCATCTATCCGTCTATCCATCCATCCATCCATCCATCCATCTATCCATCTATCCATCTATCCATCTATCCATCTATCTATCTATCCATCTATCCATCTATCCATCTATCCATCCGTCTATCCATCTATCCATCTATCTATCTATCTATCTATCTATCTATCTATCTATCTATCTATCTATCTATCTATCTTTCTATCTTTCTATCATCTATCTATCATCTATCCACTGTCTACACATTCTGTTCTGTAGAGAGCCCTGACTAGTACAGTTACCTCTGTACCAGAAGCTATAAGGAGGTCTAGCCACTGGATAGAGAAAGTAACAGGCAGCCAACGTTAGAGAGACAACAAGCTTTCATCACACTCTGAACATGCTGGCACCTGGATTTTGGACTCTCTATCCCCTAGAACTATAAGTAAGAAATTCTTGTTTATAAACCACCCGGCCTAATTAAAGTAGACTGAATAGACCAAGGCAGTCACCAGAATGAATAAGGTAGGTTTCATGGTGTAGACGCCTTCTGACTACAACTTGAGGGGTGAGGGAGATGGCTCAGGGAGTGGGGTACTTGCTAAGCAAGAATGAGGAACCGATGTGGGATCCGTAGCGCCCATGTTAAAAGCCATGTGTGGTGGCATGTGCTCCGTTCCTGTAATCCTGGCACCGGGGAGGAGAGACAGGAGGATTCTCTGGTAGTTGGTGGCCAGCCAGTGTAGCCAAAGCAGTGAGCTCCAGTTTCAGGAAGAGACTGTGTCTCAAAATGAGAGGAACCGAGGAAGACACCGGAGTAGACCTCTGGTCACATGTGCATACACACGCATATGCCCCTCCCCAAACATGAATATGTACATAAAAATAAATGAATGAATAAATAAATTTAAACAAGATGAAGGAGGGGGCTGGATGGCTGGAGGAGATTCTAGGTAGATGCAACGGCCAAGGGGAAAGCCCCAGGGACTTCTTCCGAAGAGATGGCAGGTTGCCTGAGAGCGGGGGAATTTGATTCCCTTCTAAACCTAGTACTTGCCATGCTCGGTATAGGGTGGGAGAAGGCCCTTGAAGTGTTTGCTGCAAATTGGCCCCTTTAATCTCCTGGTGCTGAAGTCAAGGGTAGCCAGCATGGAGGGTTGTGTCGAAAATCTCTGGACGTGGTCTCTAATCTAACCCTGAACCCCGTGGGAAATAGGTCCCGGACTCAGGCACTGCTTTTTCCCCTGCATCCCATCTGCGTCTTTCCCTGCATCCCTCTCAGGCAGCCCACAAGCCACATGTGGCTGTCCTCCGACTTGGAGTCCTTATCATGGCTCCCTTTTATGTTGGTGCCAAGCTAAACATACTTGGGGACTGTTATGGTTTTTTTCATATTTCCTCATGAGTCACTCTCCCCGACTTTTTAATCATCTCTCCCCTTGTGAATGGCTGGCAAGAGGCAGGGGCCCAGTTCTCAGCTTGGAGACAGAAATACGCTTGGCACTCAGGCGAGGGCTGCGGCCAGATGGTCTCCCACCCACCTCTCCTAGAGCTTGGGCCCCGCCTGGGGACATCAGGCTCAGGGCCACCTGCTGGGCCCGAGTGCCTCCTGCTCTGGCTTGTACAGCTTCTCTGGAGGGATCTCCAACCGACTTAAAAATAAACTATAACGTGTCCCATCTTTCAAAATAGCTAGAAAAGTGGACCTGGCATCGTTTTTTTTTTTTTTCCTTTTTGTGAAGAAGCATAAATATCTGAGGTGACATAAGGATTATTCAGGTTCAACCACCGTGTGCTGTGTGCATCTGTCAAAGGATCACACTGTACATCTATGTGTTCATTAAAAATAATGTGTCTGTGCCTGACAAATGATTCACACGGCAAATGTCCTCAAGCCCATCTTGGTGCCAGTCTGCTCTCACCAAGGCTGCAGAAATGACCAAGTGACGTCCTTGTACTCGAGAACTTACATCATCTGTGGAAGCTGCCTCCCTGTGAGGTTCTTGTTGCCCGGATGCCAGGACTTTGTAACCACTACAGAAATACCGTGGTGCCGAAGCAGTAGATTGCTACTTTATGAGCAGACCTAGTTGGGCTTTCCCATACATTTTTTATAAACTTTTCCCTTACTCTCCTGCTGGAAAGAGAACAATATAAACAGGGAGGGAAGGAAAGAAAACTCAATTTCAGACTGGCTTGAGAAAGGGGGGCCCGGCTTTGTGGGGCAGAAGAGAAATTCCACCACTCCAGCATTGGCTGGAAATCTACTGTGTTCCATTCAGGCATGGGGTTGAGAGCTGGGACTCGAGATGAAAAGGGAAAGAAAGAATTAAGATTGGGACAGTCAGGTACTTTTAAGGTCATTCTTGGTGTGGGCTGCCAAGAAGGGGACAGCATGGGGGGTGACAGAGAGGGAAAGGTTTCCGGAACAAGAACATCGGGGACAGGGTAGAGGTGTAGCTCTGTAGGTAGAGTGTTTACTTAGCACTCTCACTAGCTGGGTTGGATCTTCAGCACTGCATAAAGCCAGCATGGTGGTATGGATCTGGGATCCTCGCACTTGGGAGGTGGAAGCAGGAGGATCAGAAGTTCAAAATCATCCTTGGCTACACAGTGAGTTCAAGGCCGACCTGGGCTATTTGATCCTGCCTTAAAAAATGTCGAGTGGCAGACAGGTATGGCTTCAAACCTTGACTCGTCTTCTTACCCAGGATAAAGCCTTAGCTAATTAGACTGGTTGAACTTGAGGACTTTTATGTATGAGATGGACTGACAATGTCAGCCTCACCTGTTGCTTGCCAGAAGGAGTTGATGATCACGCACCTTCTCTGCAGCTCTGAGTGTGGTCAACAGGACCACAGCACCTGCTTCCCCATATCTGTGAGAAATGCAGAGTCCTAAGCCAGGACCAACCCCTCTGAAACACTTAAGATCCCTGGGGGGCCGTAGGTCTGAGGGGATTGTGGTATCTTACCTCTATTATTCAGAGATTTGCCTGCCCCTGCCTCCCTGAGTGCTGGGATTAAAGGTGTGTTTCCTGCTAGGTGTGTGGTCACAGCAATAAGAAAAGTGACCACAGTCTCGGCCCTCCTGAGTGGCTACAACAAAATACCAGAAGCTGGTTGGACTTCAATTTCTTGTAATTCTGGAGGTGTTGTGATACTGCCAGAACCCGGGTGTTGTACAGCTCTATTTTCTGAGTCAAACACCTACCATCTTTATCAGATCCGTGTGCATAGTACTTGTAAGAGTTTATCGTGATGGGGCCTGTGGACTGTCGACACCCCTTCGGAAGAGGGAGTGTGGAGGTTCATCAGCCCCTAATATTCTAGCCACTCCTTCAAGCCATTTGTATGTAATGTATGCTCTGCCCTAATGTGGCCTTGGGGTCTTGGGAAGGGCTCAGCTACTTGGGGACTTGGGAAGGACTCAACTACTGTTCTATCGCCGTGAAGAACCAGCAGGATGAAGGCAACTTATGAAAGAAAGCATTTGATTGGGAGTTGGTTTCCCGTTTCAGAGGGGGAGTCTATGATCATCGTGGCGTGGAATATGGCAGCCGGCAGGCATGGTGCGGAACAGTAGTTGCGAGCTTACATCTGATCCACAAGCATTTGGCAGAGAGCATTAAATAGTCCTGGCATGGGCTTTTGAAACCTCAAAGCCCCCTATGCCCTACCATGCTATACCTCCTAATCCTTCCTAAACAGTCTACCAAGTGGGAACCAAGTTGATTTATATGAGCCCATGGCAGTGGGGGGGTGGGGTCATTCTCATTCAAACAGCTAGAGTGTATAGGATATGGCTTGGGAATAGTGCTGAAGATCAGAGAGTGGGGACCCACCAATGAAGAAGCTAAGGGGAAGCCCTCAACCATTCTAGGTGAGGACTTTCTAGTGTGGCCACATTAGAGTCAATTAACCACATTACTATTGGTAACTCATCTATATTTTCCACAAGCAAGCTGAGGAAATTCATTGGTTTTTCCAGGGTGATCTTGGGTGGAATTGAAGTTTGGCTTGTTGTTGGAACCTTAGGAAGAGGAGGGTAGATTTCGTTAACATCTATTCCAAGAAGGAACTGTCTCACATAGTGGATGAGTTTGTCTCTTACCTTGTTGGTGGATAGGAAACTGTTACAAGGTTTGTCTCAGCCAAGGTGGTATTCAGTGCCTCTGGGCTCTTCTTCTCTGTGGTGGGTCCCTTCAACAGTGACTCAGTTGCTCTGGCATTAGGAACTGTGCAGGCATTCATAACGTGCCCTTTGGGAACATCCCACGTGCATAGTGTTTGAGACCTTGACCTGTTGTGGATTACAGTCAACAATGTTTACTTGAGACACATGGATATCCAACTTCTAACCAGTAGGGAGTGATTAGCCTACCAAGCCAGTCTTTCTAGAAACGTGTCCTGAGACCACCATGGTGATGTCCTGTGACATGCAGCTACAGTGAAAAATCTGTGTTACCTTGTGTATTTTACACTGAATGGGTTCTGATCTGGGGTCTGCTTTCCAGTCTGGAATCCTAGGAATCTTTCGAAGGAGAGAAAGACGATTTTTAATCATGCTACCCAAGAGCAAACATGATGACCAGAGACTCTAATGCCCAAGAAAGCCAACCTATAAGATGCAAGATTGGATGTCTAGATCCAGGCTACTTATCTAAATATTTCTGAGAGAGAGAGAGAGAGAGAGAGAGAGAGAGAGAGAGAGAGAGAGAGAGAGAGGAGGCTAGAGGCTGCTACTGAGTCTCATCTTCAACTTCTTTCCACATTATTTTCCAAGGCCGTGTCTCTTTCTGCATCTTGAGGTCACCCATTCAGCTACACTGGTTGTCCAGCAAGTTCAAGGTTCCTGCTGTCCCCACTGCCCCTTTCCTGGGCACATACATGACTGTGCCTGGCTTTTCAAGTGTGTTCTGGGCAATGAAGTAAGGTCTTCATGTTTCTCTGGCAAGCACTTTATTAACTGAGCCACGTCCCCATTACCTGGAAATCTTTGAACTCTAGAGCTTTTACCTGTCAAATAGGGTTCATGACTTCATATCTTTATCTGGTCCCTGGGCCACTGAGAGAGCAGCTGAGAAGGGCAGGGGACACTCTGAAGAACGTAGCAGCAGCTGGCCCATGCAGATCGGACGTGACAAACAGCAGTTTGTTGATCGAATAGACTTATGAAGCCTGGGGGAGGGGATACCCTCAGCTCTGTGGGACCACACAAGGGCTGCCCTCAGGTGGCACAGAATGAGCTAAGAAAGCAGAGAGTGAGCAGCAGACCTTGTAGTCGTAAGAGGGCGAGGAAGCCCGGTTCCCATGAGAGAGCGTGATCCGTTTGCTTGTGTAATAGCAGAGTCAGAACTGAAACTCACTGCTCAGGGCTAAGCTGGTACTGCACCTGGTCTCCTCAACCCTTGAGGATGCATGGGGATGATATTGGGAAGGGAGACTCCTCAGCACCTTCCCAGTCTTTCTGGATGTCACTTGAGCCTTGCTTTTCAGTCCTGTTTTCACAGCAGGGACACCTTTTGGTTTGTTCTATACTCTGGAAACCACACAGGATCTCCTTACCACACACACATCCAAGATCCCTTGGTTCGTGTGGAATTCAATGTGCTGTCTCATTCCAGGGTCTGAGCACCCCCTCTCCCCCTCCCCTCACATGATACAGATTTTTGTAAGAGGAGGTATGTCATAAACATAGGTGACCAAAATTTCTTTATGAGCTATGACAAATTCAGTTTACTTCTCCTGATACAGAGCCCGAGATATGGTGGCCGAGTTCCCAATTCCTTAGCACGTCAGGCTTCCCAGATGGCTCTACAGTGGTTCAGGCTCTAGACTGGAGGGTACAGCTATTTGTTATCACCCAAACATTTGGGTCATTATTTTTGTCTTCTGCACAGGTTGATGGCTGAAGCGTGGGGCTCAGGAGAGCAGTGGTAGCAAGAAGGGTTCTTGCTCTAAATTGAAGTGCCTGTTGGTCTTGTTAGTACTGGGTGGTTAATGCTTAACTTTGGACCTGCATATGTGTTATATGTAAAGTCTCAGCACTGGTCTGTTAAGTGATGGAAAGTGGAAAAGTCCTGTACAAATACACACATGCATGTGAAGACCCAGGACTCTCGTATGACTGCACAGAAAGAGGTACAGCTCTGAACGGCAGCCTTAATTTCCTACCCATTTCTGTTTAACACGAGGAAAAGAGGCCTTTAATAGCTCTCAGTCTTTAGTTGCAGGTCAAATAAACACATGTGCACTGGCTCATGCCTGGCGGAGGGCTGTTTTTGGAAATGAAGACAGGGTCAGCTTTGTTCTCCCAATCTCTCTCTGCAGAGCGAATCAATCCTAATGGTTTTAAATGACACTGATCGTGTATTGCTTCTGGACTTGTAATCTGCATGGGACTCAATGGGGAAGTCTGAGCTCTGCTCCATGGGATGTCTCCTGGATTGTTTGGGCAGAGACTGGAAGGGGCTGCTTTCAGGATGGCTGTCAGATAGGCATTGAATAACTTGGCCCCCTACCACCGCTACAGACTCCTCCATGAAGCCCATGTCTCCTCAGAGCACAATGGTTGTGAATGTCTTGAGGCAGAACTGTGTGGAAGTGGCATTGTACCTATGACCAAGTCTTAGAAATTAGTGAGATATCTGCAACATTCTAATCACATGGGTAGACACACAGAGTTGCAAGTTTTGAGGGGCAGTGATATCTCTGTGTCAAGGCTCTGGAAAAACACATGGAATGAGAAATAAGATATCTGCCCTGAGCAATCCCAAGTACCATGTTAAGCATGGCTTGGAGCCTGGGAGTGTTGGCAGCAAAGCTCATTCTCTCTCTGGTCCCTTGCTTCTGGTTTCCTTGAGTATTGTTTTCTTTCTTTTCTGTGTTTGCAGACTATCCTTTTCTACTCTTTGGTTCCCATGGTGGTTTTGGATGGGCGTTTATATCCATCTGGTTTCTGCTGAGAGGGACTCTCTTGATCACAATTCCCAAGAGAGGGAGCTAGTACTGAGGAGATGGCTTGGTTGGCAAAGTGCTCATCTTGCAAGCACGAGGATCCAACTTTGATCACGGCCCTCCTGTAATAATCTGGATGCACCTGTAATCCTATTGCTAAGGAGGTGAAAAGAGGTGGATTCTTGGGGCCCATTGGCCAGCTAGCCTGGCAAAATTGGTGAGCCCCAGGTTCAGTGAGAGACCCTGTCTCAAAAACTAAGGTGAAAAATGGACCAAGGAAGACAGGCATTGTCAACCCTGGCCTCCACATGCAAGTGCGAAGGTGTATGCACACACATGTTCACATACATACGCATATACCACCAAAAGTATGAAAGGGGCTGGGAGAGAAAGCATGCTTATTGGATTGGCTTAGATCTGATTAGAGTCTGTTTCCAGACCAACCAGTTCTAATTGGTATCATTGTCATGAAGCAAAAAGCAGGCCTGTCAGGAGCATTTCCATGAAATGGTAGGCCTTTTCGGTGGATGATGTAACAGGGACCTAAGAGAAGGACAAATCACAGACTCTTAATGCTGTTGACCTCTCTAGGATGGCTTTGATATGGGTGGAGCAGAAATGAGGGTGTGTGTGTGTGTGTGTGTGTGTGTGTGTGTGTGTGTGTGTGTGTGTGTTTATGAGGAGAGCATATGTTGTTCGTTGCCCTTATGAGATCAAACAGGAAGAAATGGCCTTAATTAAAATAGAAGAATCTTTGACTAGACTTTGATGGATCTGGGTGAGACCATCTGGTCTACCCCTTCTGTCTTCAGTCAGTAAAATAGTCATGTCCTCAGATGAGAAGATTGAGCTGTAATTAGCAACTGGCTGAGACCAGACAAGAACCAAGCTCTCTTGCTACTTGGTCTGATTTTCTCCCCTCCATGTCTAATCGTCTTAGTATTTTGAACAGGATAACAGTATAATGCAAGAACTGTTGAGGATTTATGGGACAAAATCAACTCAGACAAACTTAAGAGACTTAAGGGGGAAAAATCAAAGAAAAGAAAAATAAATCTAGCTCAGGCATGGCCATTTTCTGGGTCAGGGGATAACTTTCTCTTATGCATTTACTAACCAGGATGGACAGTGCTTAGCATCTAAGAGGGAGAAGACCAGCATGTTTGGAGTGGCATGGTCATAGACTCGGTTCAACACTGTGAGAGTTGTTCCCTACTGTGTCTGTGCCATGCAGGACAGGAACTGCTAGCTCATATATGACTGGGGATTAAGACCTCATGATTGTGTGACAGGTCCTTTTCCAGCTGAGCCCTAGCTCCTTCTTGGGAACTGTGGCGACGAGACTCACTCCAACAGAGGCCTTAGAGTTGTGGCTCAGTGAGTAAAGGCACTTGCTGCCACACCTGACCACCGGAGTTCTCGATCCTCACACGGTGGAAGGAGACCAACTCCTACAAGTTGTTCTCTGGTCTTCGTATGTCCCCTTTCCCTACATTACAAACGTAGTGCAAGTCTCTTTCAATACAAAATGGAACTAAGGCTGAGATAAGGTCAAAGGCCAGAGGTGGAGCACTTACTCACCAAGCGTGTGCAGCACCTTGGGAACGAATCTAACCATTTTAAAGAATTTTATAAACTTTATTATCAAATGGAGTGCGTGTGCTCTGCTCTATCCACAGAGCGAGGCAGTTGTATTATTACCTGTTTGCCGTGGATGAGTATCGGTAGCAGTTCACCGAGGCCACCGTCAAAGAGCAGACTGCAGCTGGCCTGCATCTGGTCTCCTTTCTTGTACATTTACCCTTCCTACCATGAGATGACCATCTGTGGCTACGGCAGCTCTGGGCAGTCCCTCAGAGTCTCCTCTTTTGGAGTCTGAGCTGGCGATGTGAAGATGGTGTGTGGAGCAGTTTGTCAGGGAACAGAATTACGTCCTACCCGGGCGCTAGAGAAGACGCAGAGACAACTTGCCTGCTTATGCGGTTCAGGGCCTGCTCTTTCCTTTTCGGCACTGAATTACATTTGACCTCAGAAACGGGACTGGGGACTGTTCTAGAGTTCTTGTGGGGACCCCCTTTCTCACCCACTTAACGGTTCTTTGAGTAAATCCCTCTTATGTGTGACAGTTCAAGTAAGTTCTGGATACTTGCCAGTGTTACCAAAGGCATGGTGCAGTTAGGGTGTGGGCAGATAAGAAAGAGTTGACTGCTGGGCAGGGATAAAGACGAGGAAGGACATGCTTAAATTTAGCACTCCTTGTGAGACACCTCTGTCTGTCTGTCTGTCTGCCCTTAAGAAGCTATCAGTATCTGGAAGGAAACATATTTGCCTAGCTGAAGGTGGAGGATGGACTAGCCGATCCTATTAGATGTGGTACTTACTCAATGGCCCATGTGCCAATAGGTGCTTGACTGGAAAGAAAACGGCCCTAGGTATCTAAATGATGTCATTTGATGGCCTTTAGCTTCCTGGGGTGTTTGCTGAAGTGTAACTAGTCTTGTGTTTGTTAAAATTCTTTTTGTTTCTATGTGACAGGAACTAAAGTGAACTCACGAAAACGACAACCAAATGCAAAAGAAATTTGCTGTGGTCTGGCTCAAGAAAGGCCACATCTGGGTCAGGGAGCTCAACAGTACCTTCTAAGGCAGTAATAATTCCCTGTTGGATCTGCCTAGGACAGTAGCCATTAGCCATGTGTGGCTTTGAACGCCGAACTATGGCTAGTGTTACTGAAACAAATTTTGAATTATGTTTAGTTTTAATTTACATTTAGTTTAAATTTACATTTAAATAGCTACTTGTGGTGACTGTCACATCAGATGGCACAGACTTAGGTGCCCAAGTCATACTGTCTTAGCAGGATATGCTTTGATTGGCTCTCAGCTTCCATGATTGGGTCTGAAGCAATTATTTTAATTTTGTGTGTGTGTGTGTGTGTGTGTGTGTGTGTGTGTGTGTGTGTGTGTGTGTGTGTGTGTATTTGTATCTGTGAGTGCAGCTACCTTCAGGGGCCAGAAAAGGGTATGAGATCCCCTAGAGCTGGAGTTACAGGCAGTTGTGAACTGCCAGACTTTGGTACTAAGAATCGAACTTAGGTCCTCTGGAAAAGCAGTACATGTTCTTAACTGCTGAGTCATTCTCCAGCAACTTGATTTTATTATTATCATTAATCATCATCATCATCATCATCATCATCATCATCTTAATAAGAAAGCTAGCCATGACTAGACATGCTGAATAGTGACTTCTGTATTTCTTCTTTGTATTTCAGTTTGCAGATAGAGATAGATAGATAGATAGATAGATAGATAGATAGATAGATAGATAGATAGATAGAATAGATAGACAGACAGATAGACAGAGAGAGAGAGGGACAGAGAGAGACAGAGAAAGACAGAGAGACAGAGAGACACAGAGACAGGTAGAAACACACACAGAGAGACAGAGAGACACTGAGTAAATGAAATCAGAGAACTGAGTCCAGTTTTGGAGAGAGGCCCAAGCCTGTCAGATAGTTAGACATGAGCTATCTAAAAATAGAGTGAAGGCTGATTAATGACTGTCTTTAAAATAGAGATCAAACCCAGAGGATGTTCGGACAAGGCTGGCGTGTTCTCCTCAGGGACTTCGTGCTTCTTTAGAGACTTGCTCAAAACGGAGTTACCCAAGAGTTTGGCCCGAGTAACTGTCTCATGTAATGCCTGGCTGCAGACACTGGGGATTTAAGGGCTGGCTGGCTTCTGTCTGGTCAGCGTCTACAAGTAACTGTCCTCAACCTACTGAGACCCCTTGAAGGCCAGGACAGGGTGGACCAGCATTCCTCGCTTTGGGGAAGCCTGTCCATGTGTGCTAAGCTTAGGGCTTGGCCAAGGTTGTGCCAGGCAGTTAAATGTCAGGGTACTGGAATTATTTATCAGCTTCTACACGTTATCATTTTGTGTAGTAGACCTTTGTTAACAGGTCGAAACAGGAGCGTGGAGGCACCTGATTCTAACAGTTTACAAGAAATCACAGTTTATAAGTGGAGAATGGAGATTTGAAACCTGACATTTGATGGCTTGCCTACTACCCACGGTGCTCTCATTATGGCCACAGTCATCCCATCCAGAGACAATTCCCACCTCCATGTTTTATGTGCATGTGTGAGGTCAGGAATGTCTAACCACAAGGTATATGGGAATCGGGAACCCCAGATCCTAGCCTGGGCTCTGGGGTTGTTATTCATCCTCTGTGAGAGTGGTAGTGTATTTGGCTTGCCTTAGTCTAGCCACTGCTATATTACATGCTGGGCCATACACTAACCACTTTATATGCATTTCCCTCTCACCCCCTTCTTTCCTCCCTTATTTTCTCCTTCCCTTCTTGCCCCTCTCCTTCCCTCCCTCTCTCTTTTCCTTCCCTCTTTCCTTTCTTTCTTGAGATAGGTTCTTATGTGTCAGAAACTAGCCTCACACATGCCGAGGTTATTCTTGCATGCCAATCCTCCTGCCTCCACTTCCCAGATGCTGGGCCCACAGACCTTTTCTCACACTACACACATTTTCTCAATCTAAGGACACCGGGGACACATCTGGAATCACCTTAACAGTCTACGAAGCAGCGGGGTCTGAATTCAACGCCGAATCTTTGGTTATAAAACAAACAAACAAACAACAAACAAAAACAAAAACAAACAACAAACAAACAAACACTCTCTCTGCCCAGGGTCCCTCTGATTGGCAATATGATGCTCATATAAAGTAATAAGTCTGAAATAGGTCAGGGCTATCTTTGGGCAAGTTGTGGGTACACACAGTGTTGTCAGTATAACTTGTGGGTCATCTCTATTAGAAGGTACTCAGAGACGTTCTTTACAGATGAAGTGGTACATGGGCCAGAGAAACTCACTGTGGTCAGTTAAACTGTTGAAGGGAAACCTGAGTGTTCCGATGGGCTCCGTATTCCATCTCCTCATCACCCCACCCCCCAGTGGAACCGGACAGATAAGGAGGAGTGTGTTGGTCTCCAGGCTGACTGCAGCTACTGTAGAAGTTTACAGTCGCTCTTTCCCTCCCCACTCATAGTAGGTTGCTTTCTGGTCATCTCCTGCCCTACCCATCAGTTTTCTATCTTGAGGCATTCTCTGCTGCAGAAAGAATTCATTTTGTCCCTTGAGGACACTAGTCCCGGTATAAACAGTCTCTGATAATAAATGCTCTTTTCCTTTTCATGGGATAAAAGTCTCCCCGGACGCTTTCAAAGTGAGAAGGATGTTGTGTGAACATTATGCAACTGAGAATTCTGAGCAGTCAGAAGGGCCTGATTCCCATGGGCTTCCAGGCCCTTCTAGAGGGATGCAGGACCTGGCCGAGCAGGTGGGAAGAGACTGGCAAGAGGGTTAAGTATAGATTCAGCATCCAGGGGTAGGAGAGGACATCTTGGCGTCTGTCAGCAGCTCTTGGAGGATACTCCTAGAAGCTGGGGTGGCTTTACCTGGAGCACGGGGGCAGCCTGAAGTGGGTAAGGCATATCCAAAGAGTCCCCACTGGTGCTCTGCTAAGTCCAAGCCTGGAAAGGAAGCTCTGAGTGCTAAGAACGGTCATGGCCACTGACCTGAGCTAGAGGCTTTCAAGCGGAATGGATGGTCCTTCCTCTGAAAACAAGAAGGCGGTATCCAGATGCTTGTTACTAATCAATAGAGCAATCCTCTGTTCTGAACTTGCTTTGCTCTGGCTTCAGCATCCAATATTGTGTCTTCACAGGTGGTCCTTAGGAGCATGGGTCTCAGGACCAGGCATACCACAATTACTTCTTGTTATTTTGGGATGAGTTCTTCATGGCTTCATTTGTTCATGTATGATATACAGCACTTGGAAATCTTAAGGGAGATTCATTTTCTCTCAGTTTCTGTGGGTTAGGAATTTGGGGTGAACCCTTTGGGTATGGCTGGCTCAAGACTGTTATAAGAAGGTGAAGGATCTGCTGGTGGTCCATTCATGTTGGTAAATCAGTGCTGGCCATTGAACAAGCAGCCTTTGGCTCTTTATCAGGTCACCCTTCCCAAAGGGCAGTGTGAGTGTCCTAAACACACAAGAGTGAGTTTTCCAGAGTTGGTCATCTCCAAAAGCAAGGTAGAAGCTGCCATGGCTTTTATGAGCTGTCTCTGAGTTCGTGCTCAGCTCCACACTACTTCACTGGTTATATAGGTCAGCCATATTTGATGTGGGCAGTTGAAGAATATAAATGCAGGGAGTTGAGGAATCCCTGGGGTCATCTTGGAATCTGGCTACCCCATCCTCTCTTGAGGTTCATTTCTTTTTCGTAGTATTGTAGTTAGTGAAAACTTCACCTCAAGTTCCTGCCAAAGAATAGACACTGAACAAACTGTTACCATCTTTCATGATCTCCATGGAATTTCCCATCCATGATGGAAGGGGTTGTTACATTGTACTTGCCCTGGGTACTTTGCACTTACTAATCTGTGAACTTTTCATAACAATCCCAGGAGGTAGACATTATGGTTACATCTTCTTTATAAGAGGAAGCTGAGGCCCTGGAGATAGTGAGATGGAAGAACAGTGTCAACCCATTGGCCTGACTTCCCATCCAAACTCAGCTTAGCTCGAATCTGAGATGCTCCTACTTTGAAGTCATTGTGGAAATCTGTCCCCACCAACCCAGCATCCATCACCCCCACCCTGTGTTATGTTCATCTAGATGGAGAAATGAATCACAATAGAAACCCATAGCTTGCCTACCTCCTCAATTTGTGATCCCCAACAAGCATCTCTCCCTCTTGATTTTCAGACTTCGATATGATTTGGAACTTAAATGTCCCCTGAAGGCTCTTGTGTTAATGACTTGGGCATCAACCAGCAGGCTTTGGGGGAAGTGATTGGATTCTGAGAGCTCTGGTTTAGTCAATGAATGGATCCTGTGATAGATTCATAATATGGCAGCATTATTGAGAGATGAAGCTCATTGAAAGGAATTTGTCACCACTGAAGGCATGCCCTGCAAAGACATACCTGTCCCTATCTCCTGTCTGCCGTGAGGTGATCCCCCTCTCTCCACCACATGGTCCCACCATGACACTGTAGCTCATCATACTCTGTCCTGAAGCCAAGTGACCAAGGACACAAACCCCGAGAATCATCACCCAGACATTTTGTCAAAGTAACCCAAGGTGACAGACACAAATTCCTTGTCTCTGAAGTAAAGACACGAGTCACATACAGTCTGTTGAGGGGAGGTGAAATAAGAACCCATGAAGCCACCAATCAAATGACGAAAGTCAAGGTAGTCAGCCCTCATTTGTTTGGAGTGGCTGACCCTTTCCACCATTTTGTCCCATTTCTTGGAATGGGAACCACCCGGATATCTTCTGGTCATTTAGAGATAAGGCTCCAAAGGAAACTCTCACTACCCATCACCAAGGATTGCAAAGCTTGACCTTGGGCTTAGTGGTTAACCCGGACAAGCAGCTGGATGTAGGGAAGGGGGCAAGAGTTGGGAGAGACCCTGACCCAAGTTTCTAGAATTCTTTGTTGATTGGTGGATGATAGTGCCCTAGAAGAAAAGAATAAGGTGGGCTAGCTGTCAGCACAGGGGATAGGTGTATGTCCTCTGCACATTTCTCTTTCTCTTTAACCCTTGCTGCTCCCTGATCTATGACCGAGAGACCACATTGGTGTAATTTCTGTTCCCACTCAGCTTCCTCCACCACGCTCTGAGACGTCTGCACTTGCCCATGGAACAAAATTCACAGGCTTCTGCTGTGGAGTCAGCTGGGGTAATGTGTCTAAACTCAGTTGTCAGGTCATTCTGGAAACTATCCAATGAGACACTGTTTACTTAACACAGTATTCAAAGCTAACTCATCACAAAAAGACCCGATAGACATTATTGAGTCCTACTCAATGTCTAGTGTGTTAGAAAGTATGAGAGCAGGGTGGGATAGGCTGTGGAGGGGCTCAGGCAGCCTCCCTCTCCCCTCTCTCTCTCCTCTTCTTTCTTTCCCCCATAGAATCTCAAAAACAAAGTGTCCTTTTCTTTGGTTAGACAGCCAGTTGCTCCAGGCCTCAGCAAGGGCAGCTAGTCTCCTGGCCTCCCAGTAGGAATTGCCCTGGAAGACAAGGCCCGACTATGACCTTTCACCTTTTGACCTCTGGGTGAAGGACCATTAACCAAACTGCTTTCCCCACTCCTTTGTGGAGGATAGTCCTTTGTCCAGCTGTCCTCTAAAAAGAAAACGTGTGGAGTGATGGCTTCTATCCCCAGGCTGTGTGTGAGCATGGGTTGCCATTTTTGTTTGCATAGTCGTTTATAATTTATAAAATCCTTTCATGTGTGGGATCTCATTAGGTCTCCAGAGAGGTTATGTCTCTGGCTCAAGGTCACCCAGCTGGCAAATGGCCAGACAGGACAGGCTCCCAGGTCTTTTGATTTCCCAACTTTGCCTCCATCTCCATTTGAGCTCTGTGTCAGTGGCAGAAGGGGTTTGGGAACAATATACAAGGATGATTTTGATTTGTCCCATTTCTGTCCCACATTTTTTTTTTTAACTAGGCAGGCTTTCTATCTAAAACAAGAGGAAGAACATTGCTATTTATATTCAGCCAGTCTCTTCACTCGATGTGTTACATAAGTTATCAGATTGGTTTCAGTTTTGTTCCCATGGGAAACTCATGAAATGGGCATTCTTTGTTCTATGAAGAAATCTGTCTGACGGCCAGGAATGCACCTACAGTCACATGGCTGTTGAGTGGGGAGCAGGGACTGGTATCTCAATCTCCTTAGAGCCGTGAAGCCTTTTCTTTTCCTATCACTTTGTCTTTCTCTGGTTGTGGGGGTCTTGTAGACACAACTCGCTCAGAACAGTTTGTGTGTGACTCTGGGGGTTCATAGTTTTCTACAATAGCAAGATGGACATAGGGTTTGGAGGATTTAAATACAAGTTTAGGGTGGGCTCTGGCTATGAAACCCAGCCAACATCTTCTCAAAGCAAAGAAACACCAGTGAGAAGTGGGAGTGGGGGTCCCCTGGCCAGCAGGCGACTGAGCCTGTGCTGACTGATGTCATAGTAACTGTCTTCCTCTGGGGAGGCTGGCAGAGGGATTGGTCTGATGTTGGGAATGGCTCTGCTTTTTCTATTTCTCTCCATATTTCTCACTCACCTTCATCAATCTAGAGGGAACAAACTACATCATAGGCTTTAGGAATATATTCTGCCATGCTCATAGGAGGGCACCAGGCTCTTCTTCTGAGTCACAGGCTGCTTGCTACTCACACAGGGACATGGGTCTGAAGGAACAGCGCTGGTCTCTCTGCTGTTCTTCGGCAAGACATTCAATTCCTAAGGCAGTGAAAAGTCTAGAAATGGCTGCCAGTGAAGACAGGTCTCTCAGTCTCTCGGCAACACCAAATCTCATCTAGCAAATCTGAAGTGATTAGTCACTTATGGTAAGATAGGGAAGGGACCCATTTGTATTAGTTTGGATTCAGTTCAGTAACAGATCCACAGTGATGGTGTCTCAGCCAAGATACTACTTATTTCTCCTTCCCATGAATGTCCAGAGGAAGATGGTCTAGCATTAGTGTGGGGATTGTGAGCGAGAGAGCCCTGAAGATCAGGTCCTTTTTAGTTTCTTATGCATGCCTTTCAGCTTAAGATGGCAGCCGTAGCGTCCACTGTCTCCAAGACGGCAGAAGGGAGATGGAAGAAAGGCAGAGATGACACATCAGTTTCCCTCCTACCTGCTGCTTATTCACGGGTGCCACGGGCCAACCTTCATCATGACCACACTTAGGGAGGCTGTGGCTAAGAAGTTGTAATTGTGGGGTTGGGGATTTAGCTCAGTGGTAGGCGCTTGCCTAGGAAGCAAGGCCCTGGGTTGGTCCCCAGCTCCAAAAAAAGAACAAAAAAAAAAAAAAAAAAGTTGTAATTGTGTCTTTACTTGGAAATAGACTAATCGCAGATGTAATTAAGTCAAGATCCTATTGGACGATGAGTTCAACATGGCTGGTTGTGTGAGAATGACAGATATGCAGAGTACGCCATATTGCTGGGAAATCAGAGACCAGGGGAATGCTGACAAAATTAAGGAGTTATGCGGAAGATCCAGCAGCTAGGCATACAGTATGGAGATCTCTCTCTCTCTCTCTCTCTCTCTCTCTCTCTCTCTCTCTCTCTCTCTCTCTCCTCTCTCTCTTTCTCAGCCTCTATAGGAACCAGACCAAACATATACCTTGAGATTGGCTGTCTACCCTCTAGAACTGGTATAAAACATTTGTGCTGTTTGTATGGTATTTTGTTATGGTAGCCCTAATAGGCTCGTGCAGAGGCAATGGTTTTTATATGTTTTTTTGTGATGGAAATGTCTTTCAGTGACTGGAAGCTATCATTCTCAGGAAGATGTAAGCTTTGGTTTCCCTTACAAAGGGAGTGAACTAATGGCCCCGTGGTGGCTGTTCTTTGGTTTTATTAAAGTCATCAAGTTCAATGCAACTTTTATCAACCCCCATTCCAGTGTTCCAGGCACCAGGCCAGATGCATGACCCAAGGAAACCAGATAGGACTGAGAAGAAAATCAGAGTATGGGGGTAGGGGTGGAGGTGGGGACTACCATCTTGGTTCTGGGCTCCACTACTTAAAGTTGAGATATTTCTGGTCACTGGCTACCTCGGTACCTTGGCACTGGGAACACTGAGCAGAGCAGCCCGGGATTCTCAGTTCTTCTGCCAGGCGAGAGTCCGGAGTTGAGGCTGATGTGAGGAGATCAAGTCTTCTCCCAGTGGGTGCTCAGCCAAACTGTCTTGGTATTTGAGTTACTCCATCTGCGGCTGCTTATCTTACTGGGTCAGAGCATGCTACAGCTGCAAAAGCCAAGTCCCAGTGCACTCAGGGGCTGGCTGGAGCATCTTGTTCACAAACTCCTGACTCTAGTGGCAGATCACCAACAAGTCTGTGCAGGGCTGAGAGTGTTTTGTTTCCATTTTCAGGCATTGGTCCTGTCACCCCAGCTTCATGGTTATCTCTACCTACAGTGTGGGGGCACATATCTCCTGGGAGGACACAGATTATCTTCCCTCTCCCATCACCAGTTAGTTCTAGACTCATACAACAATAAGACCCAAACTGACCAATTGAGCAGTGAATAATGGCTTTTTTCTCCTATTATGGTGCTTCCTTTCTTCTATCCAGTGAATATCATTTAAGTTTGTATAGTTTCTGAGACCAGCCCGAGCTAAGAGATATATTTTCCTATGCATCAATTTAAGATCATTACTGCACCAACATGGCATACCAGCTTTTACACATGTGCACCATCAATATAACATGAGTTAAGATGAAACAAAGGGCCCATGTGGAGTCTTCATCCCACCACTATCGTTGAGATATATTATCTGTATAGGGGGATATAGGGAGGCTCTTACTGTAATAAGGAGGACACATAAACAGGAAACAGGTCAATTTCACTTGAGTCAAGGTCCTCAAAGATTAAGGTATAAGGGTTGGGTGTCCACAGGGATAGGGTGATAAGGGGGCAGGAAGGAGTTCTCCTCTGGATCCAAGGGGGATAGTACTGCTGGCTTACGATTCTTTGGTGGCTTTGTCCCTTTGATCTGTAAAACCACTGGGGTAGGAGGTAGGAACAGTTTCAGCCAAGGGGGAGGGCTCTCTACCACATACTGCTAGACAGTGATGTATGTGACCAGAATGTCCAGGATTTCCATACGCAATACCTTTAACCAAGTAGATAATAGGGAAGTAGAAAGTGCCTCCTTCTGGCCACCCCACGTTGAAAGCTTTCCTGCAAAAAAAAAAAAAAATCAGTCTCCCCTACTATACAGTTAAGCCCAAATTCCCCAATAGGCATTTGAAGTACTTGAAGTGCGACTGGACTTCAATGCATTCCAGTGGAGCTTGTAGTCTGCTCTATGGTTGTTCTCAAGAAAAAAAGAATGAAACACAAACACAAAAACACAAAAAACAAGCCTGCAAGGATCCAGAAAAGAAATCAAAAGGAAGCTGATGGCAGCCAATCAAAAAAGTGGGTTCTGCCAATCAGAAGGCTCCTGCCAGTCTCCAACAAAGCCTGTGTCAGACTGGTGTTCTCTGACTCCAACTGAAAGGAGTTCAGAAACAGCAGCCTATCTCTGGAGTGGGCGCCATGACTGAGAAGAACCTGTTAGCATCCAGGAAGAACTGGGTTGGTTGGTTCCAACTGAAGGAGTCTGGTAAGTATCCTCTCAACCCCTCCCCCTCACCAGGAGGGAGTTAATGGCCTGTCTCTCTCACCTCTATTGTCCTCCAGGTTGTGCAGACAAAAGAAAAGAAGTCACCACACACTGAACAAGACAAAAGACTACTCAGAACATGACAAAGATAAGACACACACAGCACAAAGAGGCATGTCCCCAACTCCTGATGGATCAGCGGAGAGTCAATTGATCTTTAAAAAATACTCTACTATCAAGTCAAGGGAAACCAAAGCATTTCTGGCCAATGCACCAAATGTAAGGGTTCAAAATTCACTGAAGGAAGACCCCAGACTCAGATAGTATAGAAAAACAAAGAGCTTTAATTGTGAAGAAACAACTAGCATGCTAGGGTCACCATCACTTCAGAATGGTAACACAAAGGCATTTGAGCCCCTTTTATAACAGAATTGCTTAATTGCTTCTGAGATTAAAAACTAGAACATATTCCAAAGGGTTATACAAACCAATAGCTGAAAGTCATAAGAAGATATGCATCACAGGTGCAAAGATAGGAGATTAAAATATTGACTGGGTTTATCTATACAAAATTTCAAGGACAGCTTAGTTATGGTTATTTTCCATGAACCTGTAAGCTAGGAACAAATGATGAATGTTTAGCCAGATAATTACTCCTGGTGGATTGCATATCGACATTATCTGTTATAAACTTCTTATTCAATTTATCACCTGAATTTATGTGCAAACTCGTAGTGAACTTTTACCATGTGATCACGCACTCTGAGATTCATACAAGTGCTGAGAGCAGAGACAGGTCTCCCTCCCCCTTTCTTCCAGAAACTTAGAGCAGCTCAATTCCCTGTAGATATAGAACAAAGGCTGCTTTACCTAGACTCCTGCTGTTTTACTATGAGATGCTAAACTAGACACTGCAGCTTGTTGTCTCAGAGAACCCAGACAGGCAGATTAGCTGTGGAAGCAAAATATCTTACACTTAGGATGGGTAGCAAGTGGTCTATGGCCTAGTTTCTGAATGGAAACAAAATGGGATACAAAGGACCCTTCAAAGGGAATTCCTTAGACTGCCAGTAACAGCATAGAGCTATGTCTTTATCCTTGCCACAACTGACAGGGACACCAGATACTGATACTTGCTTGAGACTGAAGGACACTGTTCCCAGCTACATGTCCCTTCCTCTTTCATTCCTGGATGGTCTTGAGCAGGAGATAACATGCATGGTTTCTTGCTTTAATTTGGGACAATACTGAGAGTTCATTCAGGTTCCAGTGCTTTCCATAAGGTGAGCAGAAGCCTGGTCAGCAGTCATACTTGAATCCTTCTCTCCCTTTATCCTTCCTTCCTCTCCTCTTTCCAGGAAAATCCTCTGATGGTTTGGTGTTCTGTTTTGAGCTACTTTATTGGGTTCTTTTATTTACTATCCTTCCAACCCTTACCCCTTCCTACTCTCTTCCAAACCCCCACACTAGGTAGGAGAGAAAGAAGGTTAGAGAGGAAAGGGGCAAAGTCTTTCTGCTGATTAGGATGTTGAGTTCTTTGGGGCAAGTACAATCTACGTCAAGATATCCAACTTCTTCTTCTCATCTCTTTGCTGACTACCACATGACAATCATGGAAGCACAAACCAGCAGCAGCTGGGGGAGCATCAGCCCCTCTCAGGACTCTGGTATTTATACCCTTTGAAAATTTCCCAGAATCCTAAACCTCACACACTGGTCGAAACTATGTGCAGCTGGCAAAAATCACACCCTTGCTAGAGCATAAGACAAATTGCAGTCACCTGCTATGAAGCAGCCTCTTATCCTACACCTGGGATTAAAGCAAAAACATACTTACATAACATAACTGGGTTTTTAAAGAAACCAAAGTTCTCACTACATGCTGATACCTCAGGGACCCCTTTTTAGGCAATGCCTTGTCTCACCATCTATGCATAGAAGTCGGACTACACAGTGAGACTTAGTTAACTTAGGATTCCATTGAAAAGACATGAAGCCATTCTTTAACCACATTTTTGAATTTTTGGATTTAAAATGTGTGTGCACATGTGTATGTCTGTCTGTCTTCACATATGTGCAGGTGCATATCCATGTGTGGAGAGCTCTTGGTGCCGCTTCAAAGATATTGGCAAACATTTGACACTGGGCTAGGACAAGAATGTAGGCTCAAGGTTTTGATCATCTTGGTAAGCCCCTGAATACTATGGGACCTTTGTTTATGCCTTGTTTGTTCCTTGACTACCTCATTTATTTTTTGGAGCTGACTCTGTTCTTTGCATGTACCTTGAATGATATAAAAGCAGACTGGGAAAAATTAAGCTCATTTCAGCATTTGCTGGGGTCATACTGTAATGTTGTCTAATCCTTTTTTTTTTCTTTTTAATCCCTGATCCCTCCCTTGAGACACGATTGACTGAGCAGGCTTGGTAGAAGCCAGAGGCCAATCATGAGTTTTACCCCTCAGATGCTCTCCACCCTGTTTTTGTTGAACCACAATCTCACTAAGTAGGCTAAGCAGTCAGGTCAGCATGTCCCTGGGACTCCTCAGTCTCCATGTTTCCATGCTTGGATTGCAGGTTCATGCTGCTGCACACAGCTGTTTACATGGCTTGTGGGAGTTGAACCTGTGTCTTCCTGCTTACATGCAGACACTTTAGTGACAGAGCCATCTCCCAACCCTAGCTCCCCCTCAGGAATCTCAAGATGAGCTGCTTGCTTGGTACAAAAAGCATCCTATCTTGTCTTACAATTTGGTAGAAGAACTAAAATATCCCAAGATACATGGACATGAATCCATAAAGCAGATGCACAAGTGCATGTATGTATATGTATGTATATGCATGTGCAGATGAGTGTTTATGTGTAGATGCATATGCACATGTGTACACACATGTGAAAGCTATAGTCAACCTTGGTTGCCATTCCTCAGATGACATCCATCGTGTTTTTGAGACAAGGTCTCTCACTTGGCTTGAATTAGTTAATTAGGCCAGTCCGTACCATACCTGGCTTTTAGAAATTGTGTGTGTGTGTGTGTGTGTTTCTCTTGTTTTTTTGAGAATTTTATGTGCTTTGATCAATTCATACTCTTCCCAATTCCCCTCAGATCTACCTGCCTTCCTTACCTACCAAACCTTGTGTCATATGTTTAAGAAAAAAAAAATCAAACCAACAAAAACCAGCAAGTCCAATTTGTGCTGCCTAAATGATCTTGAGTGTATGACCTTCCATTGTAGGGTGGTTGATTTATCAGGGGCTACACTCTTAGAGAAAACCAACTCCTCCCCTCCCAGTAGCTGTTAATTGCCAATAGTTCCTTTGTTAGGCAGGGGATTATGCACCTAACTCCCCTCTCAATGCTAGGATTTGTTCTGGTTTGGGTGAGCACAGGTCTTGTGTATGTTGTTCTAATCACTGAAAGTTCATATGAGTATCTGCCCTGCTGTATCCAGAAGATACTGTTTTCTTGTAGCCATCCACTGTGTCTGGCTCCTACAATCTTTCCTCCCCTTCTTCAGCGGTAATCCCTGAGCTTTGAGAGGAGAGGGTGTTGTATAAATGTTCCATTTAGGTCTGAGCATTCCACAGTGTCTTATTCTCTATACTGCAGCCAATTGTAAATCTATGTGTTCATTACTATTACTGCAAATAGAAAACATCTCTTATGGGGTTCGAGAGATGCATTACTTTTTTGGGTATAATGATAAGCTATTAGGAATCATTTTAAAACTACGTTCACTTAAAAATAATAGTAATAGGTCCCCCTGAGCCCTAGGCCATGACCTTTATCGCCATGGTTCTTGGCTTGATAACGATGCCAGGTATGAGTTTCATTCTGTGGAATGGAACTTAAATCCAATCAGAAAGTGGTTGGTTACGACCATGATGCTTATGCCACTGTTGTGCAATGAAATCATTTTCCAGACAAGTCATTATTGACCCTCACAGTTCCAGAGTTCATAGCAGGTTAGACTGATGGCTATTTATCTCCTCCTATAGAGTGCATAGAACCTTCTAGTACTATGAAGGCCAGCCAATAGGAATGAAGCTTCCAGATCAGTACCATCCTATATCCCCTTTTCTACCCTCCACTCCTTTGTGCCAATTTAACCCATTCTGATCACTATTCCTGTTTAGTCCTTTATAGCAATGCATTCTACCTGCACCCTTCTGCCTCCCATTTTCAGTTAGGGATCCCGGATTCATTCTATCACCACCCACACCTGGCTTTTAAAAAGTGAGTTCTAGGGATCGAATTCAGGTTCCCCTATGAGTACTTTACTGACTGGTATATTTTTACTCAACAGAAACTGGAAACAAAGTTTGGGCTGGAAAAACTCAGTTAGATCGCTCCCATCACCTAGAGAAACAACTCTGAGTTTGCTGGCTGAGGCCAGAACTGGCCTCCAATTTCAATACAGGGGAACTCTAAGGGAGAAAGTTCACAACTCACTGAGGAGCAATTGGTGCTAAAATGCTTGATCCTCAGGGTGGGATTAGGGAACGAGGTGTTTCTAGTCCAGTCAAACAATCTTGATCGGCAAAGTGTTATGCAAAGCAAGTGTCCTCTCTGTTCAGCCCGTCCTGCTCCAGAAGAGCCAAGCTAGGCCCTTGGGGAATCAGAGGATGATCCATCTGCTCTTCCTTACAGTGAAAACATAAAAAATTAAGAATAATAAAAATAAAATTCTGGAAGGTATGACTCAAACAGACCTTTCATAAAGAGGCCCATTGCTGAGCACAAATGTCCCAGAAGAGGCGATTTGAAGGCGGTCCTGATCTGAATGCCACTTGAAGTGTTGGGCCATTGTGATTTTTGAACGGGCCCTACAAAAGGTGCTTTTCAACTACAAGAGAGCAAGAAAGGGCCAGACAGTGTCTTCATTGGGAGGGAGGTGAGTTTCAATTATAAATACCGATCTAAGGCATTAACGTTTACAAATATTTCTTTTTTTCCTATCCTTTTGGGGGGAGGCATGCTTTTCAAATTTTAAGTATTGTTCTAAGGTATTTTTTTTTTTTCGGAGCTGGGGACCGAACCCAGGGCCTTGCGCTTGCTAGGCAAGCGCTCTACCACTGAGCTAAATCTCCAACCCCGTTCTAAGGTATTTTAAAAAATTGTTTATTTTGTGTAATAAGTAGTGCGTGCGCGTGCAAGCAAACTCCCGGATGCCACAGTGCGCACGTGGAGGTCAGAGGGCAACTCGTCTGAGTCGGTTCTCGTGTTGAAACTCTGGATATCCGTCAGGGCAGGAAGTGCTTTGTCCGCAGAGCTACCTTGCAGGCCCTGATCCAGAGCGTTTCTGGAGAATATGATGAGTATTCAGCAGCCTTAGCTTAGATTTTTTGATTGTTCGCTTTGCTTTGTTTTTAAAGCCTAGAGCTCTTCCAGAAAAATGCCGGAAAACCAGAAACTCCGGTGAGCTGGAAGTTAGCTTCCGGGAGACCCTTCCTGAGGCTGGTTCTCGATCGAGGACGGATGCCAGTGGGCTGTGTCTCTTTCGAATCCTTGTTGGAGGTAGGGCCTGGGCAGTGATGGGTCTGCCTTTGGGAAGTAGTTCCAGTCTCGCCCTTCTGGAGGGAAGCCTTGCTTGCTATGGACTGTAGTAACCAGCAGGCTGATCTAAGCAGGTAAATGCAATCGCTTCCCAGCAGCCACCTGCTTTCTCTCCTCTGGGGTTTCTTTCTAGAACATTCTACCACCAGCAAAACTGGAATTGTGATAGACTTCTTGCCTCCTTCCCCTGGGGCTTGGTGTGGTCTCAATAGAGGCTCTGTCTTCCCCTCTCCAGAAGGAGATTTACTTCTTGGGGGAGCTCCCGTGTGCCTGGCCTAAGTGCTATGCCTCCAGTTGGGTCCCTGAACTCCAGTAGGTGATTCCTCTGTAGGCTCAAGAGTTTTGCTTCTAGAACAAAAGGCGTATTTGGTATGTTTGGAAGTAGCCCAGTGGTCTACAGAACACTTCCTCACAATTCTTGTGGACCAGAGGAAATAAAAGAAGTTCCCGGGGTTGGGGATTTAGCTCAGTGGTAGAGCGCTTGCCTAGGAAGCGCAAGGCCCTGGGTTCAGTCCCCAGCTCCGGGAAAAAAAGAACCAAAAAAAAAAAAAAAAAAAAAAAAAAAAAAGTTCCCAATTGCTTGATGTGGTTATGGCCTTAAGGATTCACAGCAGCCCTGGGTTTCCCTTCTCATCCTTTATGGCTGATAATGTTAATTGTTACTCTTCTGCACAGGCATGCTTTTCTAGAAAGTGAGTGTGTGTGTGTGTGTGTGTGTGTGTGTGTGTGTGTGTACATGTGTGTGTGTGTGTGTATGTGTGTGTTTGTGTGTGTGTGTATGTGTGTCTGTGTGTGTGTGTGTGTGTGTGTGTGTGTGTGTGTGTGTGTGTGTGTGTGTGTGTGTGTGTGTGTGTATATATATGTGTGTTTGTGTGCTTATGTGTGTGCATTTGTGTGTGTTTGTGTGCTTGTATGTGTGTGTTTGTGCTTGTGTGTGAGTGCGTGTGTGTGTGCATGTGTGTGTATGTGTGTATGTGTGTGTGCATATGTATGTGTGTGTAAATGTGTGTGTGTATGTGTGTGTGTGCGTGTGTATATGTGTGTGTTTGTGTGCTTATGTATGTGCGTTTGTGCGTGTTTGTGTGCTTGTATGTGTGCATTTGTGCTTGTGTGTGTATGTTTGTGTGTGTGCATTTGTGCGTGCGCACAGGCGTGTGTGTATGTGTATGTATGTATGTGTGTTTGTGTGTGCATTTGTGCGTGCACACATGCATGTGTGTATGTGTGTGTGTGTTGTGTGCCTGTGTGTGTGTGTGTGAAGTATGATAATAAGATCCTAGGCTTTTGCGTTATGATACATTGCCTGGAAGATCTGGAGATCCAGCAACACAGATGACTCTGGTCTGGAAGGCAGAGCGGTTTGCCTTATGTGGCACAGTGGGATGTGGCTAACTTCTTTAGAGTGGGGTTCTTTACAGTGGAGAGTTATGCAGGCCGTGGGGCTCACATTGTAGAATCCACCTGTTCTAGTTGTTCTGGAACCTTCTGGGCTTCTGCACTAAACGTTCGACACAACCCTTTCTGTTTGGCCCTGGGCAATAAAGCTGCACGCTCACTTTCTCACCAGCCCTGGCTTCCACATCTGTCTGCATGAAGGTCCAGAGGTGGGCAGCTCTTCTCCTGAGGAGGCTTATGGAGCCCAAGGTTAGCTCCATTTGAGAAAGGAGAAAAATGTTTAGACTGGTGCTCAGAGACCAGGGCTAACCTCTGTGTGTGTGTGTGTGTGTGTGTGTGTGTGTGTGTGTGTGTGTGTGTGTGTGTGTGTACAGGTGCAAATATATGTGTACAGGTCAGAATTGACATCAGGTTTTTTTCTTTAACCATTCTCAACCTTCAATATTGAAGCAGGGTCTCTTGCCTGAACACAAAGTTTGGCGTTTGGCTGGTCTAGTTAGCCAGTTTGCTCCTGGGGAATCCCTGTGTTTCTGCCTCCTGAGAACTAGGATCACAGGTGGGCTACTATGCCTGCAGAGCACTTGCCAGGACCCGAACAGTTCCTCACGCTCATGTAGCAAGAACTTCATCCTCTGAGCCACTTTCCCGAATTCTACTCACACCTGCCACCCAGGCTTACCCAATGCGCTTCCTAATGCCCTCCAGCCACAGGTGGGTGGTGATGGCAGTGCCAATCGCTGACCCCTGTTACAGGTGCACAGACACATTTATTTTTCAGAACACCACCACGAGGTGAGTCCGGTAATAAACCCATTTCCGTCTTGATCTCGGAGAAGTTGAGACATGGCCAGGTGGCAGAGGTTTAAGCAGAGGCGAGCCAAAAAAAAAAAAAAAAAAAAAAAAAACAAAAAAAAAAAAAAAAAACCTCCCTAAGGTACACTGCAAATGGGGTGTTGACTGCCGTTTGCAGGGTAGGGCACTACTGCTGATGGAAAGGGCATGGGCTAAACTACCCCAGATGAGGTGTTGGGTACACTATCATATATTTAACACACCCCAGTTCCAACCTTGTGGGGTTCTGTTCCAAATCATGACCAACTCTGTTTATTTAATCCTCACCATTACTTCTGCCTGCCCCCCCCAGGAAGGCTCTTCTGTAACCCAAAATACCCTTGAACTCCTTAAATAGCTAGGATGACCTTGAACTCCTTAAATAGCTAGGATGACCTTGAACTCCTAATCCCTGCCTCACCCTTCTGAGTGCTGGGGTAAACACCACCATGTAGGGCTTTACCTTTGCCCTCTAACAGTTTCTATAAATGAGTTTCTCAACTGGAGGCAATTTTGCATAACCCCAGGAGGAGAGCTGTTAGCAAGATTGAGTGCTGGTTTTGTAACTGCTGCATAAGCTAAGGTTGGACCTCTGGCCCCAGGAGACGATACCCTTATGGATCTAAGTTTTCTGCCTTTAGAAAAAAGGGGTACGTGGTAGAGACCTGGGACACTGCTAAATCTTAACTCTAGAGTAGAGTCCCCCCTCTAACACAGGACTATCTGGTCACCAAGTTGTTGGTCTAAGGGCTGAGTTCTAATGTTGTTCCTCCATGCCCTGGGATGGCCAACCCAAAAATGCTGGTCTCGACTGCGCCGTCCTTCGCCAAGATCAGACTGGCGCTACTTCCCTGCATGCCTACACTTTGTTCCCGAGGGTTCTTCCAGAGATTTAGATCTCCTTCCTATACACTGTTGCAGGCAGCTGCATGCCTCTGGCAACAGCACCCCACTTTGTTCTGGTTTGTTAAGACAGGGAACGGGATTTTACAGTTATTGCCCATGAAAGCCCCGTAAACGGCATTTGCAGGCATTAGCGGGCCCGGATTTGCCAGCTCGATAAGCTCAACTTTTCTGGATGACTAATACGCATGCCCTCTAGGGGGTAAGCATCCAGCTGCAGAGCAGGCCTGGCCTCAGGCAGACCAAGATCCTTTGAAAGACTCAACTAGTCAAACAGGCATGGCGTTGTTTGTGGGAACAACTCCTAGCTTTTGCTAACTTGTTCTGGGCGAAGGCTGGCACCTGCTGTGGGGCCCAAGACCCATTCTTTTGCCTTAGTATTTGCTCCTGTTTCCAACCCCAAGGGATTTGGAACAGCTGAGGCTAAGGAGGTCAAACCTTACATGACAGGATTCTCTTTAAGCAGGACTACAACACTCACAGGGCCCGGGACAAAGTTACAATACGGAGGACTGGAGAGATGGCATGGTGGTTTAAGAGCACTGACTGCTCTTGCACAGGGCCTGGGTTTGATTCCCAGCACCTACATGACAGCTCACAGCCACCTGTATCTCCAGTTCTAGGGCATCTGGTGCCCTCTTCTGGCCTCTTGGACATCAAGCATTCGTGTGGTAGGCATCAGGCTTGCACAGATATACATGCGGATATATCATCCGTACACATAAAACAATAATAGCGATACTATGGGGCTCCACGTTCAAACGTTATTAATGTCCACATGATTAGGCAAATGCAAACAAAGCTTGTTTTCGGTCCCACCTCACTCAAGTCAGAACACCTGACATTAAGGAGGTCAACGGCAACACCAAAGGCTGCAGAGGATATGGAGAAGAGAGCCCTAGTCACTGCTGGTGGGAGCATAAAGCAGTACAGCCACTGAGGATATCAGCATAGGGTTCCTCCATCACGACCAGGAGCAAAATGATCATAGAATAAACCTGAAGGCCCAAGCCGGCACATTACAGAGATGTATGTGCATCTGTGTGTATCCTAGGAAACAGAAATGACCCAGATGGTGGTCAACAGATACGTTCTAAAGTATGCATATGTAATAGAATTTCATTCAGTTGTGAAGAAAAGGAAAATCATGGCATTTGAGGGGAAATGGACGCAACTAGCATTTATCACGGTAAGGAACGTTACCTGGTCTCAGAGATAACCCAGACGCAGAGAGACAAACGCTGTACACCTCTGTCCTCGTGTACGGATCTTAGATCTTAATTTTTAGATGCGTGTTGGGGATGTCTATAGGTCATGAAACCAGAGAGGGAATCATGAGAGGGCACAGAAAGGTCTGAAGTAAAGGAAGAGAATGAGAACAAGGAGGATCATAGAATACATGTGACGTGAAGTATGTAGAAGGTTGTGTGTATGGGGGAGGGGGGAGAGGGGCAAAGGCACCCAGCATAGGGTGGGCAGAGGGATGGAGGAGGGAGCATGAGGATCAGCAAGAGCAAAGCAAGTGATGTAAATGTCACAGTGAACTCTGCTGCCCAGTGTGCCAATCAAAATAAATAAACAAAAGGCCAGGCGGTGACGGCACACCTAATTCCAGCAGTCAGCAGGCACAGGCAGGCAGAGGTAGAGGCTAGCCTTGTCTACACAGTGAGTTCAAGGGCAGCCAGGGCTACACAGAGAAACCGTGCCTCAAAACCAAACCAAAACCAAACAAACAACGGCACCAACCAACCAACCAAAACCAGAACTACTTCTCGTGGTACCATCTAGCCAGCCAGTCACAACAGGGTGAAGCGTAATATCTCCTTTCTAGTCACCTGCTGACAGAAATGCACTGGTGCGGACAGGGAATGCAAGCTTCGTGCTTTTCTCTGAGAAGGGTATGGCCCCAGAAGTAGCTGCTCATGCTCTGGGTTGAAAGTGGGAGGGTTGTGTGGTCTGATTCAATGGGAATGACAGATGAGGTTTTCCCATGAAGCAAGTTATCCTGACCCACAGCAGAGTGTACCTGACATTGAGTAAAGGCGATTATTTTTTTAAATGTTTTGTTAATTCTTTGTCAGTTTCACATCATTCACCCTAGTCCTGCTCATCTCCCTATCCCCCTGCTATCTGCCCTTTGATCTTGACACACACACACACACACACACACACACACACACACACACACACACACACACAGCATAGCAAGCATCTCATCATGGAAGCTGTACTATATCACAGCATGTCCCACATCCCTCTGTCCACACACCTTCACTTGCAAATGTTCATCGCAATGAGTCATTTGTCTGGTTCAAAGTCTCTGGTTTCTGTGACATCATCAATATTGGATCCTCATCAGCTTTGGATCTGCAGGACTGGCCCTGAATAAGGTTATTCTTGTTATAGACCAAGCGTCTATTTGAGGATGCTGTGGAGGCCAATCTGAGTGTTCTTAACTTGGTTATTGTATAAAAGGAGACAAGCACATTCCTGGACTGACAGGTCCTACTGAGCCTTGGCAGTCGGGGGCTCCAAAAAGCTAAAAGAATCTGAAAGCGGTTCGGTCTCCCTAAGGAAGATGATGTCCTCCAGTAAACAGTCAGAAAGTCCTTAAAGAAAGATGAGAAGCCCAGGACCAAAGTGCCCAAGGTTCAGTGTCCTGTCCGTCCACATGTCCTGCAGCACGCACACTGTGTACTGCTCTGAAAAACAACACACTAAGGGAAACCAGGAAAAGGCTGTAGAGTAAGTGAAACCATTGGTCCAGAGAATGAAGAAAGCCAAAGAAAAGCACCAGGAACAGATTGCCAAGAGATGTAGGCTGTCCTCCCCGAGAGCTTCTACATCCAAGTCTGAATCCAGCAAAAACAAGCCTTTAAGAGTCACAAATGAATGATCAGACATTGAGGGGGCGGGAGGGGGGAGGAAGGCATTTATTTACTTTTCTGTAACTTAAAGATTACAATTTTTCCTTCTTTTATTTCGACCAAGTTGTTTATAATGCCCCAAAGTACTTCTGTGTGTTATCAACTACTGAATTGTTTTAGAAGTAGCGCTGAAAGCCGACACAATGTAGCACGAATGTTTATCACCACCACCAGAAGAAATGACCGTGAGATACAATTACACTGGCTTCTGGAGTCAGAGCCAAGCATGCGTGCTGCTTCAGAAATGAGAACAGAATGAATGAAACAGTTCCTGTAAATGGCATTACCATTCTCAGAACAGTGAGCAATAAATGATTAAGACGTTTTGCAACTCGAGGGGCGAGGCTGGGGAGAAGGCTCAGTGGGTAAAAGCATGTGCTTCCTCCTGAAAGCACGAGGACCCAAGTTCAAATCTCCAGCACCCATGTAACAAGCTGGCATGACCGTGCATGTGCAGGAACCTCAACACTGTGGGAAGAACAGAGGCAGGAGGATTACTGGGACTGGCTGGCCATCAGCCTGGCTCCAGATTTGGTGAAAGACCTGTCTCGAGGGAATAAGGTAGAAAGTGATAGAGAAAGATCTGATGATCTCCAAGGGTGTGCATGTGTGTGAACCGCACAAATGCACATACAGTGTACACACGTGCACACGTTCCTGTGAAACCGCCTTTGCTTTTGCATTGTTTTGTGGCCAGGGTCTATATGACTAAGATTTACTGTTAATATCTCAAAACAGCACACACACACACACACACACACACACACACACACACACACACATGCACATATGCACACATGCACACATGCACGAACGTCTTGGGGAGGGCATTCCTATAGTTTAGATTGGCCGTGAACTCCATATGACCTAAAGCTTCTGCTCCTATCTCTACCTCCCAAGTGCTGGGGTTGCAGGCATACACAGTCATGCCCACTTTTATGTGGTGGTGGGAATTGAACTCAGGGCTTTCTGCCCGCTAGACAAGTAACTCTACCAGCTGATCTACACCTCCAGCATCTCAGTGTAGTTATTAAAGTATTGCTTTCCCATTATCAACTCTGTCCTGGCTCAGGCAAAGTTACTTCAAAACTTCTCAGTAACCTTCTAGGTGTCTATTCTGATATAATGTCATACAAAGCCTAGATATTTATGTCATTTAATTTGGGGGAAATAAAATATCAATAACCTTTCTTGTTAACTATTTTAATTGAGCTTGGGTTCAGATCCTAATCTCAACCCTTGATATGTACAGAAAGGGTTACATGTCTGCTATAGAGCCAAGAAGGGCTTAGAGGAAGCATGCTGTCTTCTCAAGGGCACCTGCAGGTCAGTAAGTAGCAGAACTGGGAGATTCATGATGGAACAGTTGAGTTTCTACCTGGGGATCAGTTGCCCCAGCTTTTCTGGAGTAAGAACATTCTTTCAGTGCGAGATCTCTCATTTTAAAACTGGGAAGTCAACTGGACATGGCGACACATGCCTCTAATTCCAGCACAGGAGGTAGAAACAGGACGATCACTGCTGGTTCAAGGGCAGCCTGGTCTACATAGTGAATTTCGTCTATATTGTGAATTTTGGGCCAGTCAGGACTCCACGGAGAGACCCACCCCAAAACAAAACCAAACAAGGGCATAAACAAAAATCAAGAACACAAATCAGGACGAAGTGGTATTCAAATTTGGTAAATCCAGTCTCCCAAACCATTCAGGATTCATGAATATTTTTGAAAAATTAACCCTATGACTTCTGGCCAATCCTTTGTAGGGTTGGACTGTCCTTAAATACTAAAGGAATTTTCATCATAGCTGGGGCTTAAGGCAATAGGCTCAGAGCAAGAACGATCCTTACATAATATCAAGTATCCCCCAGTGAGATGAAGCATTGCTCTACGGACCAAAAGCAATGTATAGATCCTGCCCATATGCCAGAGAGATCAGGAGCAGGGACCACAGGACCTCTCAGTGTCATCCTCCTCAGCATCTGTCCTCTGCTGCTTCACTGCAGCCAAGTTGATGACTCTTCCTTTTGATTCACACCAGCGCATCTGCGACCATGATGTCTTTGAACTGTGGTATGCAAACCCCCAAATCCTTCACCCCGAGAACTTCTGCCCTTCTCTGATTGTATCCCAGGCATTCCCATTGCCTAGAAAAGAATGGAGGGTTCATTAGAGACTGGCTACTTGTCGTCGAAGGAAGATGCTGGTGACCTTAAACTTAGCAGCCAGGCACCTCCACCATGTCCCCTCCACAGTTGACTCTGGTCACATCGTTTCACCCACTCCATGTCCTTCAGCCTTGCAGTTATCTGACACGGTGCATGGTGCACGGAACAACGCGGCCACAGTGTTCACTCAGTGCTTCCGCTGCCGAGTCTCTTCCACTTCATTATGAAGCTGCTCTTGGGTTGGCTCAGCTCTAGCTGGAGACTGACGGCCAGAATGGCAGCAGAGACTTCTTGGAAACTGAGAATCATTATCACCATGGGTTCATGTCCTGGCTTTGCCCTGTGCTGTCTGAGTAGCCTCGGACAGGTTACTTACTCCCCTTCGTTGTCTCTGCTTCCTCATCTCCAACAGGAGGATGGGAGCAGTCCTCAGGTCCTAGTTGTTCATCTATGCACAGCCTTTTACGCAACCTCAGTGTGAAGAATCCTCAGGCCGTGCCAAGTCCTGTTCATGTCCCTAGCTGGATGCCTGCCTGAGGTCAGTCATCCTCACCCGACTTATATCAGGAGACCTTCTCTTATGGCTGACATGGTCGCCCTTTGCCAGCCTTCATCTTTCCCCTGTGTGAACCTGTATTGGGTGTAGAGGGACATGGACAGCAACACCGACTGTGGCCCCAAGTTGAAGGTTCAGACCCAGTGCACCATGCTGCCCGCACACGGAGTATGCTTGGCTTTCCTAACATGCTGCTACTTAAGTTCTTCACGTTAGTTTCCTTTTACCAAAAGATTTGTTTCACTTTCTATTTATGTATATGTCTGTATGTTTGCGTACATGTGTGGGTGTCTGTGGAGTCCAGAAAAGGGTGGTGGATCGCCTGAGGCAGGAGTCACAAGCTGTCGTGAGCCACTTCAGTTGGGTGCTAGGAACTGAAAGTAGGAAACCTTATCCGCTGAGCAGTCTCTCCAGTCTGAGCATTAATTTTCTTAATGAAAAATTCCATTGACCGTGACAGTACAAAGTCTTACTCCCTTTGCTTAGTTGGAATTATTGAATTTGGATCAATTTGAGAAGGTTTTCTTACTTCCAAGGGCTTCTTGTGACTCAATCCAGGCTATCAAATGTTGTTAAGGAGAAATCCTGCAGATCCACCTCTGTGAATGGATCAGCGTCTTTTTATATAATGTCATCACGGGGACTGTCGACAGGCCCTGTAAAAGTGTTTGAAAATTCGTTCCCTAGGGCAGATTAAATATTGCTCTTTGTTCTTGTTTTTTATTATCTCCACTGGCTTAGCTCATCCTTTCTCCCTGAACAAGGTATTTCAGCTCAGTCCCTGTTGGCTTCAGCACGAATTCTAGACCAGATTTGAAGCCCACACAACTTGGCTGCTAAGAGCCCCTTGGAGCCTCTAAGACTCACAACTCAGGGTTCCTAGCACGCTCAGCAACCTTGAAAGTCCCCTGCCACTGTTACCCAGAACCTCCCAGCCATGTCTGGCCCTCAGCCTTGTAGATCACAAATGGCCAAGGACAGCTATGAGAGTAGTCCAACACAAATCCACAGTCAGCAAACATTTATGACAACTTTTTAAAAAGAACTTGATCGACAGGTTCTTAAGCATTGCTTGGTAGCCTCAGACTCAACCCCTCACTTCAGGCAGACGACACTCCGGACATTTAATTCTTTGAGGAAACCCAGGTTGCCTGACCTCTCTCTCTTTTTTTTTTTTTTTTTGGTTCTTTTTTTTTTTTTTGAGCTGGGGACCCGAACCCAGGGCCTTGCGCTTCCCTAGGCAAGCGCTCTACCACTGAGCTAAATCCCCAACCCCTGCCTGACCTCTCTTGACCTCTTGCTTCACACTTACACACTTATCTAATGCTTGACTCCCTCTCTCCTTTCCCCTGCAGCCCTCAGAACCCTAGGGCAGTCCTACCCACTGCTCAGAAGCCTCAAGGGTCACACAAACAATTCCAAACTTTTTACTCTTTTAAAATAACAACAGTCTGAGCTAAGCCCCAATTCATCCCTCCATCCTAACATCTCTCTCTCTCCCCCCCCTACATTCTTTCCTTGCCAAACTTCATAAAACAGTCATCTCTGGTCACAGAGGCCATGTCGTCACCTCCCGTCCATCTGTCCAGTAATCGTCCGCTGGCTGCTGGTCTCACCATCTCACTCACATGCTTGCCAACCGGACTGAGGACATCTCTGTTGTGAAATCCAGTCAACACTGCTCTGCCCTTATCTCTCCAGGTTTCCCAAAGGCTCTGATAATTAGTCTCCTCTAAAAGCTTTCCTTCCCTGGCAACTCGGACATCCTCTCTCCTGTTTCCTTTACACCCTCCCGTAGCTGGATCCAAGACTGTGCAGGTGATCTGTTTCTCGTTCTGTGAACTGCTCCCCAAGAGGTGCTCTCAATCCCACAGCTCCAATGGCCACCGAGTTTGCTCTCATGGGATGCTCAGGGTGCGTCCTTGCTCACTGTCCAACCTGGGCTGCTCCTAAAGGCTGGCTCTCTTGAAAGCTTTAGGCTGCTGACTTCTGTTGTATTCCTGTGCTCCATGAATCTCAACCAAGCTCAGAACATCTCAACATCCTTTTCTTCTGGTCCCCATGCCCCTTCCCTGGACAAGGTGACCAGCCTCAGATGCAGTTGCCCCTGGTTGCCTCTGACTCTGTTCTTCACGGTGGGTCTCCCACATGCCCTTTTTTTTTTTTATGTCTACCCAAGTCACCCTCAAATCTGAGCATTTTCCTTTTCATGTCCACCCTCCCTCTCTGGTCACCATAATTTCGAGGGTGACTTGAACAGCATCCTAGTAAGGCAGCTGCCTTCAGATGGCTCACCTGCAGGCCTTGACTGTCGTACAACCTATAGACATTAATATCAAAGTCCATATCCACTTCTGAGGCCAATCGCACTGCAGGGTGAGGTGGAATGAACGGCTCTGCTGCCATTTAAGCCTTCCTAGACTCGTAGGACACACTTGCTAGAGCTCTCCACCCTGACTTCATGAAAACTCTTTCCATACCCAGCTGGGTCCAGAAATGGAAGCCACTCCTGAGCTTCACCCCAGGACCTGCTCACTTGAGTCTCCCCTGAATGTGTAGCTCTGGAGGCAGGACCTGTGTCTTCTCTGTCAGGTTCTGAGATTGGCAAGTGCAGGGAGGCCCTGGCATCTGGGAAACGGGCCAGCAAACAAACATAAACTATTGATTGAATAAATTCAACGGCGGGAAGGTTTACAACTGTAAACATTGGCTTGAGTCATACAGAATATGAGATAGCCCTAACCTCAAATGACTTCAAGTTATTCCACCTTGGGACAATCTCTTTGTGGGATTCTGGCCTTCTCTGTACCCAGCAGACGTGAGACAAAGTTCAGTTTTATTTTGTTCTTTTCCAGATTTATTTTTTGTTTTCTGTGTGTATTTTTTCTTGCATGTATGTACATGCACTACATGTGTTCCTGCTGCCTGAGGAAGTCAGAAGAAGGCATCGGATTGTTTAGAACTGTGGTTATGAGTGGTTGTGAGTCACTCCATAGGTGCTGGGAACCAAACCTTGGTTCTCTTCAAGAGTGTCAAACGATCTTAATTTCTGAAGCCATCTCTCCAGGTCTAGACAGAAATTTTTTTAAATTTAATTTTATATATCTATTTGATAATTCCATACACATGCATGATGTGTTTTTATATTTATTGGCTTTAAAATAAATTCTTTTCATACAATATATGCTGATCATATTATTTCTGCTCCCATAACTTCTCTCAGATCCCTATATCTCTACTTACCCAACTGTCAATCTCTCTCTCTCACTCTTTCTCTCTCTCTCTCTCTCTCTCTCTCTCTCTCTCTCTCTCTCTCACACACACACACACACACACACACACACACACACACACACACACACCTCAGAAATAATACAAAAAATGGAGTCTGTTTTGTGTGTTGGCCAACTATTCTTGAGCATGGGACCTGCCCTGGAGTGTGGTGGATCAACCTAGCGTCACACTATTGGAGAAAACCCATCTTTCCCTTCTCCTAGCAGGTATTAATTGCACATTGGAAAGAGCTTCTTGGTTAGGGTTGGGATTTCATATCCACTTCCCCTTCTCCATGCTGGATTTTGTCAAGCTTGTGTGGATATTTTTTATATGTTATCCCCGTGAGTTTATTTGTGTATCACCCATCCTGTGTCTGGAAGATGCTGTTTCCTTCGGCTCACCCTCCACCTCTGGGTCTCACAATCTTCCCTCTTCCTCTTCCACATAGATCCCTGAGCCTCAAGGAGAGAGGTTTGATAAAGGCATTCCGTTTAGGGCTGAGTGCGCCAAAGTCTCTCACTCTTGCAAGTTTTTCTGTCATTAGTCTTTGTGCAAGTTACCATCTCATGCAAGAAGAAGTTTCTCTGGTAAAGGCTGAGTGAGGCACTGAGCTACAGCTGCAGTAAAATATCACCCAGTAGGTTTTCCCCTAGGCCCCAGGCCTATAGTCTCAGGTGATTGTCCATTTAGCAATGTTGGGTATGAGTTTCAACTCAGAAAGAAGGCCCCAAAATAAAAGAAAAGAGAAGAAAGGAGGAAAAAAAAGAGTCACTGGTTGCTTCCATTCTTGTGCCACTACTGTATCAATGTATTTTGCTTGTAGGCCCCAGGGTCCCATCTTCTTTCTTATTTAACCCTTGTAGTTTCTTTACAACACAGTATTCTATTTCCCTCTCATTGGAGGAATACCTCCTTAACCCTGGTTCTTGACTAGCTACCTAACTTTTGTGGTTATTCCAAATTAAACACACCTACCTAAAGCGTAAAACCTAACATCTACACATTAGAGTAAACATGCAATGTTTGGCTTTCGGGGTCAGGGTCACCTCATTCAGAATAATTGTTTCTAGCTCCTGTCCGTTGACTTTCAAATGTCAATTTTCTTAACAGCTGAATAATATTCCATTGTGTAGCTGTATCACACTTTCATTATCCATTCATCAGTTGGTAAATATCTAGGCTGCTCCCAATTTCTGGTTATTATGAGTAAAGCAGCAATGAATGTGGATAAGCAAGTATCTCTGTGGTTGAGTTTCTGGAAAAGACTCTGTAGGGTCCTTTGGGTTTGTTTCCAAGAATGATATCGCTGGATCTTATAGTAGATCAATTTTCAGCTTTCTGCCACACCTCCTATGAATGAAATCACTATGACATACTGATTTCCATAGTGGCTGTACCAAATTATATTCCCACCAGCAATGAGTAACTATCCCCCTCTCTTGCATCCTCACCAGCATCCGTGGTCACGTATTTAATTAATCCTGGCCGTTATGACTGGAGTGAGATTAAAAAAAAAAATCTCAAGGTGGTTTTTATTTGCCTTTCTTCTATGCCTAAGGATGTTGAACATTTTTAAGTTTTTCTCAGCCATTGAGAACTGTGTAGTTCTATATCTCGTTTTTTAAATTGGGTTGTTTGTTTTGCTAATCGTTATTTGTTTGGTTATTTTCTTAAGTCTTCATATATTTTAGATACAAGCCCTCTGTCAGATATATAACTGATAAAGATTTTTTTCCCACTCTAGAGACAATTGCTTTGCTCAAATGATGGTGTCCTTGGCTGTGAAGAAGCTTTTTTACTTCATTAAATCTATTTTCTTCTATCAGATCAGGGCATTTAGTTTTATTGTAGGGCAATTTTATTAATCTGCTCTGAGTTCCCAGAGGGTATCATGTGGGTCTTCATGTTCCTCTGGATTTCTGAATGAAAGACATACCACACATGCCAGTTAAGTTTGATATGCCTTGATTATGGTTCTGCACTCTTAAACCTCCCCAAAGATAGCAAACACTCCCCTCCATTATACCTGAACTGACACCCTCCAAATCTACATTTTGTCTTTGTTGCCCTATTACCTTCTGGATATCCCCCCCCAAACTCCTGGTAGGGCTGCTTTCCATTTCTACTACATTTCAGCTGTTTCACCCTCCTCTCCATCACAGCATGGCCCATCCTATGCTCCTCTCAGAGGGATTCTTCGTCTCCCTCCCTGTCCCAAGTCCAGCAATCTAAAAGTCCCGCCTCTGTCTGCCCTGCCTTGCCATTGGCTGCCGGCATCTTTACTTACAAATTGGAACCAACTGGGGGACAGTGTCCCTCAATGTCTTACCTGCAGCCACCCGTGTAAGCAGTTTTGGGAACCAAAATTAACAGTACAATGCAAGCAGCATTAGGCCAAACCCACTTCATTTCCCCCTTTCTGTCCAATTAAAAAGGCTCTTTTCTCTCAGACATAAATTGAACACAACCATAACAATTATGTAAATTACAAAGTGTGATATACAATTAACATCCAGCCCGTCATATGTGTCAATTAGATAAAGTACTCTACCATCTATCTTAATTTACGTTCTGACTTTAGCTTGTATTACTGCCTGAAAACCATCCTTTCAAATCTACATCATCTTTCTAATACTAAAGACCTTGAGCTTGACTATGAGACTATAACTGGACTTCAACCCTAAGAACAAATTATTACCTGAATATATAGGAAAGACAAAAACATAACTTCTAAAACTTAAACAAATTGTAGAGACAGCTGACTACCTGGACAGCCCCTAATTTCTTATAACATTGGAGCATCTGTCTTTAGCCTTGAACAGACCTTGAAATGAAGCAGGAATTATGAAGGACTACTTTGCTCTGTCTTGGCAGAACTAAAATGTCAACTATCCCACATTGCGGATCCTTTCCTGGATAGGGCAATTTTTGTCCAGTGGCTACCTTGCCATAACTGGAGTAACTCTATATGGAGGTTTGGATGCTCAAATCCTTCTCTGAAGGGCAATGGGGAAGCTGTCAGGAGCAGACATGGCTCATTGTCAAGTGATCCTTAATAATGAAATTACATTAAATGTCACATTCTGTGGATTTCTGATATTCTGAAGGCTATCTAGGTTAAGTATATCTGAACTATTAAACCTTAACTACTCTTAGCCATTTCTATTTGAATAAATTGAAAACACTTAAATCAGAATCTAATGTGAGTTCACTACCTGGCCCTTAACTTGTGTTCCCTAGTCATCTTAAACAGTTTGTAAGAGCAGCTATTAGAAGGACTGGGTCAAAACCTTGTATTTATAAATGAGTTGCATAGACACAGTGCCTCTGAGTTTTTTTTGTTTGACTTCCTGACTCACTATTTCATTTTGGCCTTTTAAGTGATTCTATTTCTTTGTTAAGTCCTACTTTCATATGTTGAACTGTTCTCATTAATTACTTCAATTTCTTTGTTTGTGTTTTTCAGTCTTCACTGAGGCATTTCATATCCTCTGTAAAGTCCTCGTACATATTAATACTTGATATTTTGAAGTCCTCATCTTGGGCTTCAGAATGGCTTTTCTTGGGTTTTATTGAGGTAGGGTTGCCGGCCTCTGGATGACACACGCTGTCTTGTGTTTTTGTGCTGGGATCTAGGCATCTGGAATTATTGTAGTGAGAATTTTTGACTTCCTTAAAAACCCGGTTCTGTTTTGTGGCTATGCTTTTGTTTTAATCCCAGGTGTGGGATGCAGGGCTGCTTCAGTCTGTCCACAGCCGTTCACCATGATTGTCTCATGCTCTAGAGGGGTGTGATTTTTGCCAGCTGCAGATAGTTTAATTCTGGGGACTCTGGAGAAGGTACGAATGTGAGAGCCCTGAGAGAGCCTGTGGTGGTGGTTGCTCCCCTTGCTGCTGCTGGTTCCTCCTGCTGTTGCGTTTGCTGTTTGCTGGATTGCTGGACTGCTGGATATCCTGATGATGAAGATTGGGCTTGCCCCCAAGGAACCCAACAACTCTAGCAGGAGGTAGCCTATAGAGGTCTATGTCCCCTTTCTCCTCTAACGGTCTTTCTTTCCTACCTACTGGGGTGGGCATTTGGAAGGAATTAGGGTGGAATAAGTGTTAGAAGTGAGTAGAGATATAAGAACCAAATAAAATAATAAAACAAATATGCCAACGGTGTTGCTTGGTGTAGATATCTGGTTTCGCCTTCACCAGGTGGATGTCTGGTTATTTGGTTAATTTGCCTTGGTCCGACGGATTGTAAACCAGAAGAATGATGCTTTGTTTTTAGTCTTGGGTTTGTTCTGGGTATTAGGGTTCAGACGGTCTGATCTGAAGTTCTGGTTGGAGCTCTGGTTCGGGTTCCAAACAGTCCAAGATGGATGCAGTGGTTGGCTGGGTGGTAGGCTAGTAGGTAGGGGAAGGAAACTAATTCTGAAGTTCTAAGTAAGACTTGGGGTCTGGTTCCACGAAGAGTGGCAGAGACAGGCTTAGAGGCTCCCTGCCTCTGGTCACAGGTAGCAACAAACCTGAAAGGAATTGAGATGAGCTAGGGGGAGGGGCTAAGGTAGGCAGACAGCTGTGTGGCTCTTGGTAGAAAACAGTTTTGTGGGTTATCAGAGGATTTAAAAGAATGCAGATGGGCTAGCCGGACTGAGTGCCTTGGAACGGTGAAGAATACAATATAGTTTGACCTTATCCACTCCCCAATCCTCCTTGCAACGTCCCCCAGACCCCCAGGTCTCCCCCTGTTTCACACACTCTCTCTTTTTCATAATAACCCACCAAGTTCAACTAGAACTACTCAAATATGCATGGGTTCAGGGCCACTCACTGGGGCACGGACAGCCACAAAAGAAGCCACACACCTGAAGGAAACAGGCTCTTTCTTCCTCAGGAGCCATCGGCAACCAATCGCTCTCAGCTCCCAGCCCCCACCCATCCTTGCTAGAAATTTGACTGGCTTGGTTTTGTGCAGGCAGCCATACAGATTTTGCAAGTTCACGAGCGCAACAGCCTTGACATCTCTAGAAGACACAGGCTGCCCTGTCCTTTCTGACTTCTACCCCTTCTGTCTTTTGTCATCCTCTGGCTCCTTTTGGGATCCTTTTGGTTCCTTGGGGGAAAATAACCAATGTTCCCCAAGCCCGAGTGGCAACGTTTTAGGCCTCTGGTAGGTGCATGTGGCTTGGCCTGAGGACGGGGAGCCAGAGTCCAAGTTTGGGCACAACGATAACCAGACTGGACCCGATGCAAATCAGTCAACCTCCTTGACCTTTGTTTCTGCCTGCGTGAAATGCCGATTAAAAACAGAAGCAGAGGCAGAAAATAAAACACAAAGCCTCGAATACAGAAATAAATGCAAAACGGTAAAGCCTCTGGTCAACATTTGCAGAACGGCATGGCGGCAAGTTTCTTTCTGAGAGAATTAAGGACTAATCGATCTCATGAGACATTTTGAGCTAATCTTTTCCCCTTAAGGCTAAGTCTCTTCCTAAACCTTAATGAAGTGTGTATTCCTCAGAGATAACAACCAAGCCTTGTAAACTCTTTTTTTTTTTTTTTTTTGGTTCTTTTTTTTCGGAGCTGGGGACCGAACCCAGGGCCTTGTAAACTCTTATATCCCTCCTTTCCCCAGACACTAAATGGTCAAAAAGAGATGTCAATGGGTGCCCCCTACTCAGCTGGCATGGGCTACTTATTTTTAAAATACTTTTGTAAATAAAAGATAGAAAAATTTGAATTTAATTAAATTTTAGTTTTTTCTCTCTCTTTCTCTCTCTTTCCATTTTCTGAGACAAGGGTCTCATGATATAGCCCTGACTAACCTGAACTTACTGTGTAGCCCAACCTGGCCACATCCCCCAGATATCCACCCATCTCTGCTTTCTGAGTGCTGGGATTCAAGATGTGCACCACCATGCCCAGCTATTTAAAAAAAAATTATAATTATAATTTACTTGTGTGTTTTTGGAAGGGACGGCATGTGGTGGGTGTATAGAGGTCAAAGGTCAGTTTGTGGGCGATGGTTCTCTCCTTTTACCACATGAATTCTGGAGGTCACACTTGAACCACCAACCTTTGCCATTTTTATTGGCCCCTGGACTTTATACCTGGCGTGCGTGTGTGTGTGGTGTGTGTGTGTGTGTGTGTGTGTGTGTGTGTGTGTGTGTGTGGGGTGTGGTCTATGACACTGAGCTGGGATAGAAGAGTAAAGCAAACTCAGGTATGGAGAGCTGGGCTGGGTCCATTTCCATTTTAAAGTTGTACCTCTGCTTCTTCTCTGGAGGAACACCCGTCTTCTACTCTCAGTTCCTAATCTGGAGATGGACTTGGTTTTATGATTCATTCTGGTATAGGCATGTAAGTCAACCTGCCAATCTTGTTATTCTGCATTCTAGAATGGGCAGATGACCCTATGAGGGCCAATGGCCAGTGAATATTTGAGATCTAGTGTGTTTGTGTGTCTGCGTGCGTGCGTGCGTGCGTGCATGCGTGTGTGCGCGCGCGTGTGCGAGTTATGAAGTGCCTGCAGAGACCAGAAGAGGGCACCAGATCCCTCTAGAGCTGGATTTACACGCAGTTGTAAGCCGCTTTACTTGGGTACTGGGAAACGAAGTCAGGTCCTCTGTAAGAGAATCAAGTGCTCTGAACTGCTCAGCGGTCTCCTCAAATCCCCGCAGGCCAATAAATCTTGAGGAGCCTAGGAAATGAAACTGTGGAGACGGACATATCTTTCCGTTAGACTCAAACATGGGAAAATCGGCTTAAATTTGGCCACAAAGTCACCACATGCAGCCGGAGAGAAAAATAAATGTGGTGTCAGACAGAGAGAGGGGGGTCCTGGTGACATCTTCATTGCTCTTGGAGGGCATCATACCTGAAGTTAGATGGGTCTTGGCTTCTCAATGAGTGGCGTCAATAGGCACCCTCTTTTGCCTGTCATTGTAAAGTAGGCTCTTTTCTTTTCAACTTTTAAAGTGACATTTTGTGTGTGTGTGTGTGTGTGTGTGTGTGTGTCTGTCTGTCTGTCTGTCTGTCCGTCTGTGCATGCGTATACAGGTGGGCTTGTGTGTCATGAGTGGGCATGCATCAGAAGACAGCTTTCAGGGCTCAGTCTTCCCCTCCACCATGTCCTGGGGATCAAACTGAGGCAACCAGATTGCTGACGGGCACCCCACAGGCTGAGCCACCCTGCCAGCTTTGGATTAAGCTCGGTATGATCTGTACCCAGTGATGGAGAGAGCTCTGCTTGCAAGGCTGAACCCAGGGCAATAGAACACTCATCTCACTGCTGACTTCCCTGGTGTCTGTGGAGAAACTGAGAGCCAAAAGACCACTAGGAATCCAGCCGCTACCTCTAAGACTATTTAAAGGGAGAGACCGGCCTGGGAGACCCTTGGGAAAGTCTTTTAACCCTGAGGTCCCAGAAATGTACAAACACACTCAAGGACTGTAACCCCACACCTTCAGTAATGCTGAAAAAAAAAAAACACCCCTCATCTGGATGTGGGTCAACCGCCAGCCAGCCCTCCACCGCTGGCTTGCTTTGGTGTCAAATTGTAACCTTCCTCTTTCATCTTCCCCAGCGATTCCTTCTGTTTTTCATTTCTCTTGATTTCTTTCTGTGGGCTTTTGATCTGTTTTCTATTGTTATCATCCAGGCATTTCAGGCCTGAACTTTCCAAGTTCTGTAATCCAACCATAACAACATCTGGGATCTGTGGTCGTGGGTTAACATAAGCTCCTCTTCATGCATCGGGACCGGGCTGATTGTTTTCTATCTTGTTCCACGAAGCTGATTTCCCTCCAACCCCGAGCCTTGGGATTTTCCAAGGAACTTTCCAAGGTGGGCAGGACACCATGAGCTCTCGGAGGAACTGGCTTTGGTGTTTCACCTTGCTTGTTTGACGCCTCTGGGTAGGCTTCACACGCTGTGACAACCGACTCCTTGGAAGGATACGTCCAGGTTTCAGAGATCCCTTCTGGGCACCCAGACATGGGTTAGGTCCTCTAGATGTAGCTTAAATGACAGCTCTGCCCTTCTTATGTTGTAATTTAATTAATTGATTAATGGTTATGTTTGGGTTATGTGGCATGTGTCTATGTGTGTGTGTGTGTGTGTGTGTGTGTGTGTGTGTGTGCGCGCTAGGATGTATGTGAATGTGGATGTCTTAGTTAGGGTTTTACTGCTGTGAACAGGCACCATGACCAAGGCAACACTTATAAGGACAACATTTAATTAGGGCTGGCTTACAGGTTCAGTCCATTATCATCAACTCGGGAGTTATATGTTGTTTATGTTGGATTAGGTATTATACATAATACAAAGATCACTGAAAATACACAGGAAGATATGCGTAGGTTTATGTGACCGTGATATTATTTTATACGAGGCACTTAAATATCTCTAGAATATGGTGTCCTTGGGGGACCCACAGATGCCAGGAGCACCTGCCTGGCAATGGTTGTCTTAGCTTGGGTATTTGGTTAGATAGGTCACCCCATAGACCACTTGGACTCTGGGTGATCCTGTTCATGGGGCCGTTATTATTTTCACATTATAGCTGAGGAAATGAAGGCTTGGAGAATCCAATACCAGGGTCTTACTCATCTTCCCTCCTCCTGATCTGGAGTAGAGAGATGCATTGTCCTCATCTCTGACGTGGGCACCACCTCCTCTCCATTTCCTCACCAGAGTTGCTATGGCATCTTGGGCCACAGTGTCACCTCCCGGAACTAGAGAGTAAAAGCTGTCTGACAAATTGTGGAACTGTGGTCACTTACCTGTGTCAGCCAGAGCTCAGCAAGAGAGCAAAACAAAGTCTAAACAGCGCCACCCAAGGCAAAGACAAAGGTAGGGAAGACTGAGAGGTAGATGTAGAGGCCGCTGGGTGGTCCCAGGGCTACCTAGGGCCACCCAGGGCTCCCCAGGGCCATCACAGGTCCCTTGTCTCAGTGTTAGGACCGGCATCCCTTGGCAGAGGCACATGCCTCCGACAGTGCTCTGCTTTTCCCGAATCCCAGCAAAACGTATTGGGAGGTCTTCCTGGTCCACTTGCAGCACATGTGATCTCTCGCCTTAGGACAGTCGTGATGGCTGGGCCAGCTCAAAGTCACCTTGACATGAAGGGATAGAGTCATCTCCACCCGGATCACCTTGATTTGGGCAGCATGGTCATGATACAGTCTGAAAATTGTCCATCTTTTCTACTGTGTGGTCCTGTGCACCCAGGGCTTGGTTTTAAACTATGATGCTATGACCAAGTTTGGCTTGGTCCCCTTAAGTGCATAACAATGAAAATATCTGTATTCACTTATCACTCACAGCAATTCTCATGTCAGCAGCAGCTGGCCCACACTTTGGTAGCTATTGATCTCATTGATCTCAACTAATCTCACCCTTTTCTAGACAAGAAAACACCCCCCGCCCCCGGCAAAGCTAAGTGCTTCACACAAGGGCGATTTGAAGGTGACAGAGATGGGACAAGAGCCTGATTCCACCTTTTCCTCTGCTGATTTTTATTTCCTCAAAGGAACATGGTTTGTTATCGCTCTGTCTCTTGCCAGCTCTGTGTCCTTGGCTGTTACTTCTTTTTTTCTGTGTTTCCATTTGTATGATGCATGTGGAGAGAAGGGGGCAGTCATAGCTCTGTCTCAGAAGTGCTATGAAGATTAAATTAATTCATATAAGCTGCTTAGGTCAAGGCATGGTAGGTAAGTAGGTACAGATAGGTATGTATGTAGGTAGATAGGTAGGTAGGTAGGTAGGCAGGTAGGTAGATATGAGATAGGTAAATAGGTTGATAGGTAAATAGGTAGATAGGTAGATGATAGATAACAGGTAGATAGATAGGTAATAGATAAGTAGATAGGTAGATATGTAGGTAGGTAGATGATAGATGGTAAATAGGTAGATAGATAATAGATAGGTAAATAGGTAGATAGATAGATGAGAGATAATAGGTAGATAGATAGGTAATAGATAAGTAGATAGGTAGATAGTTGATGATAGGTCATAGGTAACAGATGATTGATAGATGATAGATGACAAATGGATAATGGATAAATAGATGATATATATTAATATGACAGACAGATCTATAGATAGATGATATAGAGGTGACAGGCAGACAGAGCATAAATATAGTTGCCAAACAAACAGGATATGTGTTGTTGTACCAGGAAGGGGGTGCTTATAGTTTGTAGTCTCTGGAGGAGGAGGGAATTCAGAGTGTTCGGAGGAGGCTTACTCCTAAACCAACCAGCTGTGGCCAGTGGGGTGCTGTTAGATGATGGGAAAATGGTTCTACTCACAAAAGTTACGTGCAAGGGTGTGGAGACATAGGTAAAGGGAGGGAAAATGAGAAAGTTGAAGATCCTAGCCCCTTGGCCTTATGGGATTTGCTCTCTTTGATGCTGGAAACAGCATCCATTGTGTCAGTGTTGAACTCTGTATGAGTGTGTGCAATGTACCTAGTATGTGGGCTTACATGTGTGTAGGCATGCACGAGGTTCGTGCAGGGCTAACCTCGGATGTTGTTCCTCAGGTGCCGTCTGTCTTATTTCTTGAAGCAGAGTCTCTCATCAACCCAGAGCTCACCAATTAGACTAAACAGCCCCCAGGACCCACCATCTTTACCTGCTCAGCCCTGGGATTGCAAGAGTGTGCATTGGCTCTGAGGATTGAACTCGGGTCTGGCTTAGCTATCTCCCTGGCTCCTGAGCTTGAACTTTTGAATGTCTGGAGGCAAGTGGGGGCAAGCAGTAAAGGGCAATAGTCTTCTTCATTTATCAGGAAATAGCACCAGTAGCTTACAGATCAAAAGAAACGAGCAAAGAGATGTTTCCTCCTGATGTCTTTCACCAAAATGAAAGAACAGGAGCCTGGAGATTCTGAGGTTTTTCTTTAGGGGGCCATGGGCCACAGGAAAGAGGAGGAGGAGGAGGGGGGGAAGGGGAGGAGGAGGAAGAAGAGGGGAGGAGGGAAGAGGAGGAGGGGGGAAGAGGAGGAGGAGGAGGAGGAGGAAGAGGAGGAGGAGGGAGGGAGGAGGAGGAGGAGGAGGAGGAGGAAGAGGGAGGAGGAGGAGGAGGAGGAAGAGGAGGAGGGGGAAGAGGAGGAGGAGGAAGAAGAGGAGGAGGAAGAGGAGGAGGAAGAGGAGGAGGAGGAGGAGGAGGAGGAAGAGGAGGAGGAGGAGGAGGAGGAGGAGGAGGAGGAGGAGGAGGAGGAGGAGGAGGAAGAGGAGGAGAAGGGGGAGGAGGAGGAAGAGGAAGAGGAGGAAGAGGAGGAAAAGGGAAGAAGAGGAGGGGGAGAAAGAAGGGAGGAGGAGAAATATTCCTGGAGAATGAAAGAATTGCAAGCTGCCATCAAAGCTGAGGTGAGGTGTCTGAGGAGAACTGAGAACTTGTACTGGGCATTGCTTTCTGAGGCCCAGTGGGGTGCAAGGGGACCCATGCCTGACCAAAGATCCTCCCTCCCAGGATGCCTCCTTTGAGTTGCTCTTCTGACTGAGAGCTATGTTCGGTGCCTAGCCGACATCCTGTATTGGCTGAAAAACACACATCCTGGCTCTGCAAACAGACGGAATGTCCAATTGTTTCCGGTCATTGTTACTATGTAGCGTTTGGGTCAGAGCCGGTCAGTGTCAGCTGGGCAAAACACAGTAAAGTGACAGAATCCTTTAATAGACTTTTACCACTTGTTATCTTTCATTTATGAATCTCATTCTAGCTAACAGATGTCTGAAAAGGCCGGATTAAAAAAAAATGACCCGTGCTGACGCTATACACAGAAACAACGGGTGACAGTGTCATCCACTGTATTGCAATAGTCTCAGAAGTTTTTCTGTGACTCAGACAGGCTGTGAGGTTAGTGAGACCAAGTGCAACTGAATTCTAAGGGGATTCTTTGCTAGGAGGTTAGTCCTGTTAGTCTAAAAAAAGAAAGAAAGGAAAGAAAGAAAGAAAGGAAGAAAGAAAGAAAGAAAGAAAGAAAGAAAGAAAGAAAGAAAGAAAAGAAAAGAAAGAAAGATGAAAAGAAAAAAAGAACTCTCCGTATTTTGTCTTGTCTGAGTTTGTCAGCATAGTTACTGATACAAGGGCCATTTTAGGAGCAGGGACACTGGGCTGCAGGACCTTGTTTAGATTTCCTTGGTAGATAGGTGGCTCACAACCTCAGTCCCAGGGGATCCCACGCCCTCTTCTGGCCTCTGACAGAACTGCATGCACGCGGTACACATACAGAAAGGCAAAACACATACATTAAAAAAAAAAGAAAGAAAGAAAAGGTAATTTTTTCCCCACCAAAAGCAGGGACTTTCTGGACATGACATGGGTTCTAGTTAGCATTTTATCACTGTGGTAAAGGCCGTGACCAAAAGAAACGTGGGGAGCACAGGGGTTATTTCACCTTACATGTCCGGGTCATAGTTTATCCTAAGGGAAAATGGGAGCAGGATCTCAAGGCAGGACCTGAAGCAGAGGCATGGTGGTCTGCTTACTGACTTGACCCCCTGGCTTGTTCAGCTGGCTTTCTTGTATGACCCCAGACCACCTGCCCAGGGGTAGAACCACTCTGCTGGGCCTTCTCACATTAACACTGACCTGGAGAATGTCCCACGGATTTGTCTATAGGCCAGTCTGATGGAGGTGTTTCCTCAGCTGATGCCTTCTCAGATGACTCCAGATTGTGTCAAGTTGACAGAAGTCTAAGACTTTGACGTGACCAGCACTTAATGGCACCTCCTTTTCTGGTGACTTCTCTCTAGATGAGAAGCCACATAGAAACTTGGATGTCCTATTTAGGGTCCCCGCAGAAAGTGTAGCAAGAGCGCATGCATAGTAACTTGTTGGTGAGGAGGTGCTGCTCTTTCTCTTTGAATTAACGTCCCTCCTCCTTAGCCTCCTCCGCCCTTTAAACCAGAGGGTTCAGAGGTAGGGAGAATGTACCTATAGAGACATTTGATAACGCCTAACTTGTAGGCACGTCCAACCTCTCTCACTGTGTGTGTGTGTGTGTGTGTGTGTGTGTGTGTGCATTTGTGAGAGACAGTGAGAGAGAGAGAGAGAGAGAGAGAGAGAGAGAGAGAGAGAGAGAGAACACATCTGTGCTTGTTCATGTGGAGGTCAGAGGTCAGCCTTGGCTATTGTTTTTCAGATCCCATCCTCCTTTCTTTCTTCTGAGTAGAGTTTTCTGCTGGCCTGCAACTCAGTAGAAAGCTCAAGGGACACACCTGTCTTCATCTCTCCAGAGTAGGGGGTTACAAATTCATGCCAACACATCCAGATTTTGAAACACGGGTTCTGGGCATAGAATTGCGCTACTTGTGCTGGCGAGCTGACTTCTTCTTAGACTGAGCCATCTATCTCCCTAGCCCGTATCCATCCTGGGGAGATCACAGGGCAAGTTTGCCATCTATAAAACGGCACGCTTAAGAATTGCATGAGTCACTTGAAAGAAATATCAAAAGGCCATCTCACTGTGTTTTGTGCTTAGTTTCATACCTGAGCAAGGCTGTATGCAGTTTCATAAGACCCATAAGTTGGATACACATGATGAAGGCATCTTTGATTATCACAGCTGAAGGGCTGCTACTGTCCTAAGGTAAATAGAGACCAAGAATATTGTTCAACACTTTATAAAGCACAGTTCTCCCTGGGCAAAGACAATTTCAGTCCCTGGTGCCACATACTAGCCAGGTTAAGCAGTGCTAACTTAGGGCGACAGCTGCAGCAAGAATAGCAGGAGCAGCAGAAGCAGCAGGAGTAGCAGCAGGAGCAGCTGGAGCAGCAGGAGCAGCAACAGAAGCAGCAGTAGCAGCAGGAGAAGCTGGAGCAGCAGGAGCAGCAGTAGGAGCAGCAGCAGGAGTAGCAGGAGTAGCAGGAGCAGCAGGAGCAGCAGGAGCAGCAGGAGTAGCTGGAGTAGCTGGAGCAGCAGGAGCAGCAGGAGCAGCAGGAGCAGCAGGAGCAGCTGGAGGAGCAGCAGGAGCAGCAGGAGCAGCTGGAGTAGCTGGAGCAGCAGCAGCAGGAGCAGCTGAAGTAGCTGGAGTAGCAGGAGTAGCAGGAAAAGCAGGAGCAGCAGGAGTAGCTGGAGCAGCAGCAAGAGCAGCAGGAGCAACAGCAAGTTGGGAAATGCCCAAACATATTAGAAGAGAACTAACAAGATATTTAAAAAGTTGTTTACATCATTCACATTGTGCATACATATATGCATGTATGAACAACACAGTGTGCGTGTGTAGGTCAGAGGAAAACTCATGAGACTTGGTTCTTTCTTCCCACCACAACGGTCCTTGGGATTAAACTCAATCAGGGTTGGCAGCAAGTGTCTTTACCCATGGAGCCATCTCACCATCCCTCAAGTGGGATGTTTAAAAGTCTCCCCCATTCCCAAGTGCCCTCCAGAACTCGGTGGAACCCCTGATGCACAAGCAACAGGAAGAAACACGTTTCGTTGTTCCCAGCATCCTCTAAGAGAGGCCGCTCACTCGATTATCCTGGATTAGCCCTGATTTGCTTTACCTTTGGGCCTGAACGTCTCAGGCACAGTTAAGAAGACTTCGTTTATAACATCTTCTTGCTAATGAATTCCGGCCTCTCTTCCTGAGCAGATTTGCCCATGGTCTCTGGGACAGAGGACACCTGCCAAGAGAGGAAAGGCTACTAGCAATCATTGTGATTCTGAGTTACCCGGTTGCAAACTCCTTTGAGTCCGGTGCCAGCCTTGGCTAAATCACTGTCCCCTGAACAAATGCTGTTTAAAAACCCAGAGGCAGCTGTGGGGGAGCACAGTCCAAGATGGCAGCAAGGACAATGAGCCCCTGCTGGCTTCCCGCCCGCTGTGTTTTGATCAGCCAAAGGCTTGATTCTCTGTCCCTTCTGTGTGGAGCCAGATGAAAGCCACCGTGGGCAAGCATCCTGCCTGGGATGAAGGGGTGTTTACTCACAGAATGTCACTGCGGACAGCCTCACCCAGGCCTCCAGCAAATGGCCAGACCTGGAACCGTTCGGAGAGGACAAAATGGATGAAGCCAACAGGGCGGCGGCTGCTGGTGCCTACCGGAATGAGTCGGTGGTGGGGTAGCGCTGGGTTCCTGTGCCCTTGGTTTGTGTCATTGACAGACCTAAGGTCAAGGTGGGGGTGCAGGGAAGGAGGCATGAATGGGGGGGGGAGAGAGAGAGAGAGAGAGAGAGAGAGAGAGAGAGAGAGAGAGAGAGAGAGAGAGGAGAAAAGGAAGAGAAGGAAGAAAAGAGAGAAGAGAGGAGAAGAGGAGAGAGGAGGGCTGAGGAGATGGCTCAGTCAGCAAAGTGCTAGCCAGGCATTCATGAAGATCTGAGTTTGAGCCCTAGCATCCATGTACAAAAACTAGGCTTGGGGTCAGCAAAATGGCTTCATGGGTGCTTGCTGCCAAGTCCCAAGGCCTGAGTTCAAGCTCTGGGACCCACATGGTAAAAGGAAAGAACCAACTGCAAGTCCTTTGACCTCCACATGTGCACACACACACACACACACACACACACACACACACACACACACACACAAATGAAATTCAACAAATGTGAGCTTGGTGGTACCCGTTTGTGATCCCAGCACTGGTGAGGTCGCAACAAAAGATTCTGGAGTTCACTGGCCAAGAAATCTAGCTGAATCGGTGACACCTAGGCCAACGAGAGATGGCCTCACAATCACGGTAGATGGCACATGAAGGGGCAACCCCCAAGGTTGATCTCTGGCTTCCTGTTCACACATCTGCTCCTGAACACACGAACATGCACACATCCACATATCATACACACAGGGTGGGATGGGGGTGTAGGGGAGACCATAATATGTAGAAGGCTAACCTGGGCGGGACACAGAGGGGCTTGTCACCAAACAGTGACCCATCAAGCTCTGAGCCCAGAGAAATACAATGCTGCCCACGAGCGCTTCCTTAATCAGCTGTAGCCACCCACCTGCCCTGGCCAGGATCCTGATCTGTGTCATTCGTCCAGGCCTGACCATGCTTCTGTTAAGGCCACTGGAACCTTCCTCCCTTTCAGAAAGACAGAGTGTCACATTCTTAAACCAGGTGAAACGGTAGAGCTGAGGCCATCCCTCTGTTATCAGGGACCCAGACCCCAGAGCTGCCTTCTACAGGAGCCCAATAGTGCATTCATCTACTCTAGAGAACAAGGTACCAGCCCAGAATGGAAAGCCTCCAAAGAAAGGTTCTGCCATCCATCCAGTTGCGAGGCGGCCATGACGTCTGTGTGAGGAGCTGGCCAGCCGCCACGGGCAGAGCGGAACAGTGCAGAAACCCCTTCCTTCCAGGCCTGTGGCTGGAATCTCCACTCACCTCCACCAGTCCCCTCATTAGAGAGATTCAAAGGGGCTTTGGAACATTTCCTTCTAACTCAAAAGCATCAAAGAGGGCATGCCCATAATCCCACCAATCAATCACACACGCTATTTACATTCCTCCACGGCCCCTTCCATTTTTCATCTGTATAAATACACGTTTTGTGTATTTATAGTTGTGGGGGGGCATATATACTTCATTTGGCGTCACTTCCTCTGTACCCCCCACTCCCAAATTGCTACCTAGTTTCAGTTGCCCACTTCTAACACTGAGGTAATCACACTGATTTTTTTTTTTAATGTCCCAGTAGAATTCAATGTTTCTTTTGCTTTTAACTTCTTGTTACTTTTTGTTATTATAAAGATGTAATAAACATCTACATACAACTAAGGGTTTTTTTTTCCTTTCTACTTTGAGTTATTTCCCTGGCATAGATTCCCAGGGGTTGGCGTATTGGGTGAGAGGGAATGAGTGTTTTTATAGCTGCTAATATATATGGCCAAATTATTTTCCCAAAAGGATGTATCAGTTTTCATAGTTGCAAGAGATGTAACAGGAGACAGACTTAAAATTTTTGAGATTGAGTGTAATAGCTCTTTTCTTTTTCCCACTTTTCATGAATTTCAAACTCAAAGCTACTCTCTAACTCAGCTTCCCATGGTTTTCATGAACAAATACTGGTTTGGGTTTGTTTTTGTTTGGTTGGTTGGTGAGGGGAGACAAAGACTTACTATGTAGCCCAGGCTGGCCTTATATTTATAATCCTCCTGCCTTAGCCTCTCTCCAAACCCCTGCCCAGTGCTTGAACTATAGACGTGCTCAGCCACATTCAGTTAGAATGCTATCTGAACCTCTCAGTCAATCTCTATAGTCTGTCTATAGTCTCCTTCCTATCCGTTCTTTCCTCCCTCTTTTTATTCCCTTATTCCCTCTCTTCCTCATTCTCCCTCTTCCCCCCAGAAAGGACAGGGTCCCTCGTCAAGCCTAAGCCAGTCTTGAATTTGTTATATAGTCGAAAATGACCTTGAATGGTCTTACCAGCCTGCCTCCCCCCATCTCCCATATGCTGAGATTATAGACCTGCATTTATGAGGCGCTGGGATCAAACCCAGGGCTTTGTGTGTACTAGGCAAACGGTCTACCAACTGACATTCTACTCTGAATGTTTGTCATGCACGCTCTCTCTCTCTGCTTGTGTCTTTGCACTTCTATGGACCATTATCAGAGGAGGCAAACAACAACGTTGGTTAGTAAGAAAGGACTTAAAGAAGACGTGAACTGGAGACTGATGAACGTGGCTGCAGCCAGATATTGAGATGAGATGGGATTCAACCAGAAGATGTCCTTTGTGTGTGTGAATGTGAGTGTGTGTGTTGTGTGTATGTACGTATGTGTGTATGTACATATGTGTGTGTGCCTATGGACACACATATTCATGTGTGCACAGCTGTGCATGTGCACACAGAGGCCAGAGGTCGACCTGAAGTATCGATCCTCTGGAGTTGTTCACTGTTTATAAAAACAGACGGGGTCTCTCACAAGACCCGGGGCTTGCTTATTAAACTAAGCTGACTGAACAGCGAATTCCAGACCTGGGATTACAGACGCACACTATGTGCCATGCCTGGCTTCTCACATGGGTGCTGGGGACTGAGCTCAGGTCCCCACGCTTTTGAGTAAGTACTTAACTAACTGAGCCATTTCCCCAGCCCAAGAATTCAATTTTCTTTTCTTTTTTTTTTTTTTTTTTTGGTTCTTTTTTTCGGGGCTGGGGATCGAAGGAATTCAATTTTCTAACAGGGTGCAGGCAGGATGGTGGGGGCCTTACCTAACACCAGGACATAAGAGAAAATGACCAAAGAGATGTGGGTCCTTAGGGAATTACATCTGTGGTCACAGGAAAGAGGGTAAGTTTGAAACCTTGGATTTACATTCAAATTCTACCCCTCAGGAGCTGCATAAAGCTGGCATACTAGTCCATAGGACTGTAATCTCCTTTTCTGAAAAAAACTGGGTGAAAGTGTATGCCTGATAGAAATGGCGTCAGGGTTAACAGGTTGAAGGAACTAGGCAGCTAACTAGCAAGAGAATGTAGGCTAGTGTCATGATGCCACAGTGTGATCGCTAATCTCGGTTGTCAACTCACCTGGGAGAGGGAAACTCAGCCGAAGAATTGCCTCCAACAGATTGTCCGTGGGCATGGCTACAAGGGCATTCTTTTGATTGACAGTTGATGTAGGAGGGCCCAGCCCACTGTGGGTGGTATAATCCCTAGGCAGGTGGGTCTGAGCTAAGAGAGAAAGGTAACTGAGCAAAACAGAGGGAGCAAGCCAGCAAGCAGTGTTCCCCATTGGCCCATTCTACCGTAGGTTGATCAAAGGATTACAGTGACAAGGTACTTTTCTTCTTTCTGTTTTCTTTTGTATATGTGTGTGGGCATGTGGATGCCAGAGGTTAATCTCAAGTGTAATCCAGAATGCCATCCACCTCTTTCAATATGGGATTACAGTGTGCCTATTTGGTTAGATTGACAACTAGGGATCTTCTAGTTTCTGCCGCCCCTAGTGCTGTGGGTAGCAGAGAGCCTGGATTTTTCACATGGCCAACCTTTGTCCCCAAGCTTGCGTAAGAAGCGTTTTACTGATTGACCTACCTCTCCAGCCCCCAAGTGAATTATCCCTTTGAAAGTCTGAATAACTGAATATCATAGTCTCTAGAACCAACTGTCAATACCACCCTCGATCTGCTGATTGGAAGATTCAAATCTCTTGTCACTGGACACTTGATCAGCAACCTTCTGAGAGGTGGGTAGGAAGCTGATGGAGAGAATATGGACTAGGAGCTCCAGGGAAGGATGGTTCAAATGTAGCCCTGCCATTCCCTGGCTCAGTGCTGATGCACAGTCATTCAGCCACTCCAAGTCTCAATTTCTTCGCCTGTCAAATGGGTTAACACGGTACCTTCCTCTGTGGGTGGCTGTCTAAGTTAAGGCTTTACTGCTGTGCACAGACACCATGACCAAGACAAGTCTTATAAGGACAACATTTAATTGGGTTGGCCTACAGGTTCAGAGGTTCAGTTCATCATCATCAAGATGGGAGCAGGGCAGCCTTTAGGCAGGCATGACTCAGGCAGAGCTAAGAGTTCTGTACCTTCATCTGAAGGCTGGCAGTGGAAGACTCACTCCCAGGGAGTTGGGATGAAAGTCTTAAAACCCACACCCACAGTGACACACTTCCAAGTAGTGCCACTCCCTGGGCCCAACATATTCAAACCATGACAGTGCTTCTGAAATGGAAGTCTTATTATGCGTGAAACTCACAGTAGGCATCTAATCTAGGAGCTAAGCACGTTCTAGTTCTTCATAAAGCAACTTGCCTTTTAGAGGGGCTGAGCAGGCAGGCAGGCAATGCTTTCAAAATGACATCTTCTTGATGTCAACATAACTCCCCCATTTACACGTGGATTGAGCCAATGCTAAGGCTACTTGGTACAGGTGGTGCCCCCTTCAATAGTTGATATGAGTGTGGCTTTCCCTTTGCAATGACCGGTTTAGGATGGAGGTGATCATCTTGACCCTTTCACTTCCTGCTCTTTCCGTGGGCATGGACTCTGGAGTGACGAATGAAGACAGCTGCCTGCAGTGGCCAAAGTTCTTGCATTTAACACAGAGACTCAGTTCTTTCTATTAGGATTAGACTTAGGGAGCAGTTGGTGGTATTTGGAAGGACCACCCAGGCGGATTCTCCCTAGCTTTGCCACCCGCTCCATCACACCGGCCCAGCATCCTCCTCTCTCTCTCTCTGAAGAGCTGGGTCTTAGGCAATGAGGCCCCTCTCGGATTCCCTAAGTGAAGCATGGGAAATTATTGGAATGGTCACAAGAGCAAGATGGGACTGGGAGAAAGGCTTTGCTTGCCAAGTGCTTGCCCATGATGTCCTGAGGCAGACTCCAAGGGCTTGCTGGTCTACCAGTCTACTGGCCTAATCCACAATAGGAGATACTGACTGAGGAGGAACAGCACCAGAGGTTCCTAAACGGCACTCTGGCCTCTGCATGCTACCCACTAGCACATTCAACACACACACACACACACACACACACACACACAAAGAAAATGTTTTTTAAAGGTGGGACTAAGATCTGACACAGTGGTTCAGCTTCTGAACCGGCTGCTGTCACCCCCACCTCTGATCTCAGATCCCAGCAAGAATGGACTTGCTGGCTCTAAGCCAGTTAAAACGCCAGGTTAGAGTTTCTTTGGAGACTAGGGGAGAGTCACCGCCCTCCACTTCTCTTGGATGAAGCTGCTATGGGGGCGTTAGTGGACTGTGTGTGCAGCTTCTATGACGGTCTCAGCCACACTCCTAATTAATCCCCTGGAATCCTGGGCACTTTTTCCTCCTGTCCTCAGCTCAGAAGAAGGTGTGTTAATGACTCCTTGCCTCCGAGTTACCAAATGAGCCCTACACCCTCCACTACCGCTGCTGGAATGGGCCCGTTTCCTTTGATCTCCTAGGGTTCTTAAACCCAACAGTTGTGTGTCCGAACATCAATAGAAGTGGGCTTTTAAGCTTCCTCTTTCATTATCTTTTTCAAAGATTAAAAAAAAAAAAAGAGCAAAAAAGGGGAGGAAATGTCCTTAGCTTTGTAGATGAGGCAATGTTTTTTCAGTAATTTCTTTATCTGATGTCATCAGATCAACAAAGCTGTTTATTAATACAGAACCCACGCCTGCCTCCCCATTTTAAAGATGAGTCCTCTTTATTTTGGGTGAGAGGATGAAACAGGGTCTTCCGTACCCAGAATGGCCATGACTTCCCTGTGTAGCTGAAGATGACCTTGAACTCCTGATCCTCCTGTCTCCCTATCTCAAGAATGTCCTAATGACAGGTATGCACAAACATGGCTGCTTCCAAAGGTGGCTTAGTCCTAAAAATGAAATACATCTCAAACCGTCCTATGGACGTGGCAGTGTGCGTGTGTGCATACACGCACCAGTGTGTGTGTGTGTGTGTGTGTGTGTGTGTGTGTGTGTGTGTGTGTGTGTGTGTTCCTGCCTTGCCCATGTTGTGGGTGAGGAGTGGTATCTCCGGTTACAAGCTTTGGAAATCCTGAGGGGTCTGAGCAACTCTGCAGATCAAGGATGAGACTCAACCTTTCCCGGGATCTAACCTATTTTTCAAAAGGGAACTTTCTGTTCTTGGCAGTGTGAGGAGAGCAGACTTCTAGATTAGGATAATTAAATATCTGACCCGTGACTCCTCAAATGCCTGTGGCTTCGTAGGCTTTGATGTGGGCAGCTTCCTGTAGGATGGAAAAGTACAGCTTCTTCCCAAGGCCCTCGGCATTGGAGAGGAGGCCAGGCCAGCAGGGTCTTGAAAATAAGCAGACAGAGACCCTAGGCAGAGTGAGGGGCAGGGAGAATGGGAGCCAGCGTGAGCCCTGCCGGCCCGGCGTCACTTGGCTGGTGCACAAATCGTAAAGTCTGGCTTCCACCAAGCGCCACAGTCTTATCTTGAGTCTTCCAGACTCATACGGTACCTCCCTGTGCTCCCTCCCATCGCACGGGACCACTCTCCTACCTTGAGAGGGGTTTCCACCTCCTCCTCTGTATTTAACTGCCAATCATTCATCTGCTCCATTGCATGGTTGGGATAAGCTAAGGCTGCGTCAATAGCCCGTGATAGCTCAACGCTGGACACCACAAGTCTCTGCAACAATAGCCCATGATAGCTTAATGCTGGACATCACAAGTCTCTCTTTTGCTACTATACCCATCACACGGCTCTGCCTTCCTCAAACCAGGGAAATGAGCATAGAGGTGTGTGCTGGCCTTGCCTACAAGAGTCTTGCCTCATTTCTGTCATCATCACATCGATGGATACTGGGCACTGTATCCTGATACAATGTTTAAATGGCCTGTCGCTGTCCACTCCTTGGGACAAGGCCAGGCAGAGGTGGCCCCTGCTGCTACCACAGACTCTGCTCCTGGATGCTCCGTGTTTACACAGGAAGCCAGGTGTCTACACAGCCATCCTTTACATAGTGAGTCCTGTGCCATGCTCCATGAAGGTGCTTCTGACCAGCTAAGTCAAGATCTTCTGATTTTTGCCTGCCCTGCAGAGCAATCTGGGAAAGCATTTATGACCACTGAAGGGGGGAGAGGCCCAGATATCATGCATGTTGTCAAAGGTTGTATGTGGCTTAAAAGGAGCGATTGTCCCCCGGGGAAGTTGCTGGTCTGTTAGGAGACTGGGTAGGGTTTTGGATGATATTAAGGGGACAAGAAGGGACTAAATAGAGATTCCTAGAGCTGATGCCAAGTGTGTTAAAAGAGTAGTACAATTTGTTATTCTTTTTAAAGTTTGACGAAAACCATAGGATTATGAAATTCAAGATGATAAAAACACATTTTTTTTCCTTTTGGCCAGACTCTAAACTAAATATAAATTCTTCCTTCATACTGTTTTTTTTTTTTGTTTTGTTTTGTTTTGCTTTGTTTTTGACAAGTTTGCTTTGTTTTCCCCTTGAACTTATTTAAAAAAAAAAATCAGACAGCAATAGGAACTCGGCACAGCAGATGGTGGGGTGAGGAGTTTCGGATAAGCTCTGGCCACCTCCTGCCTCCCAGGCATGGAGCCCAGCTGCTTCTGCCAGAACTGGGGGCCTCTGTTTCTACTGGGCAAGACAATGGTCTGAATGAAGCCCCTTGGTTGTTGGTGGGGTGCTGTGAGCTGGGAAACCAGCAGCATGAAGTTTTCTCTTCTTTCTGCCTGGCAGGATATACGTTCAGGAATGCCTCAAACACAGTCAGCCCGGGGCATCTTCCAAGGATGCTCAGTTAGGCAGGGAGGGGGCCGGGTAATACGGTGTGCACCATACTGACAAAGCACCGGCCTCTTTACCGGCCTGCAGGAGACAGAGGATGCTGCCTTGCGTGTGCTGTTAGCATTCTGGCTGGGGGTAATGTCGGGGTGGAGGTCCTAAGAACAGCAGACTTGAATCTGGCTACAGAAGGCTGTCTCCAAGTTACCCTCCAGATGTCTGCGGAGAGAGAATGGGTCCAGCCGAAGAACACGGAAGGCGAAGTTGGGGAAGGGTGTGGAGAAGGACAGGGATTAAAGGTCCAAGTCAGCAGAGTTTTGTCATAAGGTCACGAGGCTTCAGGAGACAAGGGAATGGAACAAAGTACTGACGTCATTCTCCCAACCGCTCTTCCTTTGGTCTTTCATAATGCTCCTTGGAGATGCCTGAATGTTCCGTCTGTCTCTCCTCCCATGTCATTTAGGAGAGACTAGTGATACTGGGGTAATAAACGCTTCCTCAAGTCGTAACGGCCTGACATAACAACACCCATGCTTCCCAATTTATTTCACAAGGCCCTCAAAGGCACGGCAGGTGCTGTGGAATCACTTTCCACCAAATCAAAACATTCTTCGAGGGAGGAAGGTAACTTAGAAGACTAAGGACACTCATAAAACTTACAGACCCCCAGTGGGCTAGAAGGTCACAAGATCCACCGGGATCCTCCCCGCAGTTCCATAAGAGTAGACATTTCCTTTGGTGGAGCTGCCTGCAAGCCAGGAAGGGAGCTCCGGGGTGACAGCTTTCATGGGTTGTTGCCCATGCTGGGCTGGCGCTTTTGACGATGCAGCTGCCTTTGAGTCATCTCTGCTTCTGTAAGGCATCTCAATAGCTCGTCCGCTCACTGAGCTAGACTCAAGTAGAATTACGTTCTAGCATCGTCTTTGGTGCCCTATCTGCGGTGAAGACAAATAGATTCACACCTCTGGTCAAAACAGCATGTTCTGCTAGAGTAAAAAGAGCCAATGTTGTCATCAAGGCCACCACACCAAGGGAAAGAGGGACCCGAAGGCTCTCCCATTGAAGTCTAATGCTCCAGCAAATACAGATACAGGCAGAAACCTAGAAATGTTGAAACTGTAACCCAGAGTTTTCCATTGTCTCCAGCACTTCATGAGGTCTCGTTTTATGAGAGAATTTAAGAGAGGGATCCTTTGGGATGTAGGATGATTCTTATCTTTACCCATAAGCACTAATAGAAGAGGACATCTTTAAGTTTTCAGAGCTCAGCATCTCCAGATGAAATATGGTTAAGTACAGAGCTCCTGGAGCAGACCGGTGTGTCATTTGGTGGTCTTTCCATTCTCTTTCTTCTCTATGGAAAATTGTATTTTTCAGAAGTGGCCCAACAAAAGCTTCCATCTCATATGCTCTTCTTTATAGAACTGCGGGGGCCCATGTCCCTTCTCTTATGTCTGGGAAGACCTGTATTCACTCCCTCAACCAGTAGGCTAAGGCAGCGTGGCTATGTGGCTTCTGAGGTCAGAGCTTGAAATGACCACATGTGTCCACTCTGCTGTCTGGAGATGCTTGTTCTCAGGACCCATGAAACCCAGCTGCCAGGCTGTGAGGAAGTCCTCACTAGCCCATGTGGAAAGACCACATAGAGAGCCAGGTGTTGATCAACAACCCAGTCAAGGTCCCAACTGACAGTTGTTGTCTCCCTCTTGGTGTGTGGGATACCTTTAGATGATCTCTGGCCCAGGTGGCAAGCATCTTTGGCTCTCCAGACTTCCCACTCAAGGCAGCAGACAGTTTGGAGCTGAGACCACTGACTTCTCGTGCTCAAATTGCTGTTCATAAATGTCAGGATGTAAGGGCCGAAACTGTATGCCATTATTTGGGGATGGTTTGCTCCACAACAATAAAATAAATGGATATGCCCCTTACATGTTGACCAGAGAATGTAACCATCCTGGCCTTTGCATACAACAGCCAAAGGGCAGAAGGTTGGGGCAGTTCAGATGGAGCTGAGAAAGAGAGGCAGAGCCCATTCTGCAGGAGGCTGGGGACCACAGAACCCTAAGAAGTAAATAATGAGAGACCACAATGAACAGCGATAGTCTTTGGCTGGTCACCAAGAGAAGGCATCTCCTGAGGCAATCGGCTGGCTCGCTGTGGTAGTTTTATACTCAGGACAGGAGTACAAAGAGAGGCCAGCAAACCGTGAGCCTCGATAATTAAAAGCAATAAATCAAATCCACACGCTCTTAAACACATTCCGTTCACCTATCATGACACAGCTAAACTCCAAACAACCAGGAAGGTCTGACCCTTGGACTCTTTGCAGTTCTTTGCTGGAAGATGCTGACCTACAACTCCACGGACCGTCGCTTCCTGGACCGTCGCTTCCCATCCCAGTCCTGCCTTGGTATCCTCGATTGTAAGACGAGGGTCCGCCTGCTGGCTGTGATGAAGAGGAGGAGGAGTGAGAATTATGTGTTGGCACGGAGCGGTTACTCAATAAACAGAGATGGTAATAATAGGACTTTGACTTTAAATATTTCAAGTGCTATCATGTGAGCGAAGACTTTGATCTCCTTCACGTAGCTCCAGGGTGTATAATTAAGAGCAGTGGTTAGAACTTACAGGAAAAGCAGATTTTGGTTCAACCTGAGAAGGTTGTTTTGTAACGGACATGCGCGTGAGCAGGGAGTTGGGGTGGGGGTGGATGGAAGAACTTTGGAGCAACGGTGGAGTGTGGCTCTCAACTTGTGGGCCGCAACCCCCTTAGGGTCACTTATCAGATATTCACAGGACTGTTCATAACTAGCAAAGTTACAGTTATGGATAACAACAAAAACGTCTGGTGAGAGTCATCACAGCATGAGGGACTGCATTAAAGGGTCTCAGCGTTAAGGTTAAGACTCACTGGTGGAGAGGAAGTTCATTCCTTGGGTGAGAACTGGATTAGGAAGCTGAAGTTAACTTCTAGGACTGGAGAGATGGCTCAGTGGTTAGGAGCTCTTCCTGAGGACCTCCAGTCCCAGAAGATCCAACGCCCTCTTCTGGCCTCCCTGGGCACTGTATGTATGGTGGTATACAGACATATGTGCAGGGAAAATACCCATGCACATTAAATACAAATAATATTCTTAAGGCTTATTTTTTACTGGATCCACATGAAAACTACCTTTTATGTTGGGTTCGAATTTGTGTTTTATCCAACGGTGTATCTTCGAGATGCAAGTACCACACTATTCTACACTTTAACCTGCAGTGTTCAGGGATTGTGTGCCCACAACTAACCTTATATCATGAGTTCGATAGAAGCCTGGAAAACCTTAAAAGATCAAAAATCTTAAAGAAAATCTTAAAATAATCAATCTGCCATCCTAAGCTGTCAGAATATGTGGGACATTTCTAACTAAAGATAGTAAGACCTAGGGAGGGAGGGGAAAGGGAAGGAACAGAGTTGAGGAGGGGGAGGGACATAGGAAGGGGGAGGGGAATGGAAGGGGAGGGGGAGGGGCATGGGAAGGGGAGGGGAAGGGAAGGGGAGGGGAAGGGGCATGGGGAGGGGGGCATAGGGAAGGGGAGGGGAGGGGGCATGGGAAGGAGGGAAGGGGAGGTAAGACAAAGGTAAGAATGTATTGGAAGGATGCTGAGGAATATCATGGAATCTGAAGAGAATCTAAGTAGCCCATTGGGACCAGGAAGCAGACAGGACTCTGGCCACCTGAAATTGGGAACTATGACATTACTTACTCCATTTTCTCTGAGCTTTCCTGCCCTGGCTTCACCCTTCCCTCTCTTTCCCAATCGACTTTATTCATGTGGACCCAGGCTATCCTGTCTCCACAGATTGATGTCCTCAGCCAGCCTACCCTGTCTCCACAGAGTGACATCATCCTGCTTCCGCTACAGACAGCCTGGCACTCTTTCTAGCTTTAGAATCAGGCAGTTCTCAGCAAGGTGCCATGATTAGCCCCTACTGGACAAGGCCTGTTCTCAGCCAATCAGAATGAAGCTGTATAAAGTGCTTGCTCCCAAGATGCTCTGGAGCGGAGAAGCAGGATGGGTGGGTTGGACGGTGCTTGGACCTCTGACTGAGGGACTGGTAGGATGTGTTCCCTCCATTGAAGCTGGTTCTCGCTCCCTCCCTGAGGAACCCTTTGTTTGGAATGGGGGTACTCTTCTAAATGGGCTTTATAGAGTTAGAGAGATAGTTCAGTCAGAAAAAATGTCTGCCTCACAAGATATAAATTTGTAAAGGGTCTAAATTCGAGCTCCAGAACCTATGTAAGATACCTGGTGAGGTGTTTGTCATCCTCAAGTTGAGGAAGCTTAGAAAAGGGGTTCCCCAAGGTTCGCTGGCTTTCCAGTCTGGCCTATTTGGTGAGCCCCAGGTCAAATGAGAGACCGTGATTTAAATCAGAGGGATGGCATTCCTGAGTTGACACCTGAGGATGCTCTCTGGTTTTCATAAAATGTCACACACACACACACACACATACACATACATACATATACATGCACACACATACACACATACAAATACACACACATACACACATACACACATGCATACACACATACAAATACACACACATACACACATATATAACATACACATACATACATATATAACATACACATACATACACATACACACACATACATACACACATACAAATACACACACATACACACATATATAACATACACATACATACACATACACACACATACACATACATATACACACACATACACACATGCATACACACATACAAATACACACACATACACACAACACACATATATAACACACACACACACACATATAACATACACACACACACACACACACACACACACACACACACCTATTGCCAACACCTAAAGGTTTGCCGCTCAAACCTTGTCAAAGAAGTAGACTGTTTTTACAATGAGGGAACACAGTAAACTTGGAGTCCAAACGGGCTTTGCAGAGAGGCAGGGCCATTCTGACTACTTTCAGGCCAGGGGATGTTTTCACAACGGGTCATGTCCTGACATCAAAGAGACCTCTCCTACTCTCCCGCTGGCTCTCCTCCTGTCCTCAGCACCTTTAATTCCCACCCTTCAATGACATTTCTGTGTGGGCAGCGTCATCCCTAGAGGCTTCCTCAAGGTTCAACCCCTTCTGGGTCTCCACAGGACACCCCTATGTTTATCCTCACAGGGACCCTCCCTCTGTGATCGGCTAACAGTCTAGAAATTGGGGAGGAGCTCTTTCTTAAGAAGAAGGACCCAAATGACAAATGCAGCATTAAAAAGCAAGACCAAATATTTTCAAAAAATGATTAAACAAGCCACAAAAATATAAAATTTTAAAAGTTGGCAAATAATACAGGTTCTTAATGAATTTTCCTAAACTTCTTGAATGCTTTTCCGATATTTTGACTGCATGCTTTGTCTATTCATCATTCAAAATGATTTTAATTTTAGTTTAATTAATTAACTAATTAATGAATTAATTTTGAGACAGAGTCTCATGTAGCCTAGGTACCTAGCTTTAGAGTTGCTATGTAGCCCAGGATGACCTTAAACATCTGATCTTCCTGCCTCTACTTCACTCCTCTGTCCCAAGTACTGGGACTGCCTGTGTGTTTCACCACACTCAGCTGATGGTGACTTTTAAACGTTTATTATTTAAAAAAACACTTTGCCTATATGCATATAATGTAAATACATTCTGGAACCAGGACCTGGGAATGCATGGAGACCAGAGGACAGGCTTGGGGGTTAGACCTTGTTTGAGACAGATCTCTTGGTTTTCTCCTAGACTAGCTGGCCTGTAACTTTCCAAGGCCCTGAAGGTACCAGCTTGTCTATCTTCTATCTCAGAAAAGGCCTTTGCTCACTGCACGCCCACAAACAGCCCACCAGTGCCTGCCACCAGTTGAGACATATCACAAGAGAAAACCAACCAGGCACAGACACCAATAAACCACACCTATAAAGACTGTATGATATGCGACCTACGAGTAAAGAGCCAACTTCTGCCAACAAGGTCTCATAGACAATTTCCATCTGTTTCTGTCAAACGCTGGCGCTTGCAGCCTATGCCCACTTGCGTTGGAGGGAAATGTAGTTTTGACACAAGTGCTGACCAATATTTTCATTCATGAAATAAGAGGAGAAGTGCTGTGCCCAGGGATACTCCTTGTTGGCGACGTCATCAGTGAATTTTTGCTGAATTAGATAATAGCTTTTGAATGATAAATTCTCTGTCTTTCTGTCTCTCTGTCTCTCTGTCTCTCTGTCTTTCTCTCTCCCTCCCTCCTCCCTCCCCCTCTCTCTCCCCCTCTCTCTGCAATTAGTGACAGAAATGATGTTTTCTCTATCACATCCTTTAGTCTAGATGTCAGTCGAGCAGTCAATCAAGTCTTGACCATTAGCGTCCGCCCATTCCCGTGGTATAAACACTCCTGGCATGGCTGATTCCAACAAGCCCTTGGATATCTCTGAGCGGAGAAACAGGAAGGGATAACCTTCTGTTCGTGCCATGTAACATCTCTACCACATGGTAAAGAACCTGAGAGCAAGAGGGCAAAACCGGGCAAATTCTCAGTAGTGAGACATTTTGAGTTTTTATTCCTTTGTTTTCAATACAATTCAGTTACCCATAGTAAACCTAATTTTGAACAGTGGCTTTGTTTCACAACTGGTTTACTAACTTCCTGAAAATTTAATAACCGGGGCTCGCCAGCTAGTCCTGGCTGGTCTCAGCACACCATAGGGATGTCCCAAGTACTTCACAAGAGACTTTTATGTAGAGGAGGCACTGAAAACACGTCATCTGTCTGATAAAAGGATGTCATTGTGTGTGTGTGTGTGTGTGTGTGTGTGTGTGTGTGTGTGTGTGTGTGTGTGTGTGTGATTCTCTGAGGGCCCGGGCAAGTCTCCTACCCCTTCTTTCCAATGCAAGAGGCTATTAATGCTGACTTCATAGAGGTGCTGGGAGGGTTAATTAAGGTTCGCTAAGTGCTTTGAAATCCGTGGATGAAAGGCCCAGTGGGGAGAACTTTATTATTATTATTCTCATGCATCAGTTTAAGAAGTATATGATGATGATACCCACCTGGTACTTTTCATCTTCAAAGCGTTCTCCAGACATTAGCCAATTAAACGTCACACACAGTTCCCAGCCCGGTCAGTGGGTGTCCTCCATCAAGGAGAGTGCTCAGAGGAGCGGGTGACTCCTTCTGCCCCTGGTCTCCAGAGAGTTGGGGACCAAGCGAGGTCTCAGTCCCTCCCACTGTGTTCTTCCACTTAGGGGTCTACACTGGTCTTTACGGCCTTGGTTCATCCTGGCTTGCGGATGTCAGTAAAGCCCACAAGGCTCTAAGGCTTAGGGTACATTTTTATCGCTTCGTAGCTTTGCGTGACGCTGCCTACCGATTAGTCTTAGATGCACTTTTTCACATTTCAAAAAACGACACAAATCCCCTAGATCTACAGTGTGCACCTTGCAACTACTTGAGGACTGTAGTGCAGTTGAAACCGAGTCCCTCCTTACTGACCAATGGGATGAAAGAACGCTGACCACGTGCCATCTGCCAATGGTTGTTGAAACACGCCGTGGCTACTCCTTCGGTGCCTGGCAGCGGCCTTGTGGCTTATTTCTTGCCATTTTAGAAAGAGAAAACGCTGCTCCTCCCGCTCTCATTACGAAGAGTAACGCGTGGTCGGTGTGTTACGTAGAAGAGGCAGATAATTAAAAGGAAGGCCGAGCTACAGCGATCCAAAGTCGCAAGACTCAGAGATCAATGATAACAGCATGTGGCCATGCTTGATTCCGAGTTGTTTTTTTTTTTTTTTTTTTTTTACCTTAGAGACATTTCCCTCTGTGGTTGTAACAAGATCCCATGCCTACTGTGAGAGACTCTGCAAGCCTGGGAACTTCTACAGCAGTCAACAGCAACCACCGATGACCCCATAGCCCATAGGGGATGGGGTTAAAATGGATATTAACTCGTTAATGGATTAATTAATTCAGAGCAGAGCTAGGGATTGAACCCCGATTCTAGGTGTTAGGCAACGCTCAGCCCCTCAAGCTTCATCCTCTGCCCTTGACTATTATACTTTTCTATGAAACATGTCAATTATAAATAATAGATTAAAAAATCTACAGATGACTTCTAGACTACAGATGGCTTTCAATTATGTGCCCACTAAAAGTATTAAAACTTACTTTATGCATACGGTGTCTTGTCTGCCTGTTTGTCTGTGTACCACATGTGTGCATGAGGCCAAAAAGGACCCCTTAGGGACTAGAGTAACAGGTTGTTATTAGCTACCGTGTGAGTACTGGGAATTGAACCTGGGTCCTTTGGGAAAGTAGCCCACAGTGCACTTACACACAGCATTTCTCCATCCCCCATGTGCCTACAATTGTCTTTACTTATATCTGGAAATATATGCATTTATATTTGTGACTATATGCACCCATGAAATCAGAAACATTAAACATGATTGGTTTTCCCAGACTTTGAATTTTAATTTATATACTTTTTTCCATTAATTTATTCCCATTTACATCCAAATTGCAGCCCCTCCTTCCTCTCCTCCTCCCAGTCTCACCTTCACAAATCCCTCCCCCACCTTTTTCTCAGAGAAAGGGAGGTCCCTTTGGGTACCAACTCATTCAGGGACATCAAACTACATCAGGACAAGGCACATCCTCTCCCACTGAGGCCCCACCAAGTAGTCCAGCTGGGGGAAGGGGATCCAACGGCAGGCAACAGAGACTGAGACAACCCCTCTCCAATCGTTAGGGGACCCACATGAAGACCAAGCTGTACATCTGCTACATATGTGTAGGGGACCTAATGCAGTCCCTGTATGCTCTTTGGTTGGTGGTTCAGTCTCTGTGAGCGCCCATGGGCCTGTTGCTCTGTAGGTCTTCTTGTGGTGTTCTTGATGCCCTCCGGCTCCTTCAATTCTATCCCCTATTCTTCCACAAGACTCCCCGAGCTCCACCTGATGTTTGGCTGTGGTCTCTGAATCTATTTCCATCCTCTGCTGGATGAAGCCTCTCAGAAGACACTGAGGCTAGACTCCTGTCCACAAGCATGGCAGGATATCATTAATGGTATCAGGGTTTGCTCTCTCCCATGAGATGGGTCTCAAGTTGGGGCAGTCATTGGTTGGCTGTTCCCTCAATCTCTGCTCCGTCTTTTTCACTGTGCATCTTGTAGGCAGGACAAATTTTGGGTTGAAAGTTTGTGGATAGGTTGATGCCCCCTTCCCTCCCCTGGAAGACCCACGTGGCTACAGGAGATGGCCACTTCAGTCCTCATGTCTCCAGCCACTAGGAGTCTCAGGTAGGGTCACCTCTACAGATTCCCAGGAGTCTCCCCCATCCCAGGTCTTCAGCTAGTCCCAGAGATACCCCCAACTGACTTCCATTCTTTCTCCCTGCCCCCTCCCACACCGGATCCCCATCCTTTCTCACCCTATCCCCTGCCCAGTTCCTTCCTTCCCTCCACTTCCAATGTTCATTTTATTTCTCTTTCTGAGTGAGATTCATGTACCCTCCCTTGGGCCCTCCTTATTGCTTAGTTTCTTTGGGTCTGTGGATGGTAGCATGGTTATCCTGTTCTATATGGCTAATATCCACTTATAATTGAGTATACACCATGCATGTCTTTCTGGGTCTGGGTTACCTCACTCAGAATGTTACTTCGTAGTTCCATCCATTTGCCTGCAGATCTTATAATATCTTTGTTTTTAATAGCTGAACAGTATTCCATTGTGTAAATGTACTACGTTTTCTTTATCCTTCTTTATTCTTTATTGTTTATTGTTTCTTTATTCTTCCATTAAGGAACATCTGGGTTGCTTCCAGTTTCTGGCTATTATAAATAAGGCTGCTATGAATATAGTGGAGCATCTTTTGGGTATATGCCCAGGATTGATATAGCTGGGTCTTCAGGTAGAGCTATTCCCGATTTTCTCAGACCCTGCTACATTGATTTCCAAAATGGTTGTACAAGTTTGCACTCCAACTAGCAACGATGGAGTATTCCCTTTGCTTCACATCTCTGCCAGCATGTGCTGTCGCTTGAGTTTTTGATCTTAGTCATTCTAATGGAATCTCAGGTAATTTTGATTTGCATTTCCCTGATGACTAAGAATGTTGAACATTTCAATTTTTTCTTGGCTGTTTAAGAGTGCTCTGCTGAGAATTCTGTTTGGTTCTGTACCACATTTTTTTAATTGGCTTATTTGGTTTGTTGGTGTTTAATTTCTTGAGTTCTTTATGTACTTTGGATATTAGCCCTCTGTGAGAAGTAGGACTGGTGAAGATCTTTTCCCATTCTGTGGCTGCCGTGTTGTCCTGTTGATGGTGTCCTTAGCCTTGCAGAAGCTTTTTGGTTTCCCAAGATCCCATGTATTGACTGGTGATTTTCCTGCCTGAGCAATTGGTGTTCTGTTCAAGAATTTGTCTCCTGTGCCAATGTGTTCAAGGCAGCCCCCCACTCTCTCTCCTATTAGATTTAGTATGTCCAATTTTGTGTTGAGGTCTTTGACCCATTGGACTTGAGTTTTGTGCAGGGTGATAAATAAGGATCTTTTTCCATTTTCTACACACAAACATTCACTTAGACTAGTGCCAATTGTTGAAGATGTTTTCTTTTTTCCCATTGTATGGTTTTGGCTTCTTTGTCAAACATTAAGTGTCTATAGATGTGTGGGTTTGTTTCTGGGTCTTTGATTCTATTCCATTGATGAATCTGTCTGTTTCTATAACAGTATTGTGCATTTACTATTATTATTATTATTATTATTATTATTATTATTATTATTATTATTATCACTTTATTATTATTATTCTGTAGCACAGCTTGAAGTCAGGGGTGATGATATCTCCAGAAGTTCTTTTGTTGTACAGAACTGTTTTAACTATCCCGAGTTTTTGGTTTTCCCATACAGAGTAGACTATTGGTTTTTTAACGGTCTGTAAAGAATTGTGTCAGACTTTTGATGGCAATTGTGTTAATCTGCAGAGTGCTTTAGGTAAGATGGCCATTTTTACTGTGTTAATCCTACTGATCCATGAGCGTGGGAGCTATTTCCATCTTCTGATTTCCTTTTCAGTTTCTTTCTTCAGAGACTCAAAGTTCTTGTCATACAGGCCTTTCACTTGCTTGACTAGAGTTACACCGAGATAGTTTATATTATTTGAGGTTATTGTACAGGGTGTTGTACAGTTGTTTCCCTACTTCTATCTCAGCCAGTTTATTGTTTGTATAAAAGAAGGCTACTGATTGTGTTAAAGTTAATTTTCTATCCAGTCACTTTGCCGAAGATGTTTATCAGCTGTAGGAGTTCTCTGGCAGAATTTTTTGGGTTGCTTATGTATACTATCATATCATCTACAAATATCAATACTTTGACTTTTTCCTTTCCAATTTGTATCCCCTTGATCTCCTTTAGTTGTCTTATTGCTCTGGCTAGAACTTCAAGCACTTATTGAATAGGTAGGGAGAGAGTGACAGCCTCGTCTTGTTCCTGATTTTAGTGGAATTGCTTTAAGTTTCTCTCCGTTAAATTTGATGTTGGCTATTGGCTTGCTGTCTGCTGCCTTTATTATGTTTAGGTACGCACCTTGTTTCCCTGATCTCTCCGAGACTTTTAACAAGAAGGGGTTTCGGATTTTTATCAAAGGCTTTTTCAGCATCGAATGAAATGATCATGTGGGTTTTTTTTCCTTTCAGTTGGTTTATATGGTGGATTTTTGTATATTGAACCATCCCGGCATCCCTGGGATGAAGCCTATTGATCAATGGTGGTTGATATTTTTGACGTGTTCTTGAACTTGTTTTGTGAATATTTTCTTGGGTATTTTTGCATCAACATTCATAAGGGAAATTGGTCTAAAATTCTCTTTCCTTGTTGATTCTTTGTGTGGTTTAGGTATCAGGGTGACTGTGACCTCCTAGAATGAGTTTGGCAATGTTCCTTCTGTTTCTATTTCATGGAGTAGTTTGAGAAGTATTGATATTAGATCCTTTTTTGAAAGTCTGGTAGAATTCTGTGCTAAAACCATCTGTCCCTGGGCTTTTTTTTCCTGGTTGGGAGAGTTTTAATAACTACTTCTATTTTCTTACCAGTTATAGAATTATTTGAGTTGTTTACCTGAGCTTGATTTCACTTTGCTAAGAAAATCATCCATTTCATTTAGATTTTCCCAGTTTTGTGAACACAGCCTTTTGAAGTGAGCCTTGATGATTGTTTGAGCCTCCTCAGCGTCCGTTGTTATGTCTCCCTTTTCATTTCTGGTTTTGTTTATTTGGATACCGTCTCTCTGCCTCTTAGCTAGCTTGGCTAAGGATCCATCTATCTTATTGATTTCCTCAAAGAACCAGCTCTCGTTCTTGTTGATTCTTTGTATTGTTCTCTGTTTCTAATTAATTGATTTCAGCCCTAGTTTGATTCTTTCCTGCCATCTACTTCTCTTGGGTGTGTTTTCTTCTGTTTTTTTTTTTTTAGTTTAGTTTTGTTTTGTTTTGTTTTTTCTAGAGCTTTCAAGTGTGCTTTTAAGTTGCTAGTATGAGAGCTCTCCAATTTCTTTCTGAAGGCACTCAGTGCTATGCACTTTTTTCTTAGCACTGCTTTCATTGTGTTCCAAAAGTTCGGGCTGTTGTGCCTTCGTTTTCGTTGAATTCTAAAAAGTCTTTAATTTCTTTGTTTCTTCCCTGATTCAGTGGCCACTCAGTCTCCATGAGTTTGTAGGCTTTCTGTTGTTGGATTCCAGCTTTGATCTACGGTGGTCTGATAAGATGCAAGGGGTTACTTCAGTTTTGTTGTCTCCATTGAGGCTTGCTTTGTGACTGACTACATGGTCAATTTTGGAGAATGTTCTTAGAGGTACTGAGAAAAAGGTAGATTCTTCTGTGTTTGGGTGAAGTGCCTTGCACTTGCTAGGCAAGCGCTCTACCACTGAGCTAAATCCCCAAACCCTTGGGTGAAGTGTTTTATAGATACCTGTCATGTCCATTTGATTCACAACCTCTGTTTCATTATTTCTATGTTTAGTTCTTGTCTTGATGACATATCTGTTGGTGCGAGTGGGATGTTAAAGTCTTTCACTATTAATGTATGCGGTTGGATATACGATTTAAGCTTTAGTTATGTTTCTTTTACAAATGTGGGAGCCCTTGTATTTGGGGTATGGGTGTTTAAGACTGAGATATCATCTTGGTCAGTTTTTCCTTTGATGAATGTGAAGTGTCCTGTCCCATCTCTTTTGATTAATTTTGATTAAAAGTTTATTTTATTAGCTATTAGAATACTCCAGCCTGCTTCTTGGGTCAACTTGCTTGGAAAACTTTTTTTCAGCCCTTTACTCTGAGGTGGTTGTGGAGGTTTGGTTCTTGTATGCAGCAGAAACGAAGGATCCTGTTTTTGCATCTATTCTGTTCGCCTGCGTTCTCTCGTTGGGGAGTTGAGTTCATTGACATTGAGAGATATTAATGACTAGTCATTGATATTTTGATGGTGGTGGTGGTAGTGTGTGTGTGTGTGTGTGTGTGTGTGTGTGTGTGTGTGTTTGTGCTCGTGCCTCCCTTCCTTTGGTTTGCTGGTGTGGGGTTATTCATTTCCTGTGTTTTCTTTGATGTAATTAGCCTCCTTGGGTTGGAATTTTCCTTCTAGTATCTTCTGTAGGGCTGGATTTGTGGATAGATATTGTTTAACTCTTATTTTGTCGTGGAATATTTTGTTTTCTCCAGCTATGGCGATTGCTGGGTGTAGTAGTCTGAGCTGGGGCATCTATGGTCTCTTAGAGTCTGCAAGACATGTGCCCAGGATCTTCTGGCTTTTAGAGTCTCTGTTGAGAAGTTGGATGTAATTCTGATAGGTCTGCCTTTATGTGTTACTTGGTCCTTTCCCCCTTACAGCTTTTAATATTCTTTCTTTGTTTTGGACATTTAATGTTTTGATTATTATGTGGCAGGAGGATTTTCTTTTCTGGTCCAATCTATTTGATTTTCTGTATACTTCATAAATACACACACACACACACACACACACACACACATTTTTCTCTAGGTTAGGGAAATTTTCTTCTACAGTTGTATTGGAAATATTTTCTGGGCCTTGTAGCTAGAAATCTTTTCCTTCCCCTATTCCTATTATTCTTAGGTTTGGTCTCGCCATAGTGTCCCAGATTACTTGGGTGTTTTGAGTTATGAACTTTTTAGATTTAGCATTTTCCTTGTCTAATTTTTTGATTTGTTTAATTGTGTCTTCTCTGCCTGAGATTCTGTCTTCTATCTGTAATATTCTATTGGCCATGCTTGAGTCTGTAGTTCCTGGTCTCTTCCCTAGGTTTTCCATTTCCAGGGTTGCCTCAGTGTGTGTGTGTGTGTGTGTGTGTGTGTGTGTGTGTGTGTTTGTGTGTTTATTGCTTCTATTTCCATATTCAGTTCCTTGGCAGTTTTATTCATTTCCTTCACCTGTTTAATTGAATTTTCTTGTATTTCTTTAAGGGATTTATTCATTTCCTCTTTAAAGGCCTCTATCATTTTTATAAAATCACATTTAAGGTCGTCTTCTTGTGCTTCAGCTGTGTTAGGGTATCCAAAGCTTTCCGCAGCAGGATAGCTGGGTTCTGGTGGAGCCATATTGCCCTGGCTCTCATCCATTGTGTTCTTATGCTATCCTTTGGCCATCTGGTTGTCCCTGGTGTTGGCTGTATGTTCCTGATGCCAGCAAGGCTTCTCAGGGAGGCAGGCAGAGTCTACCAAAGGGTCTCAGGGAAGAGGATGCTGCTCACCTCTACTGGCTATGGCCCAGGTGGACCTAACTGGCAGGGGATTGGTAATGGATTAGTGGGGGAGAGATCTAAACTGGATGTTTCTGGACTTCCTTCCCCCACAGGTCTTCTTGGGAGATCAGGGAGATCCTTGGGTCAGAAGATGAAGGCCAGGGGACAGCACACTTCCAGTTTTAGCAATATCTACCAAAGACAATTTATGTATCATATATATTTATGTAGACATCACCAGACACTGGGGAGAGGGTTTAGCAGTTAAGAACTCTTGCTGATCTCACAGAGGACCTGAGTTTAGTTACCAGCACCCACCCATATTAGGCAACTTATAACCACCTGTAATTTCAGCTCCAGGGGATTTAAAGCCCTCTTCTGGCATGTATTCACACACTTATGTACATACACACACATACACACACACACGTGTACACATGCAGGCACATTCATACATATACACACACGTTAAAAAATAAAAGTATCCATCAATAGAGCTGATCTCAGATGTATGATCCATACATACATCCATATGTAGATGACTGGCTTATATGTGATTGGCTCTAGTAGACACTTCTGAACAGCTTACAAATTGAATATACACTATCGACCAGAGCCACCCCTACATATATCATGCATACACACTGTACATTACACATATGCATAGTACACAAATATGCATATGTCTATATATTTTGCACTTAATCAGCTCAAGGAGATATGCTGGGCAGCTTATAGATTTTATTTCAATCAGTAGAAATTATGTGGATAAACACCTTGTGTTTATAGATAAGTGGGTGGTTTTAGAACACAATAAATATAAGACCACATTACTTCTAGTCTTAGCATATAATATGGTAATTTGTCTGCTATGACAGAGTACCACAGACTAGGAAACTTAAACGGCAGAAATGAATGGGATGGTTACTGCCGGAGACAGGGGGTATGAGGGAAGAATTCATTCCCAGGCCTTCTCTTTTGCTTATCAATACCTGTCTCCCTTGTGTATTTGTCTATAACCAAATTTCTGCTTCAGATAAAAATCCCTAGTCATGGTGGATTTGGAACCAACTTTATAGCCTCACCTTAGCTTAGTCAATTCTTGGTAGATCCTATCCCCATATATAGTCACCTGGAAGATTAAGGCCGCCAAACCTTCTATGTTGCTGGGTTTGTGCTTGGGAAAATGAAAACTGAAGTTCTACCCATGTGCTTGCATGTGTATGCTGTATCATACAAATGTAGACACACACACACACACACACACACACACACACACACACACACACACACGTTGGAACTAACTTTTTTTTTTTCAGAGCTGGGGACCGAACCCAGGGCTAGGCAAGCTGAGCTAAATCCCCAACCCGGAACTAACTTTTTAATTCTGGTCCCTCTGGATGTTAGAATGAATTATAAGAAGTAAACTCTTTTTTCGAACATCACCACAGTTCCTGTGCTGTCTGGTGGCTTCCTAGAACTTCATTGCTTTGACGCCAAGAGAAGGATGGCCTTCTTGAACCACGGGCCAGCAGAAAGTCATAGCAATAGAGTTTTAAGGTTTTCTTCTGTTTTCTAGTTGCTTCTGCTTCCACACGCTCCTCTGAGAAACCTGACCTGAGTTCTTGACAAATTCTTTCTTTGCTCCCAAAGAACTTTTGCTTGTGTTAGATTTGATGAAAGGACAGGCATTGGTAGCTACATCAGCCTTCAAATGACATCCCATGATCGCTGACACAAAATCCAGAGGCCCTAGGTGTTGCTGAGATCTCACTTCTGCACCAGGCAGGATGCCTGGCTGGGCTGGGCTTGGTTCACCTATCTCGGTCCACGTCAAAGTCTCTCATACACTCACTGCACACAGAGCTCCTGCACAGTTTGGGGTGAACTCTGAAACCGCATCCCCCACATGTCCTCATGTTTTCCAGCTCCTCAAAGTCTGTGTGTGGCAGGGCATGTGTCTCCGCCAAAGCCTTTTTACTTCTTAAAGATTTTATTTTTAATGAATATGAGTCTTCATAGGCAAGCATGCAGGTGTGGAAATGCAGGTACCCACAGAGGCTGGAAGGGAATCCAATCCCCATGGAGCTGGAGGTCCAGCCACCTGACATGGTGCTGAGAACCGAATTTGGTTCCTCAGCGAGAGTAATAAGCGCTCTTAAACACTGAACCAACTATCCAGTGCCCAACTGTGTGTGTGTGTGTGTGTGTGTGTGTGTGTGTGTGTGTGTGTGTGAGAGAGAGAGAGAGAGAGAGAGAGAGAGAGAGAGAGAGAGAGGGGAGGAGGGGGGGGGGGGGGAGAGAGGGGGGGGGGGGAGGAGAAGAGGGAGAGGGAGAGGGAGAGAAGGGGTGATGTGAGCCACCCGTAGTAGTTGACTCTCTCCTACCTCCACATGTGTTCCTGAGAATCAAACTCAGGTCAGCATGTTTGATAGCAGGCTGTCTTTTTCTTTTCTTTTCTTTTCTTTTTTATTAAAGATTTATTTATTTATTTTATGTATTTGAGTACACTGTCACTGTCTTCAGACACACCAGAAGAGGGCATCGGATCTCATTACAGATGGTTGCGAGCCACCATGTGGTTGCTGGGAATTGAACTCAGGACCTCTGGAAGAGCAGTCAGTGTTCTTCACCTCTGAGCCATCTCACCAACCCCTTTTTTTTCTTTTAAATCCATCTTGCTGGCCTGCCCTCCCCAACTTCTATTTCTGTAAAGTTTCTACTCACCAGAAACTCCGCATTCTTCACCTCATCCTGCCCCCTGAACTCACCGTTTTTGTCGAAGCTAGAGGCTCGTTGGAGAGCTGCCCTTGTTGCTATTGCTGCTTCCCATAGTCATCCTCTCAAGGGAATAACTTATGTGAGGGGAGAGAAACTTCAGCTGCTGGACTCAACCTCTAACCTGCCCTGGGCATGCTCCTGCCCAGCCCGCTATACTCCATTGAAATGCATTCCTAAGTAACACTGCTTAGACCCCGGGGAGTCCTCCTGAATAGCTGAAGCAAGAAATGTGACATCTGTGGATGTCAAGTGTCCGGAGTAGCCACTGGTAAGCTTGTTTTTCCCTGTGGAGATCAGACAGTAAATATTTTTGAGCTTGTGAGGTATGTGGTCTCTGTCCCAACGACTCCATTCCGTCACCGTAACCCGGAAAGCAGTGTCAGACAATACATAAACAAATGCTCATGGCCGTGTTCCAATAAAACTTTATTTACAAAAACAGAGTGCTGGCCCAATTTGACCCGAGGGCTGTGTAGCTTGCCATTCGTGGTTTGTGCCCTTGGAATGGGTCTTCCTGGAGCCCAGTGGCTCAGAGCGTGACGACGGACCACAATGGAGACAGCCCAGTTCCATCAGGGATCTGCTGCGTGACTTTGGGCAAGTCACTGACGGTCTCTGGAACGCTTTGGTTTTCCCTTCAGTAAATTATGGGGTGGATCTGCATCAGAGGCTGCAAACTGGCAATCCGAGGTTGTGTCTGGCTTGCAGATGTGTGTCACTTGGCCTACGCAGGAGCCAAGACATTCTGAATCCATTTCCAACATTTCAGATGGGGAGTGTTCATATGAAAATCCAGATTTCTGGCTACTCTTGAAATAATCAGAGAATCTGGCACCCCCGGACCCACAATCCCTTGGGGCAGTCCTTGGCCACGGCTGAGTGCAAGGTCTGGTGGCCCTGGTGGGTGTGCACCCTAACACAGCAACCTCCCCTCTGACAGGTTTCAGCTGCTCATGCTGACTTGACACCTAAGTATTTGGGTTTGTGACCCCTTAGGAGGCCTCTGTGCCTTTGAGTTTAGTAATCCAGTGTCTTTCACTTAGTCCAGACTGGCCTATCCTTGTGGTGCAGTGGGTGTTTGTGTCCCGCGTTGGCCCTCAGTCCACGGTCCTTGCTCGACAGCCAGGTTGCCATTGGAGGACGATCGTAACCCACAGCATCGTGCTAGCCAGCACATAGCCCTTTCTGGTGCCATGTCTAGCTCAGGGTGCATGACAAATAATTCAGAGTAAATCCTGGTTTTGTTTGGGATGCTGCCATCCGAGGGGCAGGAGAGTGAGTGGGAGGACTTGGTTTGACTCGGTTGGCATTTCTGTTCACGTGCGAGAGACCAACTTTTCAACCCATAACTACCGGCGGGAACCTGTAGATTGATCCCCTAGCCTCTTGCATGTGTTTCACAGTCTTCCTGAGTTTCCTGGTATGATTAAACCTCTGTTGTCTTCGGTGGTCCCTTACCGGCTCCTTGTGTTAGCTGCCTGCCATTCCCTGACCCATGTCACCCACCTGCCTCTAAGAGGGTTTCGGAGCCATCTCTCAAATAAACCACTTATACTAGATGCCTAGTCTCAGCGTCCCCGCCCCTCTGTAGGGCGCCCTCCAGTGGTGAACAACGGTACTGCGCATGCGCAGGTTTTGCACCTGGTGTCAGTTGGCCAGTAATATGCTAATGAGGGCGATGCCATGCTAGTGAGGGTGATTCATTCCTCTGCCAATCCTGGAGGACAAGTAGGGGTGATAGGGGATGACAGTGGGGTGATAGTGGGACCCGTGCCTGCCGAATCCCTGAAGGATTATTAGCAGACTGTTGTGTATATAAGGCGAGCGCTTTTGCTGCTCGAGTCCCCGTATCAGCAATGAAGGTGTCCTGCAATAAAGGCTGTTGACAAGAATCCAACGGCGTTGCGTCTTCCTTGCCGGACGAGGTGGGCGCAACACCCCTCCTCCTCCTGATTTATTTATTTATTTATTTATTCATTCATTCATTCATTCATTCAATATATGCAAGTGCTCTGTTGCTCTCTTCGGACACACCAGAAGAGGGCATCGAAACCCATTTACAGATGGTTGTGAGCCATTGTGTGGTTGCTGGGAATTGAACTCAGAACCTCTGGAAGAGCAGTCAGTGCTCATACCATCTCTCTAACCCTCGGGGTCCTGCTTCTTAAGACACTCAATGTATTTTTTTTCAAATTAATCATTTTATTTGTTTATATTTCAAATGTTATCCCTCTTTCCGGTCTCCCTTCCACAAAACCCCTACCCCCTTCCCTTTGGTTCTATAAGGTTTCTCCCCCACCCATCTACCTACTCCTGCCTCGCCCCTCTAGCATCCCCCTTCTCTGAGGCATCAGACCTCCACAGGACCAAGGGCCTCCCCTCTCACTGAAGCCAGGTGTAGCACACATCTGCTACATATGTAGCAAGAGCCGTGGAGCCAACCCATGTCTACTCTTTGGTTGGTGGTTTAGTCAGACACTCAGTGTTTTAAGAATAATGGCAACACATTATAGAGGGTGGAGAAAATAGTCAAGAATCCTGAGTCAAAGGCGATTTGAATAGCTGGATCACACCAACCCTGAAGCCCACATCACAGTCACAATTTTTATTAGAAGGTCCAAGAAGTTACCTTGGTGTTTAGGCTGTCTTGATAGGGGTTTTCTACTATTTCCCCTACACAACCTATCTGCTAAAAGTGCCATAATGAATACCACAGGAAATTCTTAATCTAAATGGATTATATAGTCTGTATAAAATTCTGTCCTAATGAATTAGGCAAAATTCAGGACCAGAGACATATTTTTTATGGATTTTTTTCTAAGTTGTCTAATCGCAATGATCTTGGTTTGATTGTGCTTGGGATATCGTGCACCTGGAAAGTTCCACACACCCAGTGGACTTTCAGCAACTGCCTTTTAAATACACCCTATTACAAAGAGCATGGCATGGTGAACCGTTATTAAAAAAAAAAGGTGGTTGCCAATGTCAGGACTGCCACTGATGGTCAGTTCACACACGAAGGAGCTTGGCAGTGTGTCCTGGGAAGGCTGACCTATCCGGGGGAGTCTGAGTAAAAGCAGTTTCCCTCCTAAATGGAGGCACTGGGCATTGGAGGCTCCTCTGCCTATGATCTCTCTACTCTGTCTTTCAGAGCATAGGAATCACTCAGCTACTTGTGTATAGGGACCTTAGAGAGAGCAGCGCCTCCCCCGCCCCCCCCCCCTTTAAACGTGAGTGTCCAGAGAGACCTCTTTGCTCACCCAGCTTGTTGCTGGAGAAGAGCCGTGGCTTAAAGTTCTGTTACCTAATAGTATTGGCTTTCCTCAGGGCCAGCTTTCTCTGGGGCAACATATCTAGAAACTTCCAGTGAGGAGCAGACATGGGGCTTGAGGGTTTCTCTTTAAACGAAAGAATGTAAGATTCAGGGGGGAAAATTAAAATATTTACAGAAAGATTCCTCTTGATCACTACCTGGCTTCCCTCCTCCGCTAGAACATTCTAGAACTTCAAGCACCTGCCAGTACTCAAAGGAGCTCAGGTTAGTGGGTGGTCTTAAAACCTAAGCCCCGTTCATTATTCTGCTTCTCAAGTGAGACAAATGGGGTGGGGGGGACTGCTTACATGCTCCCAGCTTCCAAATTCCCGCTTGGAAAATATTTACAACACAGTTCAGTTCCAGCCTAGATGGCTCAGAATGGAGGCTGGCGTCCTAGAGTCTCCCTCACAGGTTGCCTTGGTTACCTGGCATCTTTGATCTCGTGTGTGTGTGTGTGTGTGTGTGTGTGTGTGTGTGTGTGTGTGTGTGTGTATGAGAGAGAGAGAGAGAGAGAGAGAGAGAGAGAGAGAGAGAGAGAGAGAACAGAGGTCTGTACCACAGAGCTTGCAGTGAACACACGAAGGACAGGCGTCTCTGTGACAAGGCACGGGGCAGGGAAAGAGAGGACATAGGGCCAACTGGAGGACAGACAGGACTGTCACAACATCCTGGTAATCTTCTAAGTGTGTGTCTGTCTACAGGGATATGGCTGTAGAGAACATACATGAGGACTTTCCATGTTCATAGTCGTTAACACTGAGAGCGCACCTCCTGGTGAGCAAGCAGAGGGCACTCAGTACGTTTGAGGCTACTGTTGCATAGTCCTCAAACAAATGAAGACAGTCGCTGCGTGCCTGTCATGTGATGGGAGCCTCGTGAAATATGTCACATGTCCAATCTCTCACTTCATCTTTGTCCCAGGCCTTGGAGGCTGGAGGTTAGTCATCTCATCAAAAAGGGACAACAGGCTTAGAACTCGCCAGGATCATCAAAGTCTGAGTCTGGGCTCCTACGTATACTGTCTCCCAGTGTGTGACTCCAGGAGGAAGAGATGTGTAAGTAGTGTGTCAGAAGTAAAGCTGGGTGGTGTTGAATTGACTGGGGACATGGTTTTCTCTCCACCCAACTCTTTTGTCATGCCATGGATCTCAGCAAAGGAGAGAGCATCAACCTGAGGCTCAACATCTCTCTAATCTGCTTGTCCCCCCGACCCTCAGACAACAAAGATGGAGATCCAAGTTCAGAACTGTCCACTGAAACAGCGCCCAGGGTCTGACTGAAAACAGTTAGCTCTTATTTTTGTCCTTATAAGTTATATGCCCTTTGCAGTCTTGCACATACAACCACACAGAAACAAAGAGGACGTCACTTTAAAAGAAATATTTAAATAGGATTTAAAGTAGTGGCTCTTAGTTTTTCTGATGCTGCAACCCTGTGATACAGTTCCTCATGTTGGGGTGACTCCCCCCCACTCCCACCCCCAACCATAAAATTATTTTAGTTGCTACTTTGTAACTGCCCTTTTGCTACTGTTATGAATTGTAATGAAGACATCTGTTTTCTGATGGGTTAGGTTTTGAAATTCCTACATTTTAAAACGAGCATTTGAAAACATCGGAAGAGTTTCAGTTTTGTGATAGTTCCAAAATAAAAATACATCTTTAAGTAAAATACTCCTGTTTCAGCTCCCCCACCCCCCAACTGTGAGGATACAAAGTAACTGTGGCCTTGTCCCTCCTCAGAGTCCAGGGATGGAGCGTTTTGGAGTGGGATAGACCAGAACCTCTTCTTTCAAGGGACCAGCTGGAAATGCTTGCTTGGTTCTGGGAAGGAGATTCAAGAATCAATGTACAGAAGAGATGGAAGGGTGAGCCAGACTCTGGGATTCATCTGGGGAGAGACTCACAAGGGGGCAGGGGAGGTGGGGTCTACCAGAGCCTGGGGCTGGACACTGAGGACAAAGACTAGGGAATGATAGCACCTGACTTTAGGGCTGAGGAGCCACTCAGGAAGGTTCTAGGAGCGTGATGAAGCCATTGGCACATGCCGATTTCTCTCTCTCCATGAAGTTTGGTAACAATGACTCAACCCAGACCAGGGCCGAGCTAGTCAACCTTTCCAACGCAGGCCCCATGGCAAAGGACAGCTTTGCTGGGCTTGACTGTGCAAGCATCCTTCAACTTGGGCAAGCAGCACCACTTACACTCTTGTATCTTTTGCTAATCAACACAAAAACCATGTACTTATAATCCTGGCACTGGGGAGGTGGACACAAGTAGACCCCATCGGCCAGCTAGCCTAGCTGAATAGATAGGTTCCAAGCTCAGAGACAGACCCTCTCAAAACCTAAGACAGAGAGTAACCGAGGAAGACACCTGACCAACCTCTGGCTTCCATCCATCCATGCAGAGGTGTGCAAGCATACATGTGCACACCTATGTGCAAGTCCCCCACACAAACACACAGGAATGCACGCGCCATTCCTAGAAACCAACCAGGTCTGCTCATAGGTGTTAGCCACCAAAGTGTAATACATCCAAAATAGTGATGTCATCCTTACAGTCCCCATGGTCTCCTGGAACTTCTACTCAGTGTGTCATGGGTCAGAGAGCAGGAAGTGGTCTTTTTCTAAATTCAGACTCTGGTCATTTCCTCACACAAAACCACAGCTAGTGTGGGCCCAGTTCCATTCACAGACCAGCGGAACTCAGGCAACATCTGCTTGGTGCATGTTCTTGGCATTGTCTTACTGTGGGTTGAGTAGCAGCGTAACTGGGAAATGTGTCACGTGCTATGACCTGAAATATTGTATTTAGGGTTTTTTTTTTACCCTAATTAATAAAGCTGCATCATTCGTTTCTCTAAACAGGAGTGGGGGTTGTAAGCTACAATTAAATATCATGTATGTTTGAACTTGGAAATGAAATCTCAAACTATTTCCATTTTAACTCTTCAGATGAGTTGAATTAAAGTGTGTCTTACAGCTGTAAGGTGAGATGCGTGGAAAAGAAAAACCCACAGTGTCAAAACATGGTGGGTGTGAATCAGAAGTTGTTCTTGCAATCAAGGTGGAAATGTAGAAATAATGTATACAGTAGATACAGAGGCTGGTGTGGAGATGAATTATCACCTAGACCAGAAGTAGGCAGACTTTTCTACAAGAAGCCAGACATTGGGTACTTTTGGCTTGGAGAAGGTAGCGTGTCATCTTTATGGTGGATACATGGCTTTGCCCATCAAATGAAAGCATAGCATCTATGTTCATGGCTTTGTACACCGTTTGCAGACCCTGAGATCTAAATTATATACAATTCCCCCCATGCTGTGCAATACTATTTCTCTTTTAAATATTACCCAAAGTTTACAAATACAGAAACCGTTTATAAATCATGAGCCATCATAACTTGCTGTTTGAATCGATAACCTTGAACTGGATGTTGCTGTCATCAATCGAGTGGTGATCAACTCCAAAAGATGGATGTAGATGACACTGGAAAGAGACAGGGCCATATGAGGAAGGAAGGAGATTGCTTCAACTACTGGCAGTGTTTGGCTTCTTCTCTTGGCCGTGGTTACATACATGTCAACACCGTAATTACTCATGAAACTTCGTAGTACAGCCTAGGTTTTCTTTCACGCCTATAAAATGCTTCATAATGCAAACATTTGAAAACAGACAGCATGGAAATTAATATATTAATCTATTAATATATTAATTAATATATTAATTAATATGAGGGTGGGGACAGCACTGCTGTGATGACTCAGTTGGTACAAGCCTACGAACCTGAATTCAGATCCCACATCAAAAGTTTTGGGAGGTGCTTGTAATCCCAACACCAGAAAGGCAGAAACAGGAGGATACCAGAGCTCGTTGGCCAACCAGTCTGGCTAATCACCGAGCTCCAGGGTCAGTAAGAGACCATGTCTCACAAATGAAGTGGGGCTGGTTGAGAAAGACAGTCATGGCTAACTCCTGCATCCAGATACACGCACATGCATGTACACCACCCCCGCATGTGCATACACTCCAGCACATACAAGCACAGAAATGAGCTTTTCACCAATTGGGCAATTAGCAAACATTATTCATTTGACTTCAGATCGAAACCCAGTTGAAAGCAACTCATTTGTTCATTTTCAACACGGTTAAGTTTCATGTATGATTTCTATGGGGCGGGGAGAGAAAGTAATTCTGCGGCTATGTTTTACAATGAGTGTCTTGTCAACCCTCTCCAGTAGAGCAGTCCATGATGCTAGGAATGCTCTACCTATCCACATGGAGGCTACTGTATCCAACAGGGCAAGGATTATTTGCCTGTTTCTATTCTAAATGTAGATTCAAGTTCCAATCTCAACTGCAACATTGGGTAGCGACATGACCTTAGGCAACGTGGGTGGTTTCCCGGATCGTCCTTTCTTGTTGCAAAATGAGTAAGTTTACTTCGTTGCCAGCACCACCACCACTATCATCATCACCATCATCACCATCATCACCATCACCACCACCACCATCATCATCATCATCACCATCACCACCACCACCATCATCATATCATCACCCTCATCACCACTATCACCACCACCATCATCACCATCATCACCATCATCATCACCATCATCATTATAATCATCATCACCACCACCACCATCACCATCACCACCACCACCATCACATTACCACATCATCATCATCACCACCATCATCATCACCACCATCATCATCACCACCACCACCATCACCATCACCACCACCATCATCACCATCATCATTACCATCATCATCATCACCATCATCATCACCATCATCATCACCACCACCACCATCACCACCATCATCACCACATCATCATCACCATCATCACCATCATCACCATCATCATCATCATCATCATCATCATCATCATCATCATCATAATGCCTTCATGACTGTGGAGCTGAGAAGACTAAACAGGAAGAAGAGCTGGGCCAGTGAGATGCCTCAGTGGGCAGAAAGTTTAGCGCTAAGCTTGATGACCTCAGTTCAACTCCAAGAACTCACACGGTAGAACAGGAGTGATTCCTGCAGATTCTCCTCTGACCTCCACATGCACGACGTTGAGCATGCATAGGTCTGCGCTCAGTTTCTTAATAAAGTTTCCTTTCTAAATATGTCCATCCTTAAAACGATCTCTCTCTCTCTCTTTTTTACCTTTGTGAGCGTGCACCGGGCACGTGTGTATGTGCCACGGCGCGTGAGTGGAAGTCAGGGGACATCCTTGAGAGTCCGCTTTGGTCTGCCATCTAGAGACAGGGTCTCCGGCACTGCATGCTCTAGGCAGGGTAGCTTACAAGCTCCCAGGGATCCTCCTGTCTCCACTACCATCTCCCTGCAGAAGTGCTGGGATTCCAGACGGATCTGTATCTGGCTGTCTCCAGGTTCTGAGGACGGAAATTCAAGTCTTCAGGCTTTTGTGGCAAATGCTTCGCCCACGGAGCCATCTTCCCAGCTGCAAAGCGAAAGAGGAAACCAGGGCTCCAAAAGCTAATAAATGGCAGAGCTGGACTGTAGTCCCATCAATCCAGGTTTTCATGGACTGCTTTGAGTTGCCAATGGACCCGATGTGGTTATAGAGCAATCAAAGCCCTCAAAACTTCGAGGAGTGGCGTATTCTATTCATGTAGAACAGCCTTGAACTCTCCTGGGTGTCTCTCTGTGTTTATGTGGAAAGAAACTCGGTCCTTAAATGCTGAACGAGTAAATGAATTTAAAGCAGTGTTAACAGGAAGCTGCCTGGAACCCCAAGTCCTATACACTTGCCCATGAGCCGGGCGGCCTCCCCTCTAGCAGGAACTGAAGTTAAAAGGCAGGAAAAACGAACCGCTGAATCCTAGTGACAAGCAAGCTTTTAAAAATTGACTTTGACAAGCTTGTTTCCCCTTGAACTTTTCCCAGGCCGGCTTTCTCAGAAAGTAATGACACTTGTCCTGAAAGTCATCCCAGAGTCTGCAAACCGCACTTGGCCTGCGCACGTTCCTAACGGGCGGGCGGGGTGGAGTTGGGGGGGTGGGGGGTGGGGATTAAAGCTCCCAGGGTTTTAAAGACTGGTGTTTATGACTGTGTCCTTAGTGCTTTGATGTGTTATCCTGGATGGATGGCGCAGCCAGCCGCATTGTTTGTGGGAGTGATTGAGTTTTTGTTTTATCAGATTCCTACACAGACTATCAGGGTGGAGAGATTACAGCGAGTGTTTGGAATTCGGATGGGTTGGGTTGCTAGTGGTGTGGGAATTTGTCAAGCTTGAGTTTTGCTTGTGGGAGTTGGATGCTGGGTCTGGGAAGGGTCTGGGGCAGATGGACCACTGGGGACTCAACTCCTCGACCCCGGGGCCCCATCGGCATGACTCTCACGTAGCCGAGATCCTAGACATGTGGAGAGCCCGAGCCAGGCATAGTCAGGACTCTGTTGGAGGCCAGAGGGCCAGGGAAGAGATGAAAGGGACAGACTGTCTCTCTACAAAGCACAGAATGCTCCCGCCCCCCAGCTGCTCCAACAAGGAGCGGGAGGGTTCTCGCGATGGGCGTCTTGTTGGCTGATTCAGCCCCTAGCCTCAAGTTCTGGCATATGGCATTCTCCTAGCCCAGCACTGACCCTGCCTACTCTGGCCACCAGTGTCTGTCCCCACGGCGCAGTGCCCTACCATGGTAACCACTGAGGAGGGGGGCGCTTGCCTTGCCTCGTCTGCGGACGGCCTGAGGTGGATAGGCTACAGGCCGAGCGCCAGAGGGTCCCCTCCCTTGCTTTCCTCAGGCTCTGAAGCAGAGCTGGAAGCAAAGCCCCAGCAGGTGAGGGGCAGAAAAAAAAAAGGGTATGGAGTGTGGGGAAATCTTCACCCAAAGCAGGTGTCCTCAGCCACAGTCTTCCCCAACCCCCCGCCCCCCACTTCTGCATGCCCGTGGAACCAAACAAGCCCCGGGTTAGCCAAGAGATGTTGAATTTGGTTGGAAGTACCTCAAAGGGAGGACTTAGCGCCGCAGTGACTCACTTGGATCCAAACTGTGCCAGACCCAATTTCTGAGCAGATGACCTTTTCCCTCCTGACTCCCCCTCCCCTGAGGAGATAGAGGGCAGGTGGCCCATCTGTCCTTTTACCTCTGCGGTCATCAGCTGGGAGAAATTGAATGGGGGGCGTTTGACTTGCAAATGTGAGGAACCCTTAGCCCAGCTGGGAGGTAGAACAGAGTCAAGGCTGGCCTGGGGGTTGGGGGGGGGGTGGGAATAGGGTGTGGTGGGAAACTGTGTTCCTCTCCTCTGGTACCTCTCTCAGCACCCGGCTGAAAACCCAGCCTCGACACATTTGTTTTCTGCTCCCTGCATCTCCAGGCTTTTGATGAGCAAGGACCTGTAGGTTTACCCAAAGGGGAAAGAAGACCGGGGGTTTAAGACTTATTTATTTACCCAGAGTGGAATATTAGAAATAATGTTGGGTACCTAAGTCAGCACCCCAGTGGCCGCGCTAATTTTGCAAGTGTACTTGGACATCGAGGTCAGGCCACGAAGCCCGACACCCAGGTGACACTAGTGGGTTAAATCATCATTAGGAGCACAGGTGAAGGAGTTCCAGTCCTTGCTTGGCTCTGAATGTCGGATACAGTTTCCATCTCGGATTTTTTGGGCGGGGGGGGGAGGGGTGGTTTCGTATATACATTGAGATCAAGGTCAACATTAAAGTAAACCAACGTCAGATAAGCTGGCCACCTTAAAATTAGAATCCCCTAAAAAAAATGTAGGGTAAAGCAGCCTTCTATCCAATGAAGGGATTTTTTTCCGTTGACGGGAGAGGCCGGGACTCGACAGAGACTCAGGGCAGTTGTTGAGAGTTCTTTGATAGGGGCCCTTAAATGAAAATTATCAAATGGCTGTTTAAAACATGCACCCTTTTGTTTGATTAGCCCACTGCAGATAACCTTTATTAAACCTGATCTGAAATTACAGGCGCGGCCGGGTGCCCCTTTGATGCTGCGGCCGTCTTGCTTCCTGTTTATAGACTGCTGCACGTTGCACCCGGAGATAAAGCTTTTCTGAGGGATATTAAGACATAAGAGTCCCTTGGCTATTTGCTGGCACTGTTTTGATGTTTTCTTGCTCTCTAGAAATTAGCATATCCTTTTCAAAGGCTGTCTCTGATGAGGGTAATCCTTTGCCATGATGTATTTGCTGAAAGTCATCAATGATAGTGCATTGTGGAAGGAGATGACACTTAAAAGCACGATCCTAGATTATTGATAAGGAAGCAACTTGTGGAACGGCTGCTCTTGGCCTCTCTGAAACATTACGTCGACGCCGTAAACATACTGGGTTTGTATTAATGAGGATTTAATGCTTCAGAGATTTTTAAAGAGACTTGCACGGAACGACTTTGCAAAGGGGAGAGCTAGTGGGGAGCAGGCTTAACATTTTCGCTAATTTTACCAAGTTAAGTTCAATCAAAACATGTTATGGCCTCGAAAGTAGGAAGCGCTTAGAATCCTTTTGTTGGCGCAGCTTGGAGCTGATGAATCAGAACAACAGCATGGAACAAATTTAGGGAAAAGGCTTCTTCTGCCCACATGCCAAGAATGTTTTTATAAAGAAAACAAAGCAAGGGACAGGGAAAAATGACAGGAAAGCGGAAGAAAGAAAGCCGCACGGTGGTGGGGTGGTGGTGGGGGACTGGGAAGGAAGTGGAAGGAGGAAGAGAAAAAGGAAAGAAGGAGAGGAATCAAGGAAAGGAATAATAAAAAGAAAATAAGAAAGCAAGAGCACGAGAGAAGAAACAGAGGAGGAAGGGAAAGAAGAGAAAGAAAAAGGTCTGAAGGAAGTGGGGGGAGGGGAGGGAAGTAAGAAGGAAGGAGACAGAGGTGGGGAGCTGGAAGGAGAAGGAAACAGGGAGGAAGAAGGGAGGGGGGAGGCAGGCAGCAGGCAGGTAGGAAGGGGCATTCTATTGACCTGCATGTTCCTAGGTTGTACAAGGAAAGAGTTGTAGCCAGACTAAGCTCCAAAAGCGCTTTAATCCATCTAACATGAAGCATTCTATAGATCCCTTTAGTTTATACTTGGTTCCCCTAGAAGTTTAAATTTGCAGGAAGCTGACCGCTATTTCCCGGACACCCGCTGCTTCAAAGCAGCACTGTCTCCAAACTTACTAACCTGAGACAGACAGTTCTTGAATTCGGGCTCTTTCTATGGAGAGCTGGTATCATGAGATTTCTCTTGGGAGTTACTGGAAAGTATAGAGGGGAGTGTGCAAAGTCCTGGCTAAAGGATGCTTACCACCTTCCCAGTGATGCCCACCCTCCACTGACCCCCACCGTCCACCGACGCCAAGCTAGCAGCTAAGACACCCTCAGCAGGAATTGCTTCTTAGAAATCTGTGTGCTTAAGAAGAATGAAACGTTTCAAATGGTCAGCCTTCTTTTGTCTGCTTCCCTCGGCATTGAACATCTGTGGGCTGGTCTATTTAAAGATCCACAATCTTTTCTTAATTAAGGGCCCATTGTTCTTGGGCTGAGGTTTTGAATGTTTCTCACTTGGACGTTTGATTCCAATTTCATAACTGGAAGGCACAGAAGGGGGCGGGACATAGCTTAGAGGTATCAAGGCAAAGGATGGTAAACCGGAGTAGCCCTCTGGGTACTGAAGCTTTCTGGGGACCCTTTTGTGGTCCTGTCCCAAAGGCTACATTGGTGTGGATTTACTTGTACAAATTCAGACCTAAGATGGAGACCAGGAGAAATTATTATTAGATTGATCATTAGCCCATCAATGCTCTTTAGTACCTTTGAATCCTCTCCTGGGTGAACATACCTGCCACAGGTGTTCTTTTGTTATGTGTGTATGCATGTGTGCATATTCGTGTGTGTGTGTGTGTGTGTGTGTGCAGGTACACGATGTGTGCAGATATACATGTGCACGCGTGTATTGTGTACATGTGGCGGTCTGAGGACAGACAACCTTGGGTGCTGTTCCTAAGTGCTGACTGCCTTTGGTTTTTTTGGTTTTGTTGTTGTTGTTAGAGACAAGGCCCATTCACTGGACTGTAACTCACCAGGTAGCTTGTATTGTAGTCTCTGGAATTCAACAGTCTCCACTTCTGTAGCATGGGGATTACAAGATAACGTGTGTGTGTGTGTGTGTGTGTGTGTGTGTGTGTGTGCGCACACACACACACACACACACGCACGCTCATGAGCATGCAGAGGTCAGAGGCTAATGGGTTTTGTTTTCCTTAATCACTTTTCTCCCTTAGCTTTGAAACATAATCTGAAGAGCATCGATACAGCTAGGAAATGACCACTGAGCTTCAAAGGGTCCACTTGTCCCACCATCCCACCCCAGCCCACCCCCGCAAGCCCCCAAGCGCTGGGATACTATATGGGGGGGAGTGTCACCACTATGTTGTCTTTCTATTTCAGACTCCTCAGGAGCCATTCCTAACGTGACTCACACAGAAGCATTCGGGAGACAACCGGGCCTGGTGTACAGGTAAGAAGTTCAGTCGCTCGTTCTGGGGCTTTCAAGGGCAGTAAATGATCTGTGTGTGGCTTCATTCATTCACCCATCATGATATTCAAGATGTCAAGGCCAAGCTAAAGGATTCCATGGGCCAGTGTCTGCGGACCACACCCTGCATATCCTGAGCTTGTGTAGGCTACCCCACCCCGTAGGCCTTGACTACGTTGTGTCTCTTCTATTAGGAAGAGGCTGCTTGCTGTTGCCAGGATGGAGCTGGTAGAAAATGGCGGTGAAAGAATAGAAAATCTTGACTCAGTGTAATCAATGGCTTGGGACACATCCAATCTATTGCTATAAAAGTTCCCAGGTCTTCACAAGCTACAGACTGATGTCACCTTGATAGCCGGGGCAGCTGTGATTCATTATACTGTGTGTGGGTTGTAACTTTGACAGTGACAGCTCATTTTAATTTGCCCGTGAGTAACTTTTCAGAAAGAAGGACAGAGAAAGGGAGAGGAAGAAATTGTGAGCAAGAGTAGTGTTACGTGTGTGAACATATCAAAAATGTTTCTACAGTTTTTGTCCATTTGTTGGTTTGTTTGGCCACATTAGTAACTGAACTTAGAGTCTCGTGTATACCAGGCAAGAACTCTACCCCTGAGCTACGTTTCCAATTCCTCTTGTATTTTTTATTTTGGGACAGGAGCTTGCTAAGATTCCAGGTAGACATTGAGTTTGTTAACTCTGTCTCTTGAGTAACTGGGATTAAAGATAATGTGTCAATAGACTTCCTGCTAGTATATGTGTGTGTGTGTGTGTGTGTGTGTGTCTGTGTCTGTGTGTCTGTGTGTATGTGTTTATGTATCTGTGTGTGTGTCTGTGTGTGTGTTTGTGTATCTGTGTGTGTATCTCTGTGTATGTGTTTGTGTATCTGTGTGTGTATGTTTGTGTGTGTGTCTGTGTGTATGTGTTTATGTATCTGTGTGTGTATATGTGTGTGTGTCTCTGTGTATGTGTTTGTGTATCTGTGTGTGTATGTGTGTGTGTGTGTGTGTCTGTGTGTTTGTGTTTATGTATCTGTGTGTGTATATGTGTGTGTGTCTCTGTATATGTGTTTGTGTATCTGTGTGTATGTGTATGGATGTGTGTGTGTCTCTGTATATGTGTTTGTGTATCTGTGTGTGTATGTTTGTGGGTGTGTGTGTGTCTGTGTGTTTGTGTTTATGTATCTGTGTGTGTGTCTCTGTGTATGTGTTTGTGTATCTGTGTGTGTATGTTTGTGTGTGTGTCTGTGTGTTTGTGTTTATGCATGTGTGTCTGTGTGTGCATGTGTGTATGTATTTGTGTGTGTCTGTTTGTGTGGATGTGTGTGTGTCTGTGTGTATGTGTTTGTGTATCTGTGTGTGTGTGTCTGTGTGTATTGTATGTGTTTGTGTATCTGTGTGTGTGTGTGCATGGTATGCATATGTGCTTGTGAGCTTGTGTATAGGTGTTCATGTAAAGTCCAGACGCTAACATTGAATGTCTTCCTATCATTTACCACTTCATTCATTCATTCATTCATTCATTCATTCATTCATTCGAGACAGGGCCTCTCCGTGAACCTGGGACTCACCAACTGGACTAGACTGACTGGCCAGCAAGTCCCAAGGATCTTCCTTCTCTGCCTTCCATCTATTGGGGTTACAGATTTGGACTACCATTCCTAGCTTTCACATGCTTGTGCAACAAGCACCCTATCAACTGAGCCATCTCCCTAGCTCCCTGCAAGTAGTCTTTATAAAAGACAATCAATTAATTCTAAACCTGCCAGGAGACCGTTTCAATAGGTCAACGCATGATGAGGAGAATGAACCGGAAGCCATTTATGTTCACCTAATGGTCATGGGATGAAAGCTCCCGAGAAAATCCAGCAGTAGATCTCACTACAAAACATGACAGGACACTTGTTGCACACAAGGTATTGCCATGTGGCACACCCAGCAATTAACTCCCTTACGTGTAATAGAATTTATAAATAGAAATATTAACAGGGCAGCCTCTCGGGGAAGGATCATGGTATTCACAAAAGCACTTTATGGGCCTAGAGTAATAGAATAACCAAGTTCGGACATAAAAATTGTCCCAGGGCAAGGGAAACTGACTAAGGCAGCTTAACGGTTTTTTTTCAGAATAGTAAGCATTTCTTCAACAAGTGTCCACATCTGTACACCACAGGTAACTTCAGAAAGCCAAGAGTGTGTGTACCACTGAAGAATGAGAAAAGATAAATATGGCGTGACTTCAAAATAATGACAATCAAGGGTTTGGAGGATGGCGTGCAGTCGGCAATGTGTCTGCCACGTAATAAACGCATGCACGCGAGCGTGCACAAGGTGCTTCCACAGGGAGGCGGGAAGAAGCTAGAAGCTTGCTGGGGCTCACAGAGGATCTGTATAAAGACACAGGGGGAGGGAATATCTGCTGTGGCTTCTACCCCGAGCATAATTGATGTCAGACTCAGAGGAGTCCATGGAAAGAGGAGGAAAATGGGTCCCTAGACAATCTGGATCACAGACGGATGCTTGGTCCTCTTGTGGTCCTACTTCAGACCCTTGACTTGATCACTTGAACTCACCTCCTCTCTCCATTCTTCCACACACAGCACAAGCTTCTAGAAGAGTTGGGAGAATTTTAATTCATTTGGGCTCATCAAGGACATGGGGGTGCCTGGGTAGGAGTGCAAGGTCCACGGAGCCACAGTGGGTTTGTTGAATGGATGTGCTGGTAGACCAGTAGGCTGGTCCGAAAGCAGGATGAGTTCTAGTATGGTCATGGGCGGGGTCCTTCACCATTCTGCTTTCTCATCTGCACAATCGGGGTGCTAACTTCACCGGAGCAAAGGGGAAGGCCAGGGTTCACTCTGGCTGGCTTTGTGCTTTCATACAGAGGGCTTCTTCCCACTGTGACTCTCCTGGCCTCTGGAGAGGCCGTTGTTGGCAGGAGTCCCATGGGACTTTCTGGGAGACTGGGTACCAGCAATCGGACTCTTTTGTACACAGAATTCTGTTTCTTGGATGGTGCGATGCCATAGACTGGGAAGGCTAAGGCAGAAGGACTACAAGATCAAGGCTGACCTTGGCAACTTAGAGAGTTCAGGAGCAGCCTGGGTAGTTTCAGTGAGCACCTGTCCCATAATAAAAAGTGAAGAGAGAGCCAGGGATATAGTGCAGTGGTAAAGCATTTGCCTAGTTAGTATGCACAAGGCCCTGGATTTAATCCCGAGAGAGAGAGAGAGAGAGAGAGAGAGAGAGAGAGAGAGAGAGAGAGAGAGAGAGAGAGAGAGAGAGAGAGAGAGAACATGAAATAAATTCTTTTCTTCTCCCTTCTGGTCATTTCTTTTTTTAAAATTTATTAAATTATCTATCATCTATCTATCTATCTATCTATCTATCTATCTATCATCATCATCATCATGTGTAGTTCTCTCCTGAGTGTGGATTCTGGGGGTGAAACCCAGATCTGTAAGACTTAGATGGCCAGCACCCATACTGAGCCAGACTCCTTTGAAAAGCCAAAACTTTAGTCCTTTGGTCTGGAAGGAAGAACCCAGTGAGCTCTCTTCTTTTCTTAGCCTTTGCTAGGATTCTTTCTCAAGTTCCTGTCAAAAGCAGCTAAAATGAATTTGGTTTGTTACACAATTTAGCACATCTCCCGGGGCCCAAGGTAGGCACCCACATGGTGCTTATGACTGTGCACTCCTGTCCCTTGTCTGGCAGTCTCAAACATGTCCCTCTTCTTTCTTCTTACTTAAGTCAAAGCACACACACCCCCTCCCCCAATCTTCCCCACTGGCCTCTACTGCAGACAGTTTCCCCAGAAGGTCCCACAGGGTCTCAGAGCAGGACACAGTATGTCCTACAGCAAGGTCAGGTAGCCTGCTTCCCACACACCTCTCCTGGCCTTGTCTGTCAATCGCCTCCCATGAGGGTGAGGCTGTTCTTTGGGAGCCTTGAGCCTCGGAGTTTGACACAAAATCAAAAACCTAATCGCTTTTTAGGAAGGAGAGAAAAAAAAAAAGCAATCTCAAAGTCAGACTTGCAGAACAGCACACACAGGCCGCCCCAAACCAAAGAAAGACACAAGAAAGTCTTTCCCTTCCTTTCAGCATTGGAGCATGGTAATTATGTAACTTTCTCCCTCCCTCTCAACCACATCTAAACAAGGGTAGGCAGCTGGAGCCGGTAGCCGGCATTTCACACTCCAAACCAACCCCCCGACTGGAGTCTTCAAACCTGTTTCAAAAGTTTCCTTTCAACCTGGACCATTCAATTCAGTCTTTCTTCCTCGCCTTTAATCCATGTACCTGTGGCAGTCCTCTGCGGAGGAGAGAGGGAAATCAATGAGTCACCTGCCTACATGCCAGACTCGGGGAACCAGCTTGAAAGGGACATCATTCTCTCGGTCTCCCTTCGGCTGCCAGGAGCACTTGACTTCACAAGGGAAGAAAGCACGCTGGCACTCTGCAGCGGACAGAAGATGGGGGTGGGGGGCTCATTTGATAGGAGACTGACCTTTCCCAAGGGTCTTGGTTGAGTTAGGAGGCTTGCTCTGCGCTCACAGCAGTATTCTGTATGGCCGCAGATTTTGATAGCTCCGTTCTCATGATCCAGATTTACAAAGGCAGTGCAGTTGCTGCCTGGCTGGGTCTAATCAAACGTAGTGTCTGCTGGGTCTTTTGGGCAAGTGCACCTCTTAGCGATGTTACAGTGGTGTGGTTAAGGTGGCTATTCTAGATTAAGGGGGGAGGCAGAGGCAGGCGGATCTCTGTGAGTTTGAGGCCGGTCCAGTCTACAAAGTGAGTTCTAGGACAGCCAGGGCTACCCAGAGAAACCCTGTCTCGAAATAAAACCAAACCAAATCAGATTATAATCAGTCTCTCCAGTACCTTGTCTCCCAGACAGTCTCATGTAGTCTAGGTTGGTCTCCAACTCACAATGTAGCTAATGATAATCTTGACCTCCTGACCTTCCGGCCTTCCCCTCCCAAATGCTAGCATTATAAGCGCAGGGGGCAGGTTTAAGTGGTGGTGGGGATCAAAGTCAAGGGATCTGTGCTTTCTAGGTAAGCCTTCTACTAGCCAAGCTACAAACAAGACCACCTTTTCCTTTGTCTCCCACCATTGGTGTGTGTGTGTGTGTGTGTGTGTGTGTGTGTGTGTGTGTGTGTGTTTACAATCTTGTGTGTAACTCCAGGTACATCAGAGGTCAGAGTTCAATAACAGGTGTTCTTTCCTAATTGTCCCTCTTGTTAGTTTTAAAAACAGGGCCACCTCCTGTTTTGGCTAGACTGGCTGGCCACTGTGCTCCAGGAATCTTATCCCCCTCTCCGCTCTGGGGTAACAGATGTGTCACTGTATCCAGCTCTATAAATGGGTTCTGGGGATCGAACTCAGATCCTCACGCTTGTGTGACAAGCGCTTTACTGAATCATCCCTTTAGCCTCTTAAGTTATGTTTCTAAGGCAGCTAAACTTTTCCTAAGAGGGAAAATTTGCACTCTTCTCAAGCTCCATTGTTGCCTTGAGCTCCTGGCTGTGAATTAAGCTGCAGACATTTGTAAGAACACAGGCCTTCTCTGCCCCATTCCCCTCTCCCTTCCTCCTCCCCCTCCTCCCCTCTCAGCTCAGCGCACAGTGCTTCCCTTCTTCCTGTAGCCACCTCTTCGCCCATGTCCTTTGTAAAGCTACAGACTTTTCTGGTGGGATAGCACCTTCTCTCTTCCTCCAGAGAGCCCGATGGTGGTCCCTGCCTCCTCTTACCTGCGGTGGGAACTCCCTTTACCACCTGCCTGCTTCAGACATCTGGGTTCTCTGTTTTGCTTTTTGCCTGGGTGTTTCTATCTCATGAACTCCCGGGGGAGAAGATCCCAGCTCTGTCATTTTCTGAGTTCAGCTTTGATGATGGTGATGACGTGTCATACCCTGAAGGGAATCTTAGCTTTTGATGAGCATAAGGGGTTTGCTGTTGACAGAGGTCGGCAGCCAGCATGGAATTCTCGAGTGAGGACTCTTCTCCCCATCCCACCCCCTGAATACTGCTTCTTATGCTTTGCTCTTGTATTTTCAACACAGGGTCTCACGAAGCTCAGACTCTCTACCCCCTACTTGTTCCAGTCAAAAATGACCTTAACTTCTGATCCTCCCATCTGTTTCTCCCAAGTGTTGGGGCGGCAGGCATGTACCCCTTCTTGTTTATCTGGTATCAAACATCAAAGTGAGGGATTCATGCACTCTGGGCTAGCACTCTGCATCTGAGCACTTCCTATTGCATTATTTATTCTTCCAAACCATTCCCTCTGAAGCCAGACTTCTGGGATTGCTTGGCCACCTTTTTCTTCTTCGTTTTCTTCATCTTCTTCATCTTCGTCATTATCATCATCATCATCATCATCTTCTTCTTCTTCTTCTTCTCCTTTTTCTTCTTCTACTTCTCCTTTTTCTTCTACTTCTCCTTTTTCTTCTTCTTCTTCTCCTCTTCCTCCTCCTCCTCCTTCTTCTCCTCTTCCTCCTCCTTCTCCTCCTTCTTCTCCTTTTTCTTCTTCTACTTCTTCTCCTTCTCCTTCTTCTTCTCCTTCTCCTCCTCCTCCTTCTTCTCCTTCTCCTTCTCCTCCTCCTCCTTCTCCTCCTCCTTCTCCTCCTTCTCCTTCTTCTCCTCCTCCTTCTCCTCCTCCTTCCTTCTTCTCCTCCTTTTTCTTCTTCTTCTTTTACTTCTTCTTCTTCTTCTTCTTCTTCTTCTTCTTCTTCTTCTTCTTCTTCCTCCTCCTCCTCCTCCTCCTCCTCCTCCTCCTCTTCCTCCTCCTCCTCCTTCTTCTCCTTTTTCTTCTTCTACTTCTTCTCTTTCTTCTCCTCTTCCTCCTTCTTCTCCTTCTTCATATACTTCTTCTTCCTTTCCCTTGGGCAAAATCATTCTTCATCTCAAGCTCAAACAGCACTACCCAACAAGCGCACCAGCCAGGGTATCTAAGTGGCCATTGTAGTCTTGGATTCTGGGCTTAACTTTCATCCTTCCTATTGTCTGTCCCTTTGGTCCAGGATGATGCATGTATGACTAAGGAAGGTGGGTTTCATTGTGATAGTAAAGGAGACCCAGCTGGACACAGGGCATCACACTGACGTGGTTCGATTCCATCCCTGGAAGATTACATGGCTGTGCCAAAGCTTACTCACAATTCTTCACCCCAGTCTTGGTCTTAGAGTGGGAGGGATGTGCTCCCACCTTTTGATTGTTGGACTCAGCGACATCTGTTTCCAGTAAGGAGTTGCTAGTGGGTATGATATCAGCAAATTAAAAATGTGCCAGGCACGAGGCAGAGCTCACCGGTAGAGCACCCCACCGACCATGCATGCATTTTAAGTCCAGGGTTCAACTCAGCATTGTAAAAAAAAAAAAAGAAAAAGAAAAGAAAGAAAGAAAGAAGAAAGAAAGAAAGGAAGGAAGAAGAAAGAAAGAAAGAAAGAAAGAAAGAAAGAAAGAAAGAAAGAAAGAAAAGTGAAGTGCTTATACACTAGACTGGTCCTCTGGTGTCTCTGCTTTTGACACAAGAAGAGAGAGCATGCTCCAGTGAATTATGAGTGCTTGGCAGGACTCCAGAATGGGCACACATTGAGCAGATCTGAGCCCGGCCTCTGATGAGAAGCCAAGCCTGGCTGTGCCAAAGCCAAACCCTCCCTAACTGTCCAAAGATGGTGAGAAAGGATACACGGTTTTTATTTGAGGGTGTTTTTGTTATGTAGTAGCATTACGTGGCTGTAGCTAGTTCTGACTGAGGGTGGAGAAATATCCCTTGTATGGAGAATCCACTCAGTTTGTCGTGACTGAGTAGGATGGTCTACTGGGTTCAGAAGGACCGCCAACTTGAGCTCAATGTGAAGAGTTCTGGAATTGATTAGTTATGTCTGCCACAGAAAGAGTCACAGTGTTACAATTGCCACATGGTTTCTGTCCTATATTTAAACCTATTCTGGTGAGTTATTTTGGGGCTTCCCAAAGACAGCCCAGAGCACAGGAGTGGGGTTCACTGGGAAGTACTCACACACAAATAGGAGCTCATGACATATTCTCTTACATTTACACGTTCATCTCTTGGACTATCAACAGTTTTGCAGGCGCCCCAGGCACCAACAACTTCTTGGGGGAAAATTATTTCCTCTGAAAATAATAAAATCAAATCAGTGAACAATTAGCTTCTTTACTAGAGAATAATGAGGTCTTTCTTCTTTCATATTTAAATATCATGATGGGGTACCTGACTTGACAAGGGGTTACATAGCCAAGATTTCAGTTCCCACTTAGTTTCTTGCCTGGGCATTTTTGTGTAGGGCAAAAGCTGTACCCCCGTGAAAAGTAAGCAGATCTACCACTGATTTAAACAAACAATCAAAAATGAAAATTTAGAGACTAGGATGGGAAGAAAGTTCCGCCCCTTTGTGGTGTCAGCCATACCCATCTCCTTTGCTTTGGAGTTTGAAGGACTCACTTCAGCGCTTATGGACTCTAGACCCATAAATTGTGTATATTCTGGAAAGTTAGAGGAATGGTTTAGTTAACGGTAAGTCAGACTACTGCCTGACTGAGATGTTCTATTCTAAAAGAGGCAGCATCTGCCCTGCTGTTTCTCCAAGTGTTGGAAGCAAGAAAACAGTAAGGTGAGAACCAGCTTCTTCAAATTCCGCCCACTCTTGCTTCTTAGGTACCTTGAAAAGACAACCGCTGTGGAAAAGGGGGTCTTTTTCTGGAGGATAACAGAAAATCCAGGCAAAGAGATCTTGGGAATTTAACTGCTGGGGTTTGAAGAGCTGAATATGAAGTCACATCTGGTTCCATTTTGCTTGTGAAATTATCTCACACTGACCAAGCAGGTCCTTTCCCGAGTCTATAAATACAGAAGACACACATACACACATGGGTGTTATCAAACGGTACTGTGCAACACTGAAGTTGGCTACTTCACTGTGCAGTGGAGAAGGAGGGCAGGCCTCTCTAGCACATGTGTTTCTCTTTATTGGGCCTGGAAGCAATCATTCGTGAAGACTGCTACTTTATCTCTAGAGGAAGACCATCCTAGAAGAGGTATCATGTTGCATTAAGACCAATGTCATGGTCAAACCTGCAGTGAACAGGAAGGCACAGAACCCTGACTGCCCACATGATTTAGGGGAAGCACTGTGTGTTAACGACGGAAGTCCTGAGCCCTGCCCCACCCAAGTCCTGATGTGCTCTTTTGAACGAGGTCTCTAATGTGCTGACCATATGTGGACTTGGAGCCAAAGGGAATGGGCTCCGTGGGATTCTTTTTTTCCCAATTATTTTTAAGTTTCAGAGTCTTGATGCACTTTTGCTACCTGGTTCCCACTTCTCAACAGTTCCTGGTGGGGAATGCACAAGAGATGAGAACTAGAAATCAAGGGGAAAGCCCCAAGCCTTAGCTGGGATGAGCCTGGAAGCTGCCCCAAATGGAACCAGACAAGAGCAGATGAAGAAGGAGGAAATGACCCTGTCAGCTGGGTATTTGACTGAGATCTCCTCAGGCAGTGTCATTCCAAGGGAACACAAGTCCGTTTCCAGATGCGGTTTCCCACAGACCTATGTGAGCAAAAGGACCTGGGAAGTAGAGGAAAGACTGAGCAGAGGGACTGCAGAGCAATAAAAGATTATGAGGGGGAGAGGGGCCGTGAGATCACTTCCCCGACTGCCCTGGTACTCCCAGCTGTTCTCATGATAGGCTGAACTATTGAAGGAGAGGCTCCCGGGACACCAGGGTGCACAAACCATGTAACAATGGACCACAAAGGAAGATTCCTGTGTCAGGGGTGAGATTTGTATCCAGAACTAATTCTACTCCTAAACTGTGGTGTCTCGGAACTTATAGCTCTTGTGACACATTTTGTTACTGAATAGTCGGATACCTTGTAACATTCTGTAACATTCTTGTAACAATGGCAGACTACTTGTGGGATTTTGGTCCCATAAGGTTACACTGCCTACTGGCGTTGTAAGCTATCTTAGTCTGAGGATGTGATGACGCCATATAAGCCCTGGGCAACCATAACACAGACCACTCCCTTGTAATTACAAGGTGGGAACTGTGGAAAGAAATTAGTTTATTAAAGCTCAGATTTCCCTGAAAGGGTCCTGGTGGGAGATTTGGAAGAAAGAACCTGTTTTATAGGTGTGGTGCACTGGGGGTAGCACTGGCTTATTTTTCCTTGTTTCTTTGGGTTGGTGATGATATGTGGGAAGCTTAGAGCAGAGTTCATAGCTATCTGGCTTGGGGTGGGTTGCAAGTCAATGGAGCCACTACAGAGTTGCGCTGGTCTCTGTGACTCACAGAGCAGCGATATTTGTCCATCCAGAAACCCTAGACGTTATCATTTCCCCTGATGTGGAATAAGAGAAAACTATGAACTCTGCCGCTCTTACTCCACACCTATGCTAAGGATAGCTCTGAGGGTCTTGGCGTTAATATTATTTATGGCTTTGGGTGTTTGTGTCTGCATACAGCAGGTGATGTGTGGAGGTCAGAACTTATAGGAGTCTCCTTCTACTATGTAGGTTCCTGGATTGAAATCCCATCAACCTTCGGGTTTGCCAACAAGCCCCCTTCACCCGCTGAGCCATCTCTTCCTTTGAAATATTACTGATGTTGAGACAGAGTCTTGCAATACAGCCCAGGTTGGTCACAGACTTAGGATTTTTCTCCCCCAGCCCCCTGAGTGCTTAGATCACCAGTGTAGCACCATCTCGCTCTCTATCTCTCTTCCAAAAAGATCTAGAAAGGACTGAGGAGTTCATATTTTTTTCTGAGGAGGAATTATCTTACGCTTAAAATCTGCCAGTTTTCAAGACAGTAACCTCTGCAGTGCGAAGTGTCCTCTGCCTACGAACACAGCAGAAGCCCAAAGACAGGGAGCAGGCAGAATAACAGGCGCAGAAAGGCAGTATCAGGAAGAGCTCTGTGCCTTGGGTGAGGAGCGTAACGTGTGCCCCCACCTCTACAATAACCAATGTCCTTGCCGTTCCCACCCTCCCTCTTGTCTCCACTACATGCCTCAGAGAGGGATCCCTAACATGTCCCAGTCCAAGAAAAGCAGGGCACTGATGTCTGCCCGGATCCCAAACAGCCCTGGGAACTTGCTGCTACTCCAAGAGGAAGAAGTAAAGTTTAGGAGACCTCAGTGCTAAATCCGCAGGGTGTTACACTTCACTCCTCTCGCCTTTTATTGGCACGACCTGGAGAATACAGATTCAGATGAACTGCAGGTGTCTAAGAAGAACTTTGATTTTTCTAAACATTTACAATTCTCTTTTATGTATACAGTCAAAAAGGGGGCGAGGAAATCGAAAATGTAAATCTTTCAGCAAATGCGTGTGTCAGGGAGATGCTGGGTGCCCTTCAGAGTTGCACATTACCTGAAAGCTTACCCAGAGAACAAAGAGGAGAAAAATTTCCAAAGAACTCTGGTCCCTGGTACTATAGAACCAGGAGCAGAGGTGGCTCTCAGTTGGGAGGGGCCGGGCCACCGACGATCAAGGGCAAGTCTGAGTCTGGTGTAGCAAATGAAGGCTGAGGAGAACTGTTTATGAGTCCTCTGTCTCTCCTGGCTTGGGGACTGTGCCCTTAAGGGTACGTGGTTCTTTGTATGGTGTCCCTAATAGAACCTTCCTGAGGATGTCCTTAAAAATATAGGCCTAGGGAAAGTTATACGATGTATCACACTTGCTCCCCCCCACTCTTTTTCTTCTGCTCCCATGTTCTATTCTAACAAAAGCAGTTCATACTGTGTAAATAATCAAATAGAAAAATTTATCACTATCATTGCTAGGAACACGTTTAAGTAGAACCGTATAAAAATGTGCACAAGGAAAACATGGGGGATTGGGGATTTAGCTCAGTGGTAGAGCGCTTGCCTAGCAAGTGCAAGGCCCTGGGTTCCGTCCCCAGCTCCGGGGGGAAAAAAAAAAGAAAGAAAGAAAGAAAGGAAAACATGGACCAGCATGAACAGGGGAACCTAAAGAGGGAGAGATCCCTTTGTTCTTGGAGCACCCTATTAAGAGCCCTCGCTCCCTAAATACTTCTGAAAGGTCACTGCAGAATGCATCAAAAATCTCAAAATCTGTTTTGGGGGCCAAATAAAAACAAGTAGAATTGTGTTGGAACGGTGACACACTGGGGACTGGGGGATCCTTAAAAAGGGTGGAAACAAGGCAGCATTTGCCTTCATAGATAATAAACCACATTATAAAGTAGCAGTGATTTAAACAGCGTCCTACCAGAAAGGGGAGGGCGGGATAGTGGAACAGATTTAGAGTTTCCAGAATTATAGCCATGTAAATCTCACAATACAGTGTGTGATAAAGGGCATTTTTCAAACAAGCAAGGAGAAAAGATAATTTATTGAATGTGTTCAGGACAACTGGCTAGCTGTTTAGGGGGAAAAAATGCCTTCGCCACCCCCCCAAATAAATTCCAGACGCTCTAAATGTGAAAAATAAAGTCACACGAGGTTTACAGGAAAGTGTAGATGAAAAGTCGCATAATCTTGAATGGAAATTTCTAGCATGGCAAAAAAAAAGAGCCATAAACCATAAAGAAAATGATTGGAACATGTGGCAACATAAAAATTAAAACCGTCTGCGCAGCAAACACTGTCAAGAAAATGAAAAATAAGACACGAGCAAGAAAAAAAAATGTAGGGCACATGCCAGAGGGTTAGTCTCTAAGATGAACATCTCTGTACTAATCGGACGCCAGACAATGGACTAGAACAACATGAGCCTTCACAGTCGATAAAGTGGCTTCAAGCCTGGGTTGTCAGACAAAACAACATTCGAAACACACTCGCGCACACACACACACACACACACACACACACACACATCGCAAGGAAAATGTATTTCTTGTTTACCTAAAACTCTAATTGAGTTGGGTAGCTTCTATTTTTAGGGGCTGGGGCTGGAAACCCCAACTCTAGGCACGTGACTAGAGTTGGTCCTACAGTTAGTGAAGGAGAAAGAACTCTTGACTGACCTCTCTGACAATGGTTTCCTGGTCCACCAGGTACTAAGCATCCAACGGAACAGCGTGTGTACTACTTCAGAAAATGATCAGCCACACGGAGCCCCCCTCTTCTTCATACAAGACTCATACATGAGAAACCAGAGGTTCACAGAGACAAAGTTCCTGGCCCAACTCCACTCAGCTAAGAGGACAAAATCAATGCAAGCATTCTCTACCGGATGACTCTATTCCCTGTTTGTGCCTTCCCTGAGTCCGCCGTCTTTACCTTTAACTCTTGGGTCTTACTGAATCTGGTTACCCTATCTCTGTCCCAGGGCACCGACCCACTACCCTTCTTATTAATGCTATACCAAGTGGCAAGGATCAACCCCATCAGCATTGGCTGTAAATCTTGGTCATGACCTTGATAGGGAATTAAAATCAGCTAAGAAACTTTGTGATCTTCATGCTCCAGTCAGAACAGGCCAACTAACCTAGTAGATAGGGTGTGTGTGTGTGTGTGTGTGTGTGTGTGTGAGTGTGTGTGTGTGTGTGAATGTATATCTTTGTGTGCACATGTCTTCATATGACCATGTGCACGTATGTGTGCATGTGTGTCTGTGTGTGTATACATGTATGTGTGTGAATGCATATATATGTGTGCCCATGTGTGGGCGTGTGGGGATCAGAAGTTGATGTCAGCTGGCTTTCTCCATTGCTGTCCACATTACTCTTTGAGATAGGCTTCTCACTAAACCTGCAGCTCACTGTTTGGCTAGGCTGACTGGCCGGGGAGCCCTTCTGATCCTTCTCATCCCATCCTACCTGTGCAGTGGTCACCGATGTCACAGTCATGTCTGGTGTCTACGTGGATACTTGGAGTTGAGCTCAGGCCTTCATACTCATAAGCAAACAGTTTACCCAATGAACAATGGATAGTTCCAGAAATCAGTAATTTTTTTTTTACATTAAAACTCCACAGAACGTTTTGACGTATAGCTGTAATTGGCAACAATGGTGAAGAAGTTTCCATGGAGACCTTGTCTGGTGAGACTATCTCACCCAACCACCTCCCCTTTCAGAGTAGATCATGCTAAGGCCCAGAGAAATAAGAATGGCTCTGCATAGAAGGGCCAGGCCTTGAGAGAGGCAGAAAGGACGACAAACATAGCCTGCTGCCATCCTAATGGCTGTGTTTAGAAAATTTTCAATTTGTCCCCAAGCACAACTTCTCTTTTAACCATAAGAAGGACCTGGTTTAAGGAAGGATTAAGGGGCAGGTACAGGGGCATTTGACATCAGCCTGTATCAGTTAGTTGCATTTCTGTTGCTATGACCACATTGTCTAATGGAAGCAAACTGAGGGAGGGAAGGACTTATGTTGGCTGGAGGGTTTAGAGTTCTCATGGCAGGGGAGTCTGGAGGCGGTGACTGAAGGTGCAACCGGAGTATGTGTGGGAGGCTCTTCACTGGGAGGCTCTTCACGCCATAGACTAAGAAACAGTGCAAACAGCAGGAACCACAGGCAGGTGCTACCTTCAAAGTCCCTTCAAATTAATCCTCAAAGGCAGCCCTGCGGGCATGGGCTATTCTACCCCAGTGAGCTCACACCCCCACACCCTGAGTCTGTGTCCTCTATAGAGTTTAAGTTCCCAGTATACTCAGCCCTTTAGAAGGTGATAAATCTAAACCAATAAGCTGACATTGTCTTGGGCTTTAGTCACTGTTGGCTGCTTATCCTTGGGGCATTCCACTTCTGTTTCCTCTTCATCATTTATATGTCTAGGAAGTCTTCTTGGGGGCTGCAGAGGTGTCTCAGTAATAAGACATTTGCCCTGCAAGCTCAGGGATGTGACGCAGAGCCCCAAACTACATGTAAAAGTAACATTGGGCATAGTGGTGTGTGCTTGGAATCCCGGTGCTAGAGAGGTGGAGAAAAATAGATCTGGGTCTCACTGGGCAGCCAATCTAGATGAATCAGTGAGTTCTTCATTAGTGAGAGACCAGAGACCTTTTTATGTGTGTTGGGGGGGTATTCGCCCCCGTGGAAGAACACCGAAGGGTATTCTGTGACCTATAAAACACACACACACATACACACACACACACACACACACACACACACGAGAGAGAGAGAGAAACAGAGAGAGACAGAGAGAGACAGAGAGAGAAGAGACAGAGAGACAGAGAGAGACAGAGAGACAGAGAAAGAGACAGAGAGAGGAGAAGGAGGAGGAGGAGGAAGAGGAGGAGGAAGAGGAGAAGGAGGAGAGAAACAGAGAGAAAGACAGAGAAAGAGAGACAGAAAGAGAGAGGAAGAAGAGAGACAGAGGGAGAGAGAGGGAGAGAGAGAGGAAGAAGAAGGAGAGAGAGACAGAGAGACAGAGAGAGACAGAGAGACAGAGAGAGACAGTGAGAAAGAGAGAGAGAGGAAGAAGGAGAGAGAGACAGAGATAGAGAGTAAGAGAGAGGAAGAAGAGAGAGACAGAGAGAAAGACAGAGACAGAGACAGACAGTCACACACACACACAGAGACAGAGAGACAGAGAGAGACAGAGACAGAGCGACAGAGACAGAGAGAAGAAGAGGAGGGGAGAGATGCCTAATTGAGCTTATCTAGGTGCAGTGGTTTGTCGGTGCCTGCACCGACAGTGTGTGAGTATCGGGCGTAGGTCTGCGGGATTGAAATAAATCAAGTACACAGGTCATCCGTTTTCAGCGAGTGCCACCAAGGCTTTACTGAGATCTCCTTATATACCCCAGGCAAAAGCGGAGGAAGGTAGGTGAAAATCCCCAACCAGGAAAACAGGAAAAGTCTATGTGGTGAAAGTTCCGGCCCAATCAGGGGCATAAACAACTTCTTAACAACAACAAGCAGGAAGGCTCAGTGGGGAGGAAGGGTGCCATGGAGAATCCCAGCCCCAAATCAGGGGCTAAGAGCAGCTCCCAGAGCAGCTCCCAAGGGTGTAAACAATTTCTTGCTATAGCAGGCTAAAAGGCTCAGCGAGGGGGGAGGGAAACACCAAGGTAGGGCCCAACAGTGGTTCTCAGCCTCTGGGCCTCTACCCTTTTGGGGTCATACATCAGAGACAGCCTGCACATCCAATATCTACATTATGATATATAACAGTAGCAAATTTACAGTGATGAAGAAGTAATGAGATAATCTTATGGTTTGGGGTCACCATGACATGAGGAACCGTATTAAAGTTTGCTGCATTAGGAACGTTGAGAACCATTGGTCTAGGGCCTGTGGCCAGAGAGTTACAACCAGTGGTCTACGAAATGCCAAGGGCTCCAAAATTCCAGAGGCCTGTGAATGCGACTGATACCAAGTACATCTCTGTTTCCAGGAACAATGAGATATTCTTTCCATGAACAAGAACACCTCTTTCTTTTCATAGATGTCTATGGGTGATTGGGCCAGGGCTTCAGTTACAAACATGGACAGCAAACCACAGTATCAACAGCAGCATCTTTTACTCCAGAAAAAACAAAAAGATGTTTTCATGTTTTTTTTTTCTTTTACAGTAGTAGCAAATATCTTCCATGGTTATGTATACTCAGTGCTACGACTTTTAAATTGTGGTAGGTACTAAACCCGGCTCTACAGTTTCTTAATGTACTCAAAGGTCTTGCGGTAACTGTGTATTTCAAAAAATATTTTGATAACTGTGTCTTCGGGCTAATTGGCCTCCTTTGTCGGCGTGTGTATTTTCTCTTCTGCTTTAAAACTATTTAAAGCGTCCAAGAGCTTTATTTTGGGAAGAGCTCGGTAGAACAAAAACACCCCCAGAATCCTTGTATTCTCATCACTGGGATGTGGGGGAAGCACGTAGCTGTGGACATAGTCCCTCTGAGCTCGAGTTATATCAATGGCTCGGAGCTTTTGGAAAGTGGGTCTCTTAATGTCAAGCTCACTCAGGATGAATATTTGTCATCTTGGGGGTAGCTCCTTTATTTTGAGAGTCCAGCTTCCTTCCACAACACTGCCATCTTTGTTATGGGACTGAGGTTGTGGAACCTAGGGCTCCTCGCATGCCACACAAGTGTCTTAGTGCTTAGCTACACGCCAGCCCAACCAGACAGTCTGAAAGTGCATGGCGTATTGAAGCAGTATTGTTAATAGCAAGCGTGAGTCAGTGCAGTGGGCCACTTGAGAAGTGGGAAATCGTCGGAAAGGGAAGTTCCTGCTGTCTGTATCTCTTAGGAGCCAGCGACTCTCTGCTCTTTTCCCCCGTATCTGCCCAACTTTCTCTTTTCTAACTATCCTTTCTTCTCTTACTGCTCTCCCATCATTCTCAGTACCTATAATTCCCATAATTCCTAGTGCCTTCTAGCCCTGAAGGGGCGTGGCGTTCCAGCTTCTTGCTGCTCACTTCCCTTCTAGGGTCTTGTACATGCCTCTGCCATTGCAGGCCGGTAGACCCATGTGATTAATCCTGGCCAATGAGCTGTAAGAGGGCGGAGCTTGCGCCATTTGCCTGTTTGAGCGCTTAGAGGCCAGTATAAGCCACTTCTGTGGTTTCTTCTCTTGCTGAGACAAATCCTGAAGTTAAGACAATAGTTTCGTAAGATTGCCAAGCCTCTGTCAGCCAGGAGGTCCGAGTGAGTGGAAGGAACAGAAAAACTCATTTTCTGTTGCTCCTCCAACAGCCTTCCGTGGCCTGTAATGCGAGGAATGGGCAGGCATGCAAGGAATAACTCAGGAGTATTTTATTTTATTTAATATATTTATTATATACTTTTATTATGTTTACTTTAGAGTTATTTACTGTCACAGCAAATCCTATATCTTCCTAACAGGCTGGCTTCTATGTAGTTATAAATCATCAGGAGGAAGCAACTCTGGTCAGTTGTCTACCTCAGGTTCAGTCAGACACATGTCAGAGTCTGAGTTCATTTTCTGATGCTATCATGTAATATCTTGTACTAGGTTGCACATAATGGATGTAATTTTTTTTATAGTTTAAGAGGATGGGAAGTTCAGGATCATAATGCCAGCATCTGGTAGGGGCAGGAAGCATCGTGTGAAAAGAGGGAACGGGCTGTGTCTTCATCTAATGCTAATTACCTCCCAAAGACCTGACACACACACACACAAAGAATACATGGATTTAGGGATTGTTTCTAATAAATGAATGTGTGTGTGTGTGACACACAATAACCTCAGGTATGGCAGGTATAGTTCCTTAGACATTGCCTATGTTTATTTTGTTGTTTGTTTGTTTGTTACAAGGTCTCTCATTGGCCTAGAGCTTGACAGGTACGCTAGTGTGACTGGCAGTCAATGTGACCAGCAGGGATAGCTGTGGAAAGCAACCTCCCCAGCCCTGGGATTATAAGCACGGGCTGCCGTGTCCAGCTCTGGGTCCTCATGCTTGCACAGCTACCTCCCCAGCCTCATTACATGAATTTTAAGGGGACACGTTTGAACCAGACCACTGGAATGAAGTTGAATCATGACCAAAAATGTTCCTTTCTTTCTGGCCGATGAGTCTGTAGGGGTGCATTGTTATGAAGGGAGGAGGCACCCAAAGTCTTCAGTGAGGCCCATGGCCATGATCGAGGGAAGGGGGCTATACTGCCCGGGAGTTAGAGTTGTCACAAAAGTTCATGATAGATGTGCACATAACCTGCATTTGGGGTTTCTCAACAGTGACACTGTTGACTCCCACGCTGAATAGCTTTAGGGTCAGAATCCCGGTTCTGTAGAGTGAAAGGTGATGAGCAGTGCTCCTGGCCTCCATGCAGGTCTGTTTATGCAGAGTGCCTGTCCCAACCATGGAAATAAAAACTGTCTTCAGACATAGCCAGATGCTGGGGACCATCACACTGTAACTTCAGGACTGGTCAGATTTAAGAGACACAATCCAGTTGATTTAATTTATACTTCTACTTGCGAAGCCACTTTTTCTTCTACCATCCCCAGGTTTTTGATGCATAAATTAAGACCAAAGTCTGTGGGTGTATCTCATTGGTACAGCCCTTGCATGCCCAGGGCATGTAAGACCCTAGATTTGATTCCCTGAAAAAGTTACAAAAATCATATTTTAATGTTAACTTATCCTGAGGGGAACATCACTATTATTCATTATTTAGGTCTCCAGTATTTTACCTCTGTCTCTGTCTCTGTCTCTGTCTCTGTCTCTGTCTCTGTCTCTCTCTCTCTCTCTCTCTCTCTCTTTCTCTCTCTCTCTCTTCCTCCCCCCTGTGTTTATCGTATGTGCATATATGTGTCTGTGTGTCTCTCTGTGTTTTCCTCCTTTCTGTGTCTGTGCGTATGTGTATATGTTTGTGTATGTGTATATTTGGATGTGTATTTCTTTGTGTGTGTGTATCTGTGTCCGTGTGTGTGTCCGTGTGTGTGTCTGTGTGTGTGTGTGTGTGTCCGTGTGTTAGCTAGAAGCTGATATCAGAACGTCTTCTTCCGTTGCTTCTCCACTATATTTTTGAGACAGAGTCTCTCATTCAACTTGGAGCTTGTCATTTGGCTGGTGAGCATGTTCTCCTACCCCGGGACTGGTGTTACAGACACACACATACCCAATATGCCCTGCTCTTTACATGAGAGCTGAGGGTCTGAACTTAGGTCCTCAAACATTCGCCCATTGCTTATTTGTAAAACAGTTTTCTTAGTTAGCAGAGCAGACGACACCCATGCAGTAAGCACTCATCGCTCATTGCTGCTGAGAAAATGGCCACACAGGACACCATCGGGAGCTCCTATGGAGACAGGGGGGTGGATGGAGACCTTGTGGTTAGGCACGGAGGAAATGACTGCCCATCCTCACCCCACATGCTCTCTCTTTCTCTTTGGTTTTGTTTTCAAATGAATCACAGCCACCAAATTTAGCTTCTCCACGAGCCTCCTTGCCCTTGACGTTGTCAGAACCTCCCAGGGCTTCTCGACTTCCTCGTTGCTGCTTTAATTAGAAGGCTCTCCTCTCTGCTCTGTCTCAAGCAAAAAAAAAAAGAACTCGAAGGAAGGAGGCCTCTACCGAGAGTAAACATAATAGGCACCAGATGAAAACAGTCACCTAGCGAATGAGATCCTTGGAGGGCCTCTGGTGTGAGTCCAGTTCAAAGTGGCTGCTGGCTGACCAGTAATTAGCTTGGTTGAAATCTGCACAACAGACCTGGGGAACTACAAAGGGCAACTTTGGGGAATGTGCTTCTGCTCTTTAAAGGACCTTGGTGAGAGGCACTGCCCAGCTCTCTCCTGTGATCTTGCACAGTGGAGCTGAAAAGTGGATTAAGTCAGGGAACCATCAGCTCCGTGTGTGCTCGCACACAACACATTTCTGCACAGCTTTGTGTGCTTATTCCTTCTCTATACGAAAAGGCCCGCTGACCTCCGTGACCTCCCCTACCTCAGACTCAGAAGACACCGGTACGCTACATTTTGACTTTAAATGCAAAGGAGAGCTTTGGAAAGACCAGGAATTAGCTACTTACGGACTGAGGGACCCAAAGAGACCTGAAGAAGGAAGGATGCGCCTGAAGGAACTTCCTGATGTCACTGAGACCTTGGGCTCCTGTTTGGATGCACAGGTGGTTTGATGGGGCAGTGAGAGGGGGGTCAGGGTCTTTCTACCCATCCCTGATTGGGTTCCCTGTCTGAACCGTGTGCTTTTCTTCTCTTGTCTATGTCCTGTCAAATGGGATTGAAGACCTGCTGTATGGAGATGGTGACCCTTGAGTCTTCCAGAGCTTCTATTTAATGACAATAAGGGGACCAGTTTCCCAATCATCTTTCCTTCCTTTTCTTCAGCATATAGTACCAGCGAGCCCTTCATCTTTTCCACAGCTGCTTCCCAAATGGAAAAGATTAAAATGATGCTGTAAAGTTTGTTCCAGGTGCCCCAGCTCTACCTTGGGGGTGGGGGGGATGAGCGTTTACTCTAAATCCCTGATGTCCTCGAGGTTGTCTTGATCGTAAGGAAGGAACCCAGACTATGAGTCTGTCTTCCATAAATGTAACAAAATACCCGAGGCTTGCTACTTTGTAAAGAGAAGAGGTTTCTTTAGCTCACAGTTTTGGAAGACTGAGAATGTGATGCTGGCTTCAGCTTAGCTGTGTTGGCAGCATCAAAACATGGCAGATGACACTGTGGTGGGAACATGTAAGAGGGAGAGAATATCCAGCAAAGCCAGCAGGATTCCTAGGTCAGCCCTGCTCTTCATGATAACTAATTCATTTCATAACTTTAGCATTAATCCTTTCTGAGGGTAATACCTCCTGATAGAATGCACCTCTTTGAGTTCTCCTACGTCTGAGTAACATCACTCTGAGGCCCATGATTCCAACGCATGAATCTCTGAGGGACAAATTGGAGCCAAACCATAGAACATACTTAAACTACTGAGGTAGCAACATTTAACATTACACAAGAAACCACAGAGACGATGGCACTGACTACAGGTTTGAATTGATCCAGAAACTTAAACGCTGCCAAGATTTCCTCATTCCCAAACTTAGCCCTTCATGTCTGTCTTGTTCTCCACACTGGCCTCATCCCTGCCTGTTGTTCAAGAAATATCCCTTACACAACAGGAACAGAGCAATAGAGCTGTGTACCAACAGCCCCAGAGGCAAAGAAAAAGTAAACCTCTCAATGCTTGTAGTCAATCAGGTCCTACAAAAGGACTCTGATTGGGCTAGCCTGGATCACAATTCACCCCAAGACAGATCATTGTAGTTCAGGGACTAGGCTCTCTGATTGACCATATTAGAATGTCAAGTTTTTCTTGAACCTAGGGTAGGCCACCACAATCCTATGCAGAAGGTGTATTGGGGGACAGAACAGGTCTATAAAGGAAGTGGGGAGCTGTAGTCTGAGAAAAGGACCAAGGAACGTGTGCATGAGACTCGTGGGTACTCACTTCCTCTTTGGCGGGTGTAGGACATGGTTAAAATCATTGCTTGTGCTAATGATAGATTTATGCATGTGGTTTATGTAAATCAGCAGTAACACCAGGGATGGGTGATCAAACTCTCTGATTATCAGTGATTAGATTTCCTCCTATTGCCTGATCTGCCTTGAGTCTTAAGAGTTAGTCAGACTGTCCCAGGCCAGCACTGGCAGTGTGCAACACCCAATAGATGTTGTGAATGTTGGTTGTCCTGGTTCCCAAAAACACAACCTTAGTCAGGGCTGTTTGAGACTCTTTGTCCCCCTCCCCCAAATTACAAGCTTCAGTGAACAATTCCACATGGACCAGAAGTGAGCCTTTCTCATGATGGTGGGATTACATGACAGGACGTGAGGCTGTGATTGGTTTAAACCCATCCAGTGGTGCCTGATGGCAGGATCTGACCCCTCATGGGAGAGCATGTCCGCTCCTGGGAGATCCCATTTGCGACCCCAGTTCCTGAACATTCCTGCGTGTGCCTCAGTTCCTCTATGCTGTCCTAACAGAGGGAAGAACCCAGTGTGCTGACATGGGCCACTAAGAACTAAAGGAGCAGTGGGACAGGCTGGGAATGGCCAGAGCAGGAAGGAGATGGGGGCAGAAGTAGACATTGGTGAGAGGGTGCTTGAAGGAGCCACAGATGATGACGGACAGCCACGGTCAGATGGCACAGCCAGTGGGCTCAGAGGCAGGGCTGAGAAGCATAGTACATGTAGAACTAAGAGTCTTGATAACCAGTGTATGTCTGGGAACTGTAACCATCATTTCTCTTACACCGTGAAGGCTCATCCCCAGTGTAGCCTGAGTTAACACTTCCTTCCTTTGGATGGTCGGACAATATTTCTTCGTCTGGGTATCCATTGATAAACAATGGACCAGTTGTTAGGAGTTGATAGTCATTTGGTAGAAATGGAGGTCGACTCCACTTCCGAGCTGTTATAGATAACGATATTAGGAATATTCACGGGTAAGCTTTCCTGTGGATGGGGTTTCGGCTCTCCCGCATACGCTTCCCCAGTGTAAGTGCCAGATCCCAGGCAGAGCCTTGTTAGAAGCAGCTCTCCCTTTTCATGTGAGACGAGAGGAAAAGCAGAGCTGGGGTGGGGCAGTAAAGGGTGATGCCCTCTGTGGCCCCTGGACCACCTTAGCAGACATCTATTTTTAATATGAGACTATTAAGGGAGACAGGAGGAGTCCTGCCTCAGCTTAAAAGTAAGCACAGGTCCATGGGCCTGGCTCTGTGTTCTCATTGTTTCGTTGGATTGGAGGACAATGACGTTTGACTTTTCCCATATGACTCTGACTCTGTGGGGGCACAAAAGAGAATCATCCCTGTGAGGAAGTGAACCTTCAAGGAGACCTACGGTGGACTTCCCACTGAAGTCACCAGAGACAGCTCAGGACCTGCTGTCCACAGGAAGGTGGGGGAAGAACTCCCTCCAAGGACCTTGATTGGGATCTTTCTGAAATGTTGGTACAGCCTGGGCATGCTGGCATAAACCTTTAATTCTATCTGAGTTCATGGTGATCACAAACTACATAGTGAACTCCAGGTTAGCTAGGCCTAGACAGTCAGACCCCGTGTCAAAAAATAAGACATTGTTTCAGGGGATAGGGAGATGGCTAACTGGGTCAGATCATTGGTTTCACAAGTGCGAGGACCCAAGTTCAAATCCTCAGCACGTGTACATTTGAAAACAAACGGGCTGGGCGTAGCCATACGTGCATCTGTAAACCTGGAGACAAAACCACTGGGACTTGCTAGCTGCCAGCCTAGTCCCAGGGTTGGTACAAGGCCCTGTATCAGGGTAATAGCGTGAAGAGAGCTGGAACAGGACATTTAACACCCTCCTCTGGCCTTCACACGTACACACATCCACGCACACACATCCACCACTCACACATCTATAAGTAAATGAAATAAAACCTTAGTTCATGCTTTGGGCCATGGCGTTCCTATATATGCCCTTCAGCACGTTTGCCAGTTGTAAACAAAGCAGAGGGGACAATGACTAGACTCTAACCTTCAAATCAAGGATACTCACGGTTACTATTCAAGGCATCAACTGTCAGGCATGAGTATATAAGTCAGCCCTCCCCTCCCCACTGTGTGTGTGTGTGTGTGTGTGTGTGTGTGTGTGTGTGTGTATGTGTGTGTGTCTATCCGCCCGTGTCTCTGTGTGTGTCTATCAGTGTGCGTGTTTCTGTGAATATATGTCTTTCCCACTCTGTGTGTATGTGACGTCTGTCTATGTCTGTGTTAAAACGATGGGGCTTTTCTCTGTTAGGAAACAGATTTCCCTGTATTTGTGGTAGCATTCAGGTCTCCATCTGAAAGAACTTGGGGTCACCATTCTGGTAGAAGGGAGACTGGACAATTAGCCTTGAAACTCTGCTTTCAAGACCCTAGATTCGTTGGGGCGCGAGCGCTGGGTTACTTTGGAGAGGAACCGACAGAGCTGGGGAGTGCCCGTTGTATTTTCTGTCGAAGTGTAGAGCCCAGACCCAAACCAGCAATTACTCTTTTTCTCTCATGTTTCCCACTCAGCTGCTCAGTGTCCTAACTGAATGGTGATTCCTGCTGGTGTCCTGGCCGAATGATGCTCTAGCCCAGTGTCCTGGCCAAATAGTGTCCCTCCGAGTGTCCTGGCTGAATAGTTTTCCTCCCAGGGTCCTGGCTAAAGTGTCCCTCCCAGTGTCTTGGTTGAGTAGCACTCCAATATCTGCTGTCTTAGCTGAGAGATGCTCCCATCTCTGCTGGCTGACCTGGCTGAGTTGAGAGCCCAGGAACAGAGGAAGGGTCTCAATGAGTCCAAGTTAGGGACCAGCCCCACCACAACCTTATCTGAGCGTGGCCACCAATGAAGTATCTAACCATGGGAAGCAACTTCTGTGTCCGGTTTATACTCTTTATGAGACACGGTCCTGTTCAGTTTCAGTGGTGTGCACTGTGAACAGATAGGATAGGACCGGAAGTCTGAGCAATGTCCCTGAGATGGCAGAATAGGGAGAGGTCTTGGGCCAGGGGTCAGGAGTCTTGGATCCTCTCTCAGCCAATAGTGAATATTGGCCTCAGACAAATCTGCTCATTGGTTTCTTTAGCCATAAATAGAACTATTCATCTAGATGTATCTCAAATTAATGATAAAATATACACAAAACCACTGGGATAGGCTAATGGCAAAAGTAAAATCCGACCAGGTTTTAGTGCTGGTGAAGGTGGGGTTGCTGGGGGTTGCCTGCAGGATCTGCTGGGGTCTGGGAGACCCCCATTCATAAAAGCAGAAACCAAACTCACTGGACTGCACAGGTCGGCTTAGGAACGAGAGGACAATGGCTTTAGTGGTAGGAGACAGAGGGAGAAGGGGGTGTTTCTATAATTGTGACCTCGGGAGGATTCTAAGGAAAAAAAAAAAAACAAAAGAGGAGGGCATTCATTAAGAGAATATCAAGAGAATATTTTAAAAGGATGTGGCTGAGTTACAAGCTGGGGAGCACAAATGGCATTGAGCCTGCCTGGTCTCCCAGGGAAGCTGGCTGGCCCCCGGAGCCCGGGAAAGGGAGGACGGAGACCTGGGGTTCCCATGGCTCTGCAAAGCAGGCTCAGCTTCACAGATGGCCATTGTTCTTGACACCCCTTTGTTGTTCTTTCCCAAGCGCCAGGCAGGTGGAAACTGGGGGAGGCACGGGCTACCCAGAGATAAGACCTTTTTATGAGCTTCCTGGTTTAGGAGCGAGGACCTTCTCCAGCTGGTGAGAACACTGGCTGATCTCTGCTTGGCTCCTTCTGGGAGGATGAAGCTGTCCGGCTGACACTGCAGGGCTGCCACTCTCCTTATGGAAGCCCAAGGGACAGAAACATTAGCTGTGGTTGCTGTTGTCATCCCAGGCAAGCATACACCCAGAGAGACAGCACACTGTCGCTTTTGGAACTTAAACAAATAGGCCACTCCCGAGGTTTCTCTGGAAGCTTCTGAGTGCGCGAGGGAAGAGGAAGGTGAAAGGGATTAAAAATAAAACCCAGTGTCACGAGTTCAAGACCTGCCCGAGTTACATATTTAGTTCTAGACCCATCTGTGCTTGTATAAGAAGAGCCTGTCTTGAAAATTTCAGGAGAACGTAAGGAGGAAGAGGGGGGAAGAGGAGGAGAAGTGTGAAGGAAAATAGCTAAAAGAATTTTTTTTTTAAAACAGCCTTCAATATGCTTAGCTATCAGGGAGATGCGAATTAAAATTGCTTTGCCATTCCATCTCCCTTTAGTCAGAATGGCTGTTACCAAAACAAGTGGTAACAGACGCTGGCAAGAGGTGAGGAAGGAGGGAGAGGACCCTCCCTCACCGACGGTAGGAGTGCAAACCTGCACATCAGAATGGAAATCAGACTCGCCTGGATTCCCAGGGTGTAGACCCGAAGGACTGTAAATCAGCGGAGCATAGAGTTCTCTGCACATCCATGTTTACTGCTGTGCTATTCACAGTACCTAGGGAAAGGAGCCAGCCTAGACATTCATCAGCGGATGAACAAAGACAGCGAGGTGTGTACACACAGTGACATTTTATTCCGCACAGAGGAAAAGGAAATCAGGACGTTTGCAGGAAAACGGATCAAGCTGAAAATCATTTTTAAATGATAAGCCAGCCTTAGACACAGACTACGCACGCACTCTCTCTCATATGCACACCCTAACTTTAAAATTACAGAGGGAAGGGCATTCTCAGTCCGGAGAGTACCTGCCGAGCATGCAGGAAGCACTGGGTTCAAGCCCTAGCACCACATAAACTTTAGCACAGGTCTGTGACCCAGCACTTGGAAGGTAGAGGCAGGAAGGTTAGGAGCTCAAGGTCATCCTTTGCAACCTCTCAAATTTGAAGCCAGCCTGGGATACATGAGATTTTTGTCTCAAAAAAGTGTGCATGTGTGTGCATGTGCACGTATGTGTGTGCACATGTGCCATGCCTGTGTGTGCATGTGCATGTATGTGTGTGCACATGTGCCATGCCTGTGTGTGTGCGCCCATGCACGTGTTTGTGAGTGTATGTGTGTGCGTGCGTGTGCGTGTGCATGTGCGTGTGTCTGTGGTGTGGTGTCACTACAAAAGGAGCATGAGACAGTGGAAGAAATTTCAAGGGATGGGAAAGAGAGGTAATGGAATACAGATGGCATGAAAGCCGAAGGGGAAACTATGGGGCGGGGGTGGGGAGGGAGCAAGAGGAGCAGCCAGAGTGGGGGCAGGGAGCACAGGGATGGGAAGTGAACGGCAACAATGTATATATAACACACAAGTGAAAATACCTTAAGGAAGCCCGTGATGTTGTATGCTAGCTTAAAATTAATTTAAAAAAAGCACTTTGTGGAATTAAACAAGCAAATAGACAAAAATTCTGAGAGAACAGCCACATAATTTTGCATAAATTCCAGATACACAGGAGTAGGCCTTCTGGTGAGGCCTGAGGAAACTTCAAATGAGACGGTTTGAAATGTCCATACTGGCTTCCATTTCCTGAGCATAAATTGGTAGTGGGATCTCAGGGACAATTCTATTTCTAGGTTTTTATGTATTTTTTTTTTTTGGTTCTTTTTTTCGGAGCTGGGGACCGAACCCAGGGCCTTGCGCTTCCTAGGCAAGCGCTCTACCACTGAGCTAAATCCCCAGCCCCGGTTTTTGTGTATTTTTATGACAGTTATTTATACAGAAGGAGGCGCACACACAGAGTACAGGTGTGTAGGTGAGAGAACAAGGAGTCCACTCTCTCCTTCCGTGTTGTGAAACTTGGGGATTGAACTCAGGCCATTGGCCTTGGCGGCAAGCACTCCTACCCACTAAACCATCTCGCAATCTTTCTAGTATTTGGAGGGACCTCTGTATGCTGCCCCAAGATGGCTTTACTAGTTAGTATTCATACACAGCAGCTGTGCCCAAGAGCCACGGACTCTTTCCAGCTCCACCGACATTTGTTGTTCTTGGTTTGGTTTTGGCCCAGTTGACAACAGCAAGATAAAGTCACACTCGCTTTGTGTCACATTCCTGCGTGATTAGTGATATTCAGCTTTTACCGCTCTCCATATCCTTGTTGGCTAATCTTCTATTCCCTTTTAAAAACTGTCTAGTCGAGTCATCTGCCTATTCTCTGTTGAGTTGTTTAGTTCCTTAGAGCTTCTTGATATTAGTCACTTGTAGATAAATAGCTCGCAAATATTTTCTCCCACTCAGTAGGTGGTCTTTCCACCCTGTTGGCTTTCTCTTTTCTGCACGGAAGCTTTTTAAACTAACTAGGCTCTTTTCTGCCACTTTTCGCTTTTGTGATCCATGTTTTTAGGGCCATATAAAAATATTCTTGCCTAAACCAGTATCCTGAAGGATGTTCCCTTCTTTCCCACTCTGAGTAGGTTCCATTGGTCTGAGTCTTAAATCTGAGCAGAACATTCTCTTGGCCCCTCATTCCTCCATGTTGTCGTTACGCTTTTTTGCTGATGGCTTGGGCACTGGATAAACTAAGAAAAAAAAATGTCTTGCAGGTAGCTGTGAGGTTGATGAAGGGTTTACTATCCAAACAGAGCCCTAATTTGTGGGCGGAGCATAGGACCCTGCTCTCATGAATGTGAGTGCTAAAGAAATAAAGTTTTATTTACACAAGCAATAGGGCCAGTTGTGGGCCAGGGGGTGAGGGAGACCAGCGACAAAAGAACAAATTATAAAAATGAGACACTGTTAAGTTCTGTGCAGAGAACAAGCAGTGGGGGCATTGGCCAGTGACTGGTGCTCACTTCCGGTCTCTCACGGGAAGGTGACTTTTCAGACGGAGATATGCATCTGAGTGGTACATCTTCCTCTGTTTCTTCTCTGAAGAATGTGAAGATGAGAGGCGCCTGATCATGTGCTCGTCTTTCATTTATACAGATACTTACCCATTAACAGTCAAAGGAGCAGGCAGTCACCGTGGGTCACCTCTTGCTCCTTCTCACTCCTTCCTTGTACCTGCCCCACTGCCTACCTGCCACCCCCGCCCCATGCCATGCACCCCCACTCCGTCTGAGGAGTCTGAGTACAGGACGTTGTACGTAGGAAACGCACAGTGCATGTTGGAATTTGAAGGTGCGGGAGGACGCCCAGAGCTCGGCTGGCCTCAGTCTATCCATTCTGTGATCCGCTTTCATTCCGTTTCTCAGAGGAACGTAGAAGGAAGGAAGCCAGTGGAGTGAGCACTGGGCTGGAATCTCTTGGCCTTTAGTAAGTGTCCATCCGGCTGTTGCCAGGTCGTGCTGATGACGTAAGGACCCCAAGACCGTGGGTAGTCTCACACCTTGACCCGTATCTGCAGTGTGCCAGCTCTCTGAGTCTTATTCACCTGGACCACTTCCCTTCCACACAAAAGAGAATGCTCAGTCATTTCCTCAAAACAGTAGTATTTATTTAAAGGTACTTAAAGCCATTAACTGTTGCTGTTATTGTTTGGGGTGGGGTGGGAGTGGTGGCTACGACGGTGTGAGTGTGTAAGACAGAGAACAACTTTCAGGAGTCAGTTTTTCCTCCCACTGTTTGTTATTGGGGTTAAGCATGGATTTTCAGGTTTGCACAAGTTTAACCACTGAGCTACCTCTCCCCCTCCAGCCTCTACTTCTTATATTATTAAAATTCTTATGTATTAAGGGACTGGAGAAATGGCTCAACGGTTAACAGCACTTGCTGCTTTCTCAGAGGACCCAGGTTCCGTTCCAGCACATATGTGGTGGCTCATAGCTGTAACTCCAGTTCTAGAAGACCCAATGCCTTCTTCTGGCCTCCTCAGGCACTGCGTGCATGCGGTACACAGACGCACATGCAGGCAAGACACCTATACACGTGAAATAAAAGTAAATAATAATTAATTAAAATATTAAAAATTAATACATCTTTAAAAATCAACACACTGACATTCTTCTGTATTAAAGCCCCGCCCTCTGTCCCTCCTGAGGTAGCTGCATGTCCGGGCGGCTCTCCCTGCATTCCTGCTGGGGATCATAGAGCGCCGTCCCTGTCTCCTGGTGCACCTGTGGGACTGTTTCCAAAGTAAACTCCCAGGGATGGAACTGTGGCGCAGTGTGCTAAGAGCAGGTGCAACCTCTCCAGATAAGACACAGGGTTTCCCACGGAGAGACGTCACTCTAACCACTTTCTCCATCCTGACCGTGAGGAGCTCAGGCCCAGGTGGGCTCCTGATTGCCTTCTGTAATCACCATACAGGAGACTTGTCGGCTTGTTAAAAGTAATGGTAAATTCCTCTGTGAGTGCGTGTGTGTGGTGTGTGTGTGTGTGTGTGTCTCTGTGTGTGTGTGTCTGTGTCTCTCTCTCTGTGCGTGCGTGTGTGTGGTGTGTGTGGTGTGTGTGGTGTGTGTTTGTGTCTGTGTGTGTGTCTGTGTGAGTGTCTGTGTGTGTGTGTGTGTCTCTCTCTCTCTGTGTGTCTGTGTGTGTGTCTGTGTGTGTGTCTGTGTGTGTGTGTGTGTGTGTGTGTGTTCCAAGGATTGAGCCCAGGACCATAAACGCTAGACAAGTGATCTACCACTGAGCTTCATCTGCAGCTCCCTTTACATCTGTTTTTCAGACAGGGTCTAAATAGCCCAAGCAGGTCAATCCTCCTGCCTCAGCCTCCCAAGGAACCAAGACAGCGTGCCTGTGCCACAAAGCCTTGTACATAGAAGTGTTTGAATTCCATTTTGGGGGAGACAGATATGCTGCTTACAGCACAGGACACGCGTGGAAACCAGAAGTCAAGCTCCTGGGGTCTGTTTACTCCCACCGCCCTGTGGGTCCTGGGGATTCAGCTCTGGTTATCAGTCTTGATTATAAGTGCTCTAACCTTACGTCCATCTCAACTTCAATGTAGACTTAATTCAGATGAACAAGGATGAACACACAATGAAGCGTTTGGTTTCAGGCAGAGGGAACACCCTGGGCGGGACGCACTCTCTGGACAGTCTGGATAGAACGCTCTGAATGGGACTCTCTACGGAAGCAAGGCCATTGTGCATTTATGCCCTGCCCTCCATGTCACGTGTCATGGGCTCCCCATCTGGTGGTTCAACAAAAGGGTAGGGGGGCGTATTCATGCATGTGTGGAGGCCATGCGTGTGGCTCCTCAGACACTCTCCTCCTTTCCACTGTGTCTCTGAAATTGGCCTGGCGCCTTACACTGTTTGGCTAGCTTGCTGGAGCAGTGGGATCCAGGTTAGGGAGGGAACAAACCTGCTTTTCTCCGTCAGCTCACTACTGGAGTTACAAATGCCTCACCCAGCCTTTTAAAGGGGCTTTGGGGGAATCGAACTCGGATGCTTTTGCTCGCACAGGAAACTACATTATTGACTGAGCTATCTCCCCAGCTCTAGGAAGTACTTGTGAAAGTCATGTCTACACTGAGCAGGTACCTTTCCTTATCACTGTTCCCCTAGAACAGTGCAGCCTGGCTGCAGTTTCTATGCCACTTACTGTGTGCTCTGTGCTATCTGCAACCTAGAGATACGTCAAGTGCACAGGAGGCTGCATGTAGGCTCTGTGCCAATCCACCGATGCTTGTAAGGGCTTTCTTTAAGCATGTCTGGCTTTGGGTATCTTTGACAGATACTGGAGCCAGTTCCCAGAGGATATACAAGGATATACAAGAGTAATGTATTGGGGCTGATACCCAGACAGAGGGGGATCGTCTTCAACCTGAAAACAGATAGGGTTTCTGACTTGTCACGGGGCTCTGCATAGCAGGAAGCAAGATACTGGGGTCAGGTCCCACTTTCTAAGCACTGTGTTTCGGGGACCTTTATCTTCTCATGTCTCCCTCCTCTGCTGGCTGCTGCTTTATTGGCAGCCTGCTGAGACCCCCTAAAGGTGAGCCCTTGGCATCTTTGTCTTTACGTTTTTACCGTAGCCTATCTTAGCTGGATCATCCCGGCATTTTAATTCTGAACGGTAAGCAAGAGACTACAGCTGTGCTTTTTCATTGTGGTTGGTGGTGGGGTTTTGTGGTTTGCTTTGTTTTACTCATAACGATGCGGGGAGGAATACAGATTCATACATGTACGAAGAGGGAAACAGAGGCCACTGTTGACTGCAGATGGGTCTTATGTTAGTGTGCGTGAATGGACAAGGGTATACTAGTGCATGGGGGGCCGGGGAGTCCATGTAACTGGCCTTCTTCAATTGCTTTCTACTTTATGTGTTGAGACAGAGTCTCTTGTTAAACCCGGAGCAAGCCCGATCAGCTAGACTAACTAGACAGTGAACACCAGGGATCCTCCTGTCTCTACCTCCCTCGACTGGGATTACAGCCAGATGTTAGCACACCCAGCTTTTCAAGTGAGTGCTAGGGTTCCAAAACCAGGTTCTCGGGCATAAGTGACAAGAACTTTACCAATCAAGCCACCTCCTTGGCCCCACTTTTATTTTGACTTTAATACAGAGTCCCATGCACCCTAGGCTGGCCTCAAACTTGCTAAGTAGTCAAGGATGGCATTGAACTTCCGGTCCTCCTACCTTACCTCCTAGGTGCTGGGATGGGGGCATGCACTGCTACTTCTCGTTCCAAATGGACTTTACACAGAGCATCGACCGAGATGAGTCTTAGTAAACTTACTTCTGGAGATGAAATCTTTTTTGAGTGCCCACATAGGGGCTTCAAGGTCAGGCTGTCTTCAACTGTGTTCATAAAGTGTGCAGAGGAGTTTTCATTTTCTGACTGGATTTCATAGTGCCAGGGAATTTGCGAACCGTTTCCTGTAGCATTGTTTTATTATACGGCCATAACTTGATGGGAGAGGAAGACAGATTGCCTTCAGTTATGTGGAATGAAGAAATGAAGCCCAGAGAGGCTGACAGAATGACTGTGTCTTTGAACTTTTCCCTAAGCATGTGGTGGGATCTCCTTTGTTGAGATCGGGTGTAATGATGGCCGTGACCAGAGGCCCCATCTGCTTAAACTTGCCAGGGCTCCAGCCCAGGTGGCGTATGCCTGTAGTGTCAGAATCTTGGGAAGCTAGGGCAATGCATGCATGAGCCCAGGAATCGAGAACCAGCCTAGAGTTAGGAGTGCCTTCTCAAGAAAATAGTAACCGTACCTGAGCATAACACTGGGAGGCAGAGACAGAGTATTCCTTATAGGCTTCCTAGTCAGCTTAGCCAACTGGTCAACCTCTGGGTTCAGTAAGGGACTCTGTCTCAAAAAATTGGATGGAGAGAATTTGAGGAAGACATTCAACATCTTCCTCTAACCTACACACATGCACACACACACACACACACACACACACACACACACACACACACAATCTTTCCTAGTTAGAACCTCTATCTCGCAAAGACAACTGAAGCATTTCACTGTGGCCTGACCCCAGTAGTATCCTCCAGAGACCTTTGCCAGTCCACAGAGAAGCCATGAGCTCCATAGCAGCCATCACGGCATAAGAGAGGGGAGCCTTTTAGCCTACCACCTCACTGTGATGCTCAGGTGTATGTTCTGTGGCTGCAGGTAAATACCCCCAAGGTAAACAACCCCCGCTGCAGCTGCCTTCGGGGAGATGTGCACTTCAGAGATAAGACCATCCGCCCCTGTTTTATGATCCTAGTTGCTGAGAACAGGATGTTCACTCACAAACACACCACCCCGGCCCTCCCAGACTCCTGTGCTGATTAAAATGAAACCCTTTGCTTATGAACTCTCTCTCTCTCTCTCCTTGCAGAAGTAAAGCTCTGGGAGTCATTTTCCCCCGGGGGAGAAAATCTAATTTCTGGAAGGTATGGTTTTCCACAGCAGGCTGCCATGTGGTTTAGACAAATAATGCAAAAATCTCCAACATCCCGACAAAGAGCCCGCTCTCATTATAGGACAGCTTTTTAGTTTAGTTTAGTTTATTATATCATACTTCATTTTTTTTCATCCTGCTAATAAATTTTGGCTCCTTCCCCCACCCCCACCCCTTAACTCTAATATCTTCTGTGGTACAGAAAAGTAAGTCTGAACTGTAAGCTAGACCTGACCTAACTACTTATTAAAAACACTAATATGCTTGACGGCTTTGAAGTCTGCCGCACAACAAAGGGAGCGAGTTAGTCTGGGCCACTGTAATCCATGGTTTGTCACTAAGTTATGACACCCAGCAGAGCCGTGTGACAGTGCAAATCAATCACCCCTCGCGCTCTGCGGGGCCTTCCCTGCCTCCCCGCAGAGACTCTGCAGTTTAATTAGCTTCCTTCACACCACCTCAGTGTACATCTGCAGCTTCAGCAAGAAAGAGACGCGGAGGAGGACGGGTTCTTGGAAAGTGGGGGCCATAAGAAAGTTCATATCGTGGAAAGGGAAAAAAAAAGTCTGGAAGAAGAAACATCAGAGACCTTTGTAGTTTGGGCTTTAGATGAGTTAGGCCTGAGATACACAGGCGTGGGGTCCCCGGTATTGTTAAATTCGGACTTTCAAAGCAATGGCGTGCAGCCTTTGCTGAAGAACTATCAGATGGTAACAAATGGTGGTTTTTTTCTTCTGGGTAGTCTACGTGTGTTTTTTTTTTCTTTTTTGTTTTTTCCATTTTTCTTCCTTCCACTCCAATGCTGCTCCTTTGGTGGCTTCTGCAAGAATTCTTTGCACCCCAGTTCTCTGGAGCCCAGCGGCATGAAGGAACGAGGCTGCTCGGTTTCCACAGAACTGTGGACGAATTCCTGTGGGCGAATGGCCCTCCTGAGGGCCAAGGCTTGCTTCTCTGTTCATTTCACTGCAATAAATAACGTCAGCCAAAGAAGAAAGCAGAAACGAGGCCGGGAAGTTGAGAGTCATTGACAGGGACTGCAGGGGTGAGAACAAATCAGGGCACCGTGTCACATGCAGAGTGACACTTTTGTCCTGGCCCTGGGGGAGTGGGACAGATGAGATCAAACTGATCCTGCCTGGGTCGGGGGTGTCCAGATGCTGCCTGGTCCCTCTGAAACACCGTTTACTGATGGAGGACGGCAGAAGGCAGTGGGGCAGCTGTTACGGCCCGCTGGCCTCAGCCGTGCTGATTTAAGGCAGTCAGGGAGTGATCTTTCACCTTTGAGAGTTCGCTTTCCTTGCTCGGTTTTAAGGAAAGGGTAACACATGGCAGAGTCCAGGAGGGTTCCTCATGTCCCATTGTGTCTGTGCTATTCAGGTGACAGGCTGTGTCTCCTACAGGGGGAGGGCGGAGGGTCTAATGTGTTCAAGGATATGTCTTCGTTCATGCATGTGTACATGTTCACGCACGTGTATATGGAGACTCGCCATCCGTATTGGGTCTCTTCCTCAATCACTCCCTTCTCTATTTTTTTTTTTAGAAAGGCCCTTTCTGGAGGTCTCTGATTCTGCTAGGCCGGCTGGCCAGGAAGCCCCAGTGATTTAGAACTGTCTGCCTCCGTCTCCCAAGCGCTAGGTTACAGGGGCACACACATGCCGCCTCTGTCAGACGGAACTCAGATCTTCCTGCTTGCATAAAAAGCATGAAATGGGCTGAGTCTCCCCAGCTCGTGGGAGAATGTGTCCTTCCGAAGGATCTCCCAGGCACTCCTCCTCCATAAACCAATTGCTACAAACTAACAAGATGTGGGCAGCGGAGCGATGTTGCTTTTCCTACCTCTCATTTTAGTACATCCTTCGCAACATCTGTCACATCCCCTTGGCACCTTGCAGCTGGTGAGCGGTTGACTCAACTGCATCACTGTTGAAGACGGTCTGGCCAGCACACTCCTACTTCTGAGCTTCCAGGAGATGGCAAGTAGGAGCCTAGCCTGCAGAGTTTTCTGCCCCACATCAGAAGGTCACATGGTCGTTGCTAAAGAGAAATGAGTCGATAAGCCATACAAAGACAAGATGCATATTGTTCACTTAAAAGAGGCCAATCTGAACATAGGCGACACAGTACACGAACCTGAGTTCTTTCTGACGTTCTAGAGAAGGCAAAATTGTGGAGGCAAGGAAAAGTTCTTGGGAGATGGCTTACTTAGTAAAGAGCCCACCTCCTGTACCGGAGTGGGGGCTGGGTTCTGATCTCTGGTGTCCGCATAGAAAGCTGAATGTGGTTGGATCTGGGAAGGAGAAGCTAGAGTTAAATGGCCACACAGCCTAGTGAATCAGTGAGAGATCCTGACTCAAAAAATTTAAGGTGACGAGCAATCAAGGAAGACACCCACTGTTACCTCTGGTCTCCACAGATAGTTGCACATACACTCGCCCCCCACCCCGCACACCACACACACACAAACACACACACACACATACCATACACACACATACACACACCACACACCTACCACATACCATACACACATACATGCACCACGCACACCACACACACCATACATACACACACCACATGCATACACACATACACCATACACATCATACATACCACACACATCATACACACACACATACATGCACCACACACACCACACACACCATACATTCACACACCACATGCATATACACATACACCATACACCCCATACATACCACACACATCATACACACATACCACATGCATACACACATACACCATACACATCATACATACCACACACATCATACACACACACCACATGCATACACACACACCATACACACCATACACAAGATACGCATACACACCATATACACCATACATACCACACACACACCATACACACCACACACACACAAACACCATAGACACCATACACACCATATACACACACCATACACATCACACACACACAAACACACACACACATACACCATACACACCATATACACACACACAAATATCACAAACACCACACACACACACGAACTTATGCAATTGCACAATACTACACACACACTACATACACCTGCATACACATACACACATGTACATACCATGCACACACACACCACACATGCACACATACCACACACACACACACACACACACACACACACACACAGAAAGAGAGATCAGGCATTGTCAAGAGCTGGAGAAGTGCAAACAGGTAAGAGAGCCAAGACATTTGTATGTATTTATAATATTAACATTTTAGCAAATTCATGAAATAATTGATTTTATCACAACATTTTCACACACATCTTACTATTTGCTTGCATTTACCTCTCAGTACCCTTCCCTCGTCCCCACTCCTTGATGGGGCACAAGGTGTGTTTTGGACAGCAACCCTCCTATAAACCATTAAATTTATATGAGTTATCAGCACAGCATGAGCCTTAATGGGAACCCTGGTCTCCAGCTAATGACGGTGCGTCCACACGTACCATCTGTCCCAAAGCTATCACAGGACTGCGAGCTGGGAGTGACAGAGAAGGAGAGTGGTGGGCGCAGTAGAGGGACGCTGCGGCTTCTACCCTTGTGTGCGTGCGAACTTAAACTGTTCAAAAGAATAAAGTCTGTTAATTAAAGTTTGTAAAGGTCAAGGGACAAAAGGCGCAAAAGCAGGAGGTAGGGGAGAGGAGTGTGAGCCTGCAAGCCTTCTCTCCCTGTGAGGTCTGTTTTGTAGCTCTTTGCCAGAAGGGAGCCACCAAAACCGTCCATTACCTGCGAACTGTCTTTGCCTCTAGTAGCCGGCTTCCTTCTGACTCCCTTTGAGCGTTTAGCAGCAGTGGTCCCGTGTGCGACACCTGAGTCCAAAGGATGACCTCATTCTCTGTGACCTCCATAAGAACCGAATTTCTTACGATGGGTGGATGTCAGCAGTGCTTTAATATTCTGAATCAGTCCTTACTCAGGGCCGTTAAGACAGGGTCTCACTATGTAGCCCAGGCCGACCTCAAATACTGGTGTTCCCACTTCTTCCTCCTGTGGGTTGAACCTACAGATGTGTGCCGTGGTGCCCAGATCTTGAATCATGATGTGTGTGTGTAAGTGCACATACAATGTGTATGCACACACGGTATTTGTACAGGTGTTTGTACAGGCTTACCCATGTGTATTGGGGCATTAGGTATATTCTTCCTCCAGTAATATATAGCTTTGTTTTTTCAAAGACAACTTCTCTCACCTAGACATGGAATCTAGTCTGTCCAGCTTTCAAGGCTACCTGTCCCTGCACCTCTAATACAAAGACGGTGTTATTAGCATCCATAGTGTCATTAGCACCCGGCACCATACCTGTCTTACTTAGATTTTGTTTTTATTTTATGCATTTGAGTGTTTTGCCTACATCTGTGCACATGTAGTGTTGGGAACCTGTAGGGTTGGTGTCTTTATGCAGGACTGGCACAGGATGGGTCAAGGCCCATGACTGGCAGTAAGAAGTAAGGTGGGGACAAAGTTTTTTAGGGCGGGAGAGAAGAGGAAAAAAGAAGGACCATGATGGAGGCAAAAAAGGATGACCCAGATCCCTGTTGTCTTAAATGACCATAAGTAGTTATGAATTTTTCTTAAGGAATGGATTTCTATGGGTCAGCTTATCTGGGTGGGCGGTTTATATCTTTATCAATTGGTTGTGAGTTTATTGTGTAGATATATTGTGGATTGAGAATTTAACATATAAGTCTGATTGCTAAATTACAGCTTATCGCGTCTTGATTTTAACGGGTTGTCCTGAGTTTATACTGTAACTACCAGGGGGCGTTGCGTCGCTGGGAGTGTGGGCAGAGTCCGAGACAGGGAGCCATGATGGACCAGCCGCTGCTGGGATCTCTAGAGTCATGATTTTACCGGGTTGCGGGGACCAGAGTTCCCGGTTGGCAGAGAGACAGCCGGGAGAGGTTGGCTAGCATGGTTGGGAGGGCGGGGGGGGGGGGGACGGAGAGACCGCCTGAGGATAGCTAGGGGTAACGCGGCATGGTGCCACACTAGAACCCGCTGCCTCTGAGATGAGAATATCCCGCAGATGCCGTGTGACCCTACGGTGCCGGCGCTAGCGCGGGATAAAAGACTACATTTATTATGTATTACTTAACCGCAACAGGAAGCAAACCCAGGTCCTCTGTAAGAGTAATAAGTGCTCTTCCCCATTGAGCCATCCTTCCAGCCCCCATACCTGGCGTTTTGCATGAATGAGTTCTAGCGATCAAACTCAGGTCCCCTTGCTTGTGTGCCAAGACCTTTGGATTCTGACGCATCTTCCCAGCTCTGAGTCATCTTTTGAAGTGCGCAAAGAAAATAGCCTCCAGTGAAAGCTTTGGTATAACATTTCAGGACAGAAACTATCCTTAGAGGTTAAGTGAGCCGTTTGCAATCACGCGGTAAAACCTGGACAGAATCATCACTCATTTCAGGACTCCCAAATTCCTATGAGCTTCTCATGGAGTCCCCTGCTACTGATCTCTAGGAAAAAGGGGTGATTGGCTGAACTTTCTTTCAGGAGGCCAAAGTCGTCCTGTATCTGTTATTCAGGACTATTTAATTTTATTAAGTCTTAGGGATCTCTCTGTGCCTCCATTTACTTCTTCATAAAACTCTTCCAACACAAGCCCAGATTCATTTTCTTGTCTCCAAAATTGCAGTAGTACTGGGGACAGAAACCCTTGCAAAGTAGAAAGTGTCCTCTGCAGACTAATGCCACCTTTGCTTGAACCTCCTCCTGCCACAGTGGAGAGGGACCTCCAATATGACATAGCTGTGCCACTCCTGGCTATTTATCCAGATGTCTCCAAGTCAACACACCTCAGAGACACGAGCACATCGGTGTTTCCTGTGGCACCATTCACAACAGCTGAGCAGCGGAAGATAGGTGTCCAGCAGTAGAGGAATGGTAGGATGTGGTTTGTGGTGGTTTGGAAGGAAGATGGTTTCCTTTAGGCCCCTGTATGTGAATGTTTGGTTCCTAGTTGGTGGACTGTGTAGGAAGGACTAGGAGGTGTGGCCTTGTTGGAGGAGGTGTGGCCTTGTTGGAGGAGGTGTGGCCTTGTTGGAGGAGGTGTGGTCTTGTTGGAGGAGGTGTGGTCTTGTTGGAGGAGGTGTGGTCTTGTTGGAGGAGGTGTGGCCTTGTTGGAGGAGGTGTGGCCTTGTTGGAGGAGGTGTGGCCTTGTTGGAGGAGGTGTGGCCTTGTTGGAGGAGATGTGTCAGTGAGGGTGGGATTTGAGATTTGAGGAGGGGGACCATACCAGACCCAATCTTGCTCTCTCTCTTTCTTTCTGCCTCCATCTCGAAGATAAGATATAAGCTCTCAGCTACTGTCCAGCACCATGCCTATCTGCCTGCCTGCTTGCCTGCCTACTGCCCTGCTCCCCACCATGGAGGCCATGGGCTCACCCTCTAAAATTGTAGGCAAGCCCCCAGTTAAGTGTTTTCTTTTATTAGTTGCCTTGGTCATTGTGTCTCTTCACAACAATAGAAGAGTAACTAAGGCAATTCTCAGTGAATGCTGCTGTCAGTCAGTGACTGAGTGACAAGCACCCCCTGCCCTAGTTTACTTCCTTTTGCTGGGATAAATGCTCTGACCAAAATCAGCTTGTGGAGGAAAGGAATCCTTCATCCTAACAACTCTCACATCACAGTCTGTCACTGAGAAAAGTCAGGGCAGGAACTTAAGCAAGAATACTGGCAGGAACCGTGGAGGAATTCTGGTTACTGTCTTTCTCCCCATGGCCTGTTCAGCCTCATTTCTTATACAACCCAGAACCACCTGTCTAGGAGTGGTGGCATGGTCCACATTTATCAAAAAAAAAAAAATGCCTTATAGACATACCCACAGGCCAATCTGATGAAGGCAATTTCTTAATTGAGGTTCTTTCCTCCAAGAAGATTCTAATTTGTTTCAAACTGACAAAAAAAAATTAAAAAAAAAAACAAAACAAAAAAATGGCACTCCCTCTATAGCCAACTCATTTCCTGGGGGGATCAGATGTATTTATTGTGCCTCAAACTTTTGAATTTTATAAATGTTTCTATTTTAAAAAATGTTTAGCTTGGCCACTGTGCATACCTTTGACCAGTTCTCAGAAGATTCCTAGGCTGTAAAGAATGAAAACACCGGAGACTGGTGGGAAATAACTTGAGTTGTCTATAGTGGCCTCTATCCCTGCATACACACACACACACACACACACACACACACACACACACACACACACACAAGCCTGTTGATGCTGATCGTCTACTTTGTTTCCTTTGAAAGCCAACCATTGCAAAAGTTGCTACAATAGGTGAATGTGTGCATGTTGCCAGTATTTTAGTCATTTAGTAACCTCCAAGCATGGTTCACCGTGAGGCTTTCCAGATCTTTCCCCCAAATTCACAGGTGCCTACAGGCAGAGAAAAGAGCTTGTATCATACTGACTCAGGTGGGCTCTCTCCTTCCCATTTTTCTTCCCACCTCTTGCTGTCCTTGGGGAGAGCTGTCACCATGGAAGCAGAGAACAAAGGGGTCGGAAGCTTGGCATTTATGTACCCAAAAGTCTAAGAGGGAGTCAAAAGATGTGAGCCTCCTTCTTGAAGAGCTTTTCCCCACCAGCATGGCAGAAGCAGAGGGAGAAGGGGAGGTAGAAAACTTGGGTCTGATAGAGACAAGCTACACACACACACACACACACACACACACACACACACACACACACACACGCACATCCACTTTGAATTTGTCTCTAATGGACTGCAAAGAAACACAGGGCACAGTGACTCCTAGAGGCTTACGTTGAAGAATCTGCCAACAGCGGGGCTCTGTCGTCTACTCCCTATACCGGAAGCAGCTGCTACAGGAGCCCTTAGTCCCCTAGTATGACAGAAATAAAGTATGACTGAGGACGGGGTACAAGGGCCCGGAGGAGCCACTGAGGAGCCCAGGGTTCTAGATAGAAGCAAGAGAGGCAACCTCAAGGGGTCTTGCCACTGTGAATATAGAGACTCCGCACCAGCTAGAAGCAGGGTAAGGAGACCCAGAGGACACCACACAGGGATGGTGTCTCCCACCACACTCACACAGCACATGTGTGAGCCCCCGCTTGAGGTCAGGACTCAGAAGGCTATCAGGGGAGTTTCTGGTAAAGATTGACACCTCCAAGCCACTTCCCTCAACACTCAGACTCAGCTCTTCTCTACGCACTTCTCTGTGCTCCTTCCCAACGGTGTATGCTGTCACCTAAGGCAAAAGCAGGAGGAAAACTGGGTTTCCTTACAGCTGATTTGTGCTACCTTTCTTGACACTGGATTGTCTTACAAAGTAGTCATTTATTTTGAATGCCTGACCACAGTTTGAGTAGCCACAGTATGTGTAGACATACTCAGGAATCCTCTTGTTGCATAACGCATAACATAGGTCCCTGGTCCTTTGGGAGTTGTCCTCTGCAAGGTCCCCTCCCCTTGCCTTTTACAAGGCAACAGCCCCTCCCTTAGGCCCAGTTTTTAAATTCTAAAGAGTAGCTGTACCTAAATGATTAAGATCATGACTGGTAAGTAATCCCTTTGGCTTACAGAGCTGATAAACTAACAATCGAACAATAATCACAGAATGTGTGGCATTCTTGCTAATTCTTTAGCTCCCGTACATCGCGGACACAAATCACTTAAACTGCAGTCAGATTACTTGCAGAAAGTCTCTGTCTATCAGAGAACCACAGAAACTTGTCACAGGAGGTTGAGGCCCATGTAGATAGGCATCACCATCAGAAAAGAAAAGTAGAGATAACAATTTTAGGACAGTGCTTCTCAACCTTCCTGATGCTGCCACACTTTAATACAGTTCCTCATGTTGTGGTGACCCCAGACCATAAAATTATGTTTATTACTCCCTCAAAACTATAATTCTGCTACAGTGATGAATTGTACTTTAAGTATCTGATATGCAGGAGATCTGACAGGCGACCCCAAAGGGGTCACAACCCACAGGTGAGAACCACTGTTTAGAGGATATAGAACACAGTCTCCTGGCCATTTCCCTCTGCATGACCCCAGGGACCCCTTGGTGTATGTCAGGTTTCCTAGGATGGAGTTTTGAGAATGATAGTTCCTCCTCCAAGGAGCCAACCTTGCGGAACATAAAAAAGCAAGCTTGTGTCCTTCCCACAAACTCTCTTGTCTTAAGTGTTGGCTTTCTTGGTGTAAGTAGTCAGATCTGGGTCTGCTATAAATACATATTTGTATGTCATCTTGTGACTTGTTTCTTTAAAAAAAAAAAACCAACAACAACAACAAAAATAGGTTCATTGTGAATCTCCGTGCCAAAACCACAGACCCAAGCCATACCACAAACCTCACTAACCCTGGATGATTCTTCCCTCCTCAGCAAAACAACATTTGGTAACCGATTCTTTACACACATTCCGCAATCCATTAATAGTTTTTGCTGGTTTGGTTTTTGAGGTTTATTTATAGATTGAGTAATGTCGGATATAAAAGAATGTATCTGTTTGCATTTGGTTTCTTTTTTTAATTTAGAAAGAAAAGCACTCCATATATATATATATATATATATATATATATATATATATATATGTGTGTGTGTGTGTGTGTGTGTGTGTGCACTAGAATGTGCATGACACTGTGTGTGTGCAGGTTAGAGGGTAATCTGTGGGAGTCAGTTCTCTCCTTCCGCTATGTGGGTCCTGGAGATCAAACTTGGTGTACAGGCTTGACAGCAAGCACCTTTGTTCATGGAACTCTTTTGCTGGCCCTCCATTTGGCTTCTTGTATTTAACGACGCTACTTCTGTGAGACTTTATGTTGCAATGGGCAATTAAAGCTATTCAAATTACCCTGTTGGCAACATGCATTCTTTGCTGCCCACTCCAGAGTTCTGGGTTCCTGAATGAAACACACACACACACACACACACACACACACACACACACACACACACACACACACACACACACACACGGCCTTAAATTTTAATATGCCTCAAACAGCTCAGTGACTGGGTCACTCTCAAACTTCTACATGGCTAACACTCCCCTCCCACACTTTTGAGTTATTACTTACTAAAATCTATAGTCTATCTTTGTTTCCCTAGGCCTGATGGGGGGACTTGTGGGGCGGCTTTTCTCGGGCTCTTACATGATCAGTATGTTCCGTATAGGAGGGCAGGTGTTAGCCATAAAGACACTTGAGAATGGTCCAACCATCGAGCCGTTTAAGGCATATTGAAATTTAAGGCAGCGTGTTTTGTGTTTGTCTTTCATTCGGGGACCCAGAACTTTGGGGCAGGCAGTGTACTCTGCTACCACTGCTGGGGCGATTTGAGCAGCGTTAATGGCCTACTGCATGCAACACTTATGTATTAAACAGCGTTGAGTCTTCATGGTCAAACAGCATTCCATTGTGTAAACACAACTGATGAGAAAATCTGATCTACTTCTGACAAGCACGTGGTTTCCTTTCACTTGGGTACAGCATTAGTAATGTTCTTGAAAACAGGCGCATGTAAGTTTCGTGGTGCGTATACTCTGTCAGCCTTACCCTTAAGAGTAAAGCCGACCGTGGGCTGTGCCTGTCTTCAACCTCATTAAGCAACGCTGAATTATTTTAAGTGATTGTAATAGTTGACATTCTTACAAGGCATGAATAAGGGTTCTGGTTGTTTCATATTCTTTCTCTAAGATTTATTTGTTTTTTAATGATGGAAATACGTGTGTGAAGGCATAGGTGCACCTGAGGCCAGGAGAGTGTGTCAGATCCCTTTGGTGCTAGAGTTACAGGTTGTTGATGTGGGTGCTGGTGGGTGCTGGGAGCTGAACTCGGGTCTTGCAGTAAGAGCTCTTAACCACGTGTCTTCGGTTACCTCAGATTCTTTTAAGTCATTGATATAATTGATTTTTCTTAAAATAGCTGTTTTGGTGTATATGTAGAAATGAGTCATGGAGATTTTTAACTAGCACCTCTCGGTGACAAATGAAATTGACTCACCTGGCCCTGCACTCCCTGGGGGGTTACTGTGATTGGCTCCCCTGCCCCCTGGGGGTTGCTTGTTGTTTTAAGCACGTTTCCACTTTTGTAAGCTACCTGCATTCATCTTGGAGCATTTTTCAAAGTTTTTTTCTGTAGTTCCTGATTTTGTGCTCTAGCGTACGTGTTCTTATGTATTTTGAATCAAAGACTTTGTCGCTATATTTCATGCAAGTGTCCTTTCCCTCCACATGCCTTTTCTTCTTGCTTTCTGATAATGTCTTTGAGGGGTAACAGGAATGTTCTAAGTTTTCAACTGTTAACTTTCACCTGTGTTAGGCTGAGTTCTCTGTTAAAAATACCTTTGTTTATTTCCATTATCCAGAAGGTTTTCCCCCACCCCATGCTTGGATCTAAATTCTACCTAAAATTTGTCTTCATTGGCCATAGGAACAAGACTCAGATTAGCTTTATTCTGGGGTTGGAGAGATGGCTTGAGAGCATTTGCTGCTTTTCCTGAGGACCTGAGTTCAACTCCCCACCCTCATACCTAGTAGCTCACAACCACTTGTAACTACTCTAAGTAGTCTGATGACCCTCTTTTGGCCTCAGTGAATACATACCCTTCCCCCGGCCCATACACACAATTAAAAAATAAAATGAAGCTTAATTTATTCTGTTTGGAGATCCAACTGGCACGGCACTATTTAAATGGGGTTATTATCATTTTCCCATTGTTCTGTGGCATTACCTTTATGGCAAACCAAACGGTTGTATCGTATATATAATGGTTAATCCTGTCAACCTGATTGGTTTGGGAAGTGGCTAGGTCAGGAGTAAAGCATTGCCCGTGTCTCTATGGGTGTTTCCAGAGGAGATTAGATTAAAAGGGCTCTGACCAAGTCAATGAATTAACTGTTAATTTTGATGAATTCATAATTATAGGCATGCTATGGAAGGCCCGAGGTGAGGTAAGAGCTGGAGTTTAGTTGGAGCACGTAGGTGTCTGTGCACGTGTCCTTACGGAGCTATTCTTTGCCCTGCACACTTCCTGTAAGTCCCTTCCCGCTGCTTCTCGACAACCACGGTGTGAAGGGTTCAGCTCTGCTATAACTTCCTCATCGCCACCATGATGAGCCGAAATGTCTGATGCCACGAACATACACAATCCTTATCTTCAAGATGGCCTCAGATGTTTTGGTTTCAAAGAATACAGACTTGACTAATACAGCATGACTCTGTCCTTTCTGAATCCTCTGATATTTTGGTCCATTATCTAACCCCCTTACTGTTCAAATTGCTGTGGTTTATGTCTAGAATGTTCCCTAAAGGACATAAGTTAACGTTGACCCCAGCCCTTAGTGCTACTCAGAAGCATACCAGTCAGTGCCTTTAACGCTTGGATCATGTTGTCCAGTCAAAGGGCTTGTCTTAGTTAGGGTTTCTATTACTGTGAGGAAAAAAAAACCCATCATGACCAAAAGCAACTTGGGGAGGAAAGAGTTTATTTCAGAAACTCAGGTCAGAAGCGTGGAGGCAGGGGCTGATGCAGAGGCCAGGGAGGAGTGCCTCTTACTGACTTGCTCCTTCCTCGTGGCTTGCCCAACCTGCTTTATTATATTATACAGGACTACCTGCCCAGGGATGGCCCTGTGCACAGCGATCTAGGCCCTCCCTGTCAATCACCATTGAAGAAAATGTACCACAGGCTTGCCCACAGAAAATGCCCAGCATTTTCTCAATCGAGATTTCATCATCCCAAATAACCCTAGCTCGTGTTGGGTTGACTTTCAAACCGGCCAGCACTGGGCGCATGTCCTTGAAGAGAGTCGTCAGACTCTAGCCCCTTTCTCTTCTACTTCCCCTGGTCAGCAGCAAAGCCAGTATTTTGCTTCACCACAGACTCCCCACCGTCTGTCTGGCTTTCCCACCAACGTCCTAAAAATCAAAGGGCCAACCTCGTCACAGTCTGAAACGTGTACAACTGTGAGCCGACAGAAACCTTCTCTCTTTCTAAGTTGATTGTTTCAGTGGTGGAAATCTCACTAGCATAATCAAGGCCACATGTCGTGTGTGTGTGTGTGTGTGTGTGTATGTGTGTCTGTCTGTCTGTCTGTATGTATGTATATACATATGTATGCATGTATGTATATATGTACATATTGACCAGAGGTCATCACTGAGCGTTTTTATCTCTATCCACCATGTTTTCGGAGGCGTACTCTCTTTCAGACCCTGGAGCTCCCTGATGCACCCACACTAGCTGGCCAGTAGCTCTAGGATCTTCCTGCCTCTGACTCCCTAGAGCTGGGATCACAGGTGCACACTGCTGAGCTCAGCTTTTTATGTTGGTGCTGGGGATCCAAATACAGGTAGGCCCTTCTTTGCATAGCAAACACTTTACAGACCAAGCGTCTCCCCATCCTTACATGATCTTAATTAGGGCAGTTGATACCTTCACGGCAGCCTGGCAGCCACCTCCTTACATTCTGTTGTTCATAGTTACCTTCGCCCTCGGATCTGTTTGCATTCCAATATAAATTACAGGAGCCTCTTGTCAATACACACACACACAACACCATTTAAAAAAAATGGGATTGCATTGAAACCGGAACTGAGATCTTTATAAAATGAACGCTCAATGTGCTGTGTTTTATGTCACCTTGGCCCAGGCTATGGTTATCTGAGAGGGGGGAACCTTAATTGAAAACAAATATCTCCATAAGATGGGACTGGAGGCATTTTCTTAATTAGTGATTGATGGGGCGGGGCCAGCCCATTGTGGGTGGCGCCATCCCATGTCTGGTGGTCCTGAATCTTATAAGAAAGCAGACTTAGCAAGCCATGGAGATCAATCTAGTAAAAAGCATCCCTCCATGGTCTCTGCATCAGCTCCTGCCTCCAGGTTCCTGTCCTGTTTGAGTTCCTGCCATGACATCCTTCAGTGATGAACTATGATGTGGAAGTGTAAACCAAATAAACCCTTTCCTCCCCAACTTGCTTTTGGTCATGGTGTTTCACCATAGCAATAGTTACCCTGACCAAGACACTCAGTAAATATGTAATTTTCTATGACTAGATTACCTTTAATTTCCCTTAGTTATCTCTTATATCTTTTATTTTTCTTGAACATTTACCAGTTCTAAGCTTACTTGAATATTTACAATTTTATATGCTTGTAAGCATAAATTTTAAAAATATTTGTTATTTTTAAATATTACTTATTCTTGACTGGAGTGGTGTGTGTGTGTGTGTGTGTGTGTGTGTGTGTGTGTGTGTGTAGCAGGCAGAGTCTTTCTTGTTTCTTCTACTGCACAGTACACCAGGCTAGCTGGCCTGTGAGCTTTTACTGTTTCGGTCTCCCATCTCACTGTAGGGATGCTAGGATAACAGAGGCAAGCCATAGCTTCCTGCTTTTTGCATGAGTTCCAAAAGTCTAACACAGATTGTCAGCCTTCCATGACAAGTGCTTTTGCCCACTGAACTTTCTCTCCATCCCCAAGGACACTGGTTCTCAACCTGTGGATCACTTTGGAAGTCATGACCCTTTCACATGGGTTGTCTAAGAACATTGGAACACACACACACACACACACACACACATACATGCATATATATCATAATATATTGCATAAAACAATGTATATAGTTACATATATATGTAATATGTTACATTATATATGTATATTACGATTCATAACAGTAGCAAAATGAAGTTATAAAGTAGCAACAAAAGTGACTTTAGAGTTGGAGTCACCACACAGTAAGAAACTGCGTTAAAGGGTTGCAGCGTTAGGAAGGCTGAGAACCACTCTCTAGAAGTTTTATTTTCTAATTGTTGTTGAGTTACATAAATATAGTTAATTTTGTATGTTAAAATTCTACCAAAATAACTTTCTGAGTTACTGCTCTTTTAGCTTATCAAGCTTATTGGCATTGATTCTCTATGCTGTTTGCAAATAATAATCCCTAGAATCATAATTTGTTACATTGAATCACTGCGTTCTCACAGGAATGCTGGGTAGAAGTAACTACAGCAGGCACTCCTAGCTTTATTTCTAAGGAACAGACTTCTACTTTTTAGTGATAAGTGGTTACAAATTTTGTAAAGTTCTGTTCACCCATAGAGACAACGTGACTCCCCTGCTCACAGGATCAATTACATTGGTGAGCTAACTAGTAGTAAACAGCCCCTACACTTACAGAAAAAATTGTGTTATGATACATTATTATTTTTGAAAACTAGGTCTTTGGAGGTGGTTTTCCAACCTAGTATATGGAATTTTTGTCTTGGGGATGGAGAGACAGCTCAGCAGGCAGGAGGCCTGGCATCCTGCCTCTGCATAGGACCTGGATTAGATTCTCAGTACGCACGTCAGCTGGTTACCAACACCAGACATAACTCTAGCTCCAAAGGATCCAATGCCCTCTTCTAGCCTCTGAGGGCACCTGCATCTTGGGCACGTATGCAGATTCATGAGCACATACCCCTACACACACACACACACACACACACACACACACCCCTATACACACACACACCCACATACACACACCCCCACACACACACCCACACACACACACCTCAAACACACACACACCCCCACACACACCCCTACACACACACATACCCTTACACATATCCTTACATACACCCCTACACACACATTCCTGCACACACCCCTACACATACACATATACTCCTGCACACACAATTACCCCTACCCAGACCCCTATCCACACTCCTACATACATATAGGTAGATTGATTCCTACACACCTATACACACACCTACATATATACACATTCCTACATATTTATACACATACTCCTGCATACACACACACCTATACACACACTCCTACATACACACATCCATATACCCACACACCACCACACAACTACACACACAAACCTATACACACACATACTCCTGCAGCACGCGCAACACACACACAGACATCTATATTATATACACGAACATCCTTACACACACACAGCTACATTATACACACATACACACACACACACACACACACACACACACACACACACACACGCCCCTAAATAATAGATTTAGAATTTGACTCTGTTCATGTGACATAGCAGCCTGTAATTTTCCATTTTACACATGCCTTGTTGGGCTTTGGTATCAAGTTTATTCTGTCCTTAGAAATTAAGTTAGAAAGCATTGAGTTTTTCTTATTTCTTGGAAGAGTTTATGAGAAACTGGTGTCATTTCTTATTTGAATGTTGAACATAATTTACTGGTGACGCCATGTGGATCTGGGACTTTCAAAATCTTGGCATTTCTGTATCAAAGATTAATTTTAAAGAAGGGTTTAGGGGTAGAGATATTTTGTAATTCTTCTAGTATCAGTTTGGGTAAACCAAATTTTCTAAAATGTTGTCCATTACATTTAAAATCTGTTGCTATAGTTATTCTTTATTTCAAAGAAAAAGTCTTTGAGACTGATGCCTAGCCTGGCCTTGAACTGTGAGAGTCTTCCTCAGGGGATCCTAGACATGTGCCATGCGCATAGTAGGTGCTCAAGAAAACATCTGTCTGATCCTCAGCGAACACAAGGCATTGTCTCCATTTCATGGAAAAGGAAATAGAATACAGAGGCTTATTCAAGGTCACACTGGGTCAGAGGGGCTCAGAGCCAGGACTCCTAATGCCCAAGGCCAGTCCCACTTGCGCTACCCAGAATAAACAGCTTTTTGTGGTGGCCCCCGCACCCCACCCCTGCACTCCCCCAAGTTTAGTGGAAAGACAACATCCCCAAAGAGCCTCTCATCTCCCGGCCTCCCCTTTGTGTGTGCCTCCTGCCCCTAGTGGCAACTCTCCAGCACTCCTGTCCCTCATCGTCCTCTCCCCAAGGAGGCTGACTCATCTGGATCCCAAGCAAAGTTCCCAGACTCTTCCTGGGGAGCTGACCAGTTCTCTGATCACTGTGGCGGGGAGAACGAGCTTCCCCCATCTGCAGAGCAGAAAGTAGAGTGCAGCCAGCCACTCTTGGGAGTGGATGGATGTCTGACGTACCCAAGGTATCGCTTTCAGATGGAAGATTTTTGCAGCATGAAATGGTTTGCCCCTCATAGAACCCTTTTTTTTGGAAAGCCGCAGGTCCTAAAAGGGGATCCGCTTAGGCAGTCAAAAAGCAGATTTTTTTGGTGGTCTTTTTTCCCTCTTTTCTTTATTTTTAACCTTCTGCTTCTAACTCCACCAGTCTGTGTCTCTCCCTTACCCCTGGAGCTTTCTTTTCAATACTGGTCATTCGTGGAGTCGGCTCTGCCCTCTCTGCTTGTGACTGGTGGTTGGGCACTGCCGCCTCCATCTAATGAGGGGCCCTCCAGGCCCGGCTGCCCTTGTGTTTGATACCTGGGGAGAGGATGTGCAGGCAAGGAGCTATTGGATCAGAAGGGCCTCAGTGAACAGACATCACAGCCAAGCTCAAAGAGGGCAGGAAGTAGAACAAAGAGCAAAAACATTTACAGAAGTGCAACAGTGTAACGGGGAGAGAGCTCGCAACTCTAACAAGGTCAATGGCGATAGGGAAAGAATTGAAAGGAATTGCTGAGGGGAAAAAGAGAGAGAAAGAAACCTCAAAAAGAGGCTGAGGACTCCCTGAGTTGGGCTTGCTGGCCAGCTCCTAGAACATTTTCCTTGATATCTTCCCAGGAAGCCCCGTTCCTCCAAGACTTCAATACACTGGAAAAGTTTGTGCAACCGGCTAGAGGCGGTTCAGAAGCTGTGAGTCACCAGCAGCGGTCTGTGTGTGTCTGCTTTCAACACCGGCTTCCTCTGGGACCACATCAATGGAGCCTTTGGGGTTCTTTGGCATGTGAGCTCTCTCCTCTCTCTTCTCTCTCTCTCTCTCTCTCTCTCTCTCTCTCTCTCTCTCTCTCTCTGTGTGTGTGTGTGTGTGTTTTGTGGGCACGTGTGTGTGCTGGCCAGCCTATGTTAGGGGAGTATAGTGTATGGGGCTTCTGTGGCTGCCAAGAGCAAAATAAATGAGTTGAGAGCATCATGTGCTTTGGTCTCTAACGTTGAAAGAGAGCAGGGAGGAGCCACTGGAAAGCCATACTCATCTCCCATAAGTATAAAAGCATACCAATACAAGCAAGGTGCAAGGGTCTCGGGTTGAGGGGGAGTGCATGTGTGGTTCCATGCATGTGTGTGCACACACGTTTGGTGGCAAGGGATCACCATTGTGTGTCACTCCTCAGGGTGCTAGCTGCCTCGTTTTGGAGAACTTGAGCATTCATCTAGGCTGGTTGGCAGGTGACCCCAGAGATCTGCCTATGTCTCTCCAGCACGGGGGTTTCAAGTGCCCTCCCTCACACCTAGCTGTCTTTCATGGGCCCTGGGGACTTGAACTTAGGACCTTGTACCTCCAGAGAAAGCACTTTACAGAGAAAGGTTTGTAAGCACCCTAAGTCTCAGTTAGTTCATCTATAAATGGGTTACAGTGTCGTCTCATTGCAAGTTGATCTGAGACCGAGGCCCAGTTTGCAGGCCACCGTTCCCCACAGGAATGTTGAAATAGAGCTGCTACTGTGTCCCGGGTTCTTTGACAGCCTGTTTCTCCTGAGACTTTGAGAAAGGCACATACCCTTGAGACCTGGATGTGCTGTGCGCACCACCTTGTTTTATAGGCTCTCTGTCGGAAATATTTTAATTGTGCTTCTGTTTGCCGTACAACGAATCTTAGAATTATTTTCCTGTCCCTTCTGTTATGAGTACTTTATATTTTGAAATTGTCCTACCAAAATATCCAGAGTGCAGGCTGCCCCATGTGGGCATGCATTTCCTTCCAACCCAACACATAACTTACATACATTTGTTTACTGCTAGTTGACTCCCTCCCAAACTCTGGAATATAAATGCATGAGGCTAGGTTATTTTTAAGTATATATATATATACATATACATATGTTATATATGTGTGTGTTTATGTATATATACATAAAGTTTAGATTTGTAGAACATTTGTGAAGATAATAGTCTTCCTGTACACTCCATACATGCTTTCTCTTGTTGTTAGCCTCTTGTATTATTGTGGCTGTCATATGCCAACTTTTTTCATGTTATAAGGCTATGTAACTTACAACAGGAAGAAATTTATTTGTGGGACCAGAGGCTGAGCCCTGGTCGTGTACATACTTGGCAGGTGCTGTACTGCTGAGCTCTCTCCCATCCCTGAGGGGAAGAGGTTTATTTGGCTCATAGAGGAGGAAATTGGGAAGTCCAAGGGCGTGACAACAACATTATTTTTTTGGTTGTTGTTGCCTCATGGTAGAACGCAGAATGGAAATGAGGACCTGCAGAAGAAATGCAGTGGGGGAGAGAACAGCTTTCTTTATAGCACAGGCTCTCGTGGTGACTAACACACTCCTTACATGATGACATTAACCTGCCCTTTCATGCATGACCCATGACCTAAATACCTCTCATAGGCCCCACCTCCCAACACTACCACATTGAGGGATCAAACTTCCAACACATGAACCTGAGAGATACATCCAGACCATAGCTTGGGCATCTCCCATGGTTTAAAAAAATTTTATATTACTTTAAAATGTAGGCTTTCAGACTCCATTATCTCTTCCATAAGTTCTTATGTTAGCTGACTTTCTATTACTACAACAAAATATTTTACGTAATACATTTATAAGGAGAAACAGCTTATTTGGGCAAAGAGTTGTGCAAATCTTGACCTATGTTTGAAATTTCTTCTGGCCCTGTGGCTGAGATCCAACACAGCAAGAAAGAAAGAACTGTGGGCTAAGTGCTTATAGCATGGCAGAAAGAAGAAGGAAGAGACCAGTGTCTCATAGGCCCTGAAAAGCATCTCCCCAAACACCTAAAATTTCCCAGTAGATCCCTCTTAATGGTTTCCACCACCTTCAGGCCAAGGTCCAGAGAATATTAAAATCCAAACTGTAGGGCTGAAGAGATGACCCAAGGAACAAAGCGCTGGCTATACAAGGTGAGGACCTGAGTTCAGATCCCTAGAACCCACGTAAAATCTGGGCATGGCTGTAGACATCTCTTACTCTTGCACTGACAGTGGGGTAGGGTGGACAAGTGGATTGAAGGGGCTCACTGGCCAGCCAGTCAGCCTAGCCAAAATGCCAACCCCCAGGCTCAGTATGAAAGCCTGTATCGAAACACAAGAATGATTGAGGAAGACACCCAGTGTCAACATCTGACCTCCACATATATGCGTCCCACACACATGTATCTGACATACCTGATGTTTTTCTCATGGTTATATAAGAGTTCCAGATTCCCATAACAAAGACCAGAGGGGGAAAAAGTGCTCCTATCCTCACCCACAGTGTCATGGCTTTATAGAGTCCTTAGTGAGATAAGGTTTGCCAGGTGTTGGACAAGGTTTGGCTCTGTGGCCCAGGCTGGCATTGAACTCCCAACAATCCTCTCAAGAATACAGATGTGAGCCACCAAACCTAGCTACCAACTTTTGGAGTCTGAAGCATCTTTTATTTTGAATTTTTGGATTACGGATACTTGACCTGAGTAATGTCAAAGCAAATACGACAATCATATGTGAAACTCTAAAAATCAGAAGGCCTTCTCATCCTAAGCAGTGCAGAGAAGGTGCCCACAATCTATATAAAATCTCACCCCTCATCTTCTGCAGGCTACACACTGAGCACATCCATTGAAGCCCTAAGCCCCAGGGTCTTGGAATGCATGCATGCTAAGAGAAAGTCTTTAAAGGAGGTCATCAAGCTTTGTGTAATGGGAAGTGGTTAATACAGTGACTCACGCCTGGTCCAAGGGCAGAGTGTACATGTCTGGGGCTGCTCTGCCATAAATGGGACATCTAGATCACATACTCACCTGCCAGCACTCAGGAAACACTGCGGAAGAGTGGGTGGAAAGACTGTAAATGCCAGAGTCAGGGAGGACTGTGGCAATCTGGTGTCTTCTAGACGTGACCAGACTACTGTGCTCACGAACTCCCAACTGCTGCAGCTGGTTGAATAAGACCTGGATAAGATCAAGCCAGATGACATTCCAGCATGAAGGGGAAATATATGAGCCTCACTGCTAGCTGAGGAGCTATGGGACATTGGTGAGTTCTAGGGCAGTCTATTTCCCTTAGGGGTGTTGTTCTTGGTAGGTTGACCGTATTCCAGTGAATGGTTCCACGTCCACACACAAGTGAATAGCATTGACTGTGTGCAGAGGGTTTTTGAGGAAAAAAAGAGAAAGAAAGAGAAGGAAGGGAGTGGGGAGCGAGCAAGAGGGGAAGACAGGAAGACAGGAAGACATGGATATGCAGTTGGGCATATGGCATGGGGAGTCTAAGATGAGTTAGCAGGAAGGAGTAGGGGTGAATAAGATAAAATTACATCGAATACGTGCATGAAATTCTCAAAGAATAAATAAAATATATTCTTAAGATATATTCTTAAAAGGTAATCAAGTCAAATTGAAGCCTTTAAGATGAGTCCTGAGCCAATACAGCTGTTGGTATTACAAGAAGTAGAAGTTGGGCTGTGTAGTTCAGTTGGCAGTGTTCTTGTCTACAGAGGACTCAGAAGGCCTCCACCTACCCGACACTTGGCTATCAATTTTCCAGACTCAGAATTGTGGGGGAACCTGTAGTTTCCTCTAACTACCGAGTCTATAGCTGTTCTTTAGGGCAGACCTAGGAAACTAATGTCCTCAGGGTAGTAGGTTTTCTAGGCGTGTGGCTTAGTATTATCTTATATGGGGTTCTTGTGTCTTCTTTAAATTATTCATCTAGTCGTTTTTATATTGGTCTGGACTCATGAAGATTTAGTTTATGCCCTAGGTTAAAATCCTCTGCCCTCTTCATATCTCAGATTACTTCTGCCTTGGCCAGTGCGAGTCCTTTCTCATCATTTCTTATATACCTGTTAGTCAACCATCAATTCCTGCATGGTGATTATGCGCACAGGAACCTTGTCCTTTTGGCACAGGAGGAGACATCCTTGGCTCCTCTATCCTTTGCCCAAATCCTAGAAGCCATCCTTTCTCCATGGGTCCCCAGATCCTTGCATTGAGAAATGGTGTTAGAAACCCCAATCCTGGCTCTGGTGTTGCTCACTGAGCTCTCTTTGCTTCTAGGGCTGCGTCTTCAGAACCTGCCACAAACTCAGCAAATGTCTTAATGAATTAATGATTAACAATCATGCCGTCATCCTTCACCATCCCAGGAATGGACCTGACTAGGGCTTTGAGGGAAAGAAGAAAAGACAGAGATTCTCAGAAAAGCTGGATCAGGCGGGCTGGGCTCTCTGAGGGAGACACTGCAGCACCTTTGTGTGGATAAGGTTGAACACTGTGTAAAGATTATCCTTGTATCATTCAAATGTTGATTTCTGTGCCCCCCATATCTGGTTGCCATCCTTATTCTGAGAATCTCCTGTCTTAGTGTTGTGTAAACATTGCTCCCCAATTACTCCATGATTGATCAATAAAGACGCTGATTAGCCAATGATTGAGCAGGGCAGAGGGTAGAGCCAGACTTCCTCTCAGCCAAGGAAGGGCAAGGAGAGAGCAGAAGTGGGGATTCATGATGGGGAGAATCCAGGAGACACCATGAGAAAATACTGGAGCCCAGAAAACCAGATCAATACTAAAATGTAAGTATCATGGGAATTTTGACTGGGAGGATCAAAATAGAGTAATACTGCTCAGTTGCTGTGTCCTTAAAGCTTGTTAAATAAATACAATAATCCAATCCCAATTATTTGTGAGCCAGCTGGGTTAAGAAGAAAACTGTGAAACAAACTTACCAAAAAATGCCACTCACACACCTCGGAAGCACAGAGTGTTTACTATATATAGTAGAATACGAGGGTAGAGTTATTACACACAGTTGAACACAGAGACAGGGCTATGACATACAGATAAATAAGGAGGCGGGGTTTATGGATACAGAGACAGATCAAGGGGACACGCTTAGCTAATCTTGGTGAGAAGCAAAGTTATAACCATCCAGGGAGGAAGCTACGGTGGACATTTTCTGTAACGTTATCAACACCTGGTGTTGATAACCTAAGCCTGCTTGGGGTGGCACCGCCCACAGCGGGTCGGGCCCTCCCACGTTAATCATTAGTCAAGAAACACCCTACAGATGACCTGATGTAGGCATTTCCTCCACTGAGGTTTCTCTGGGTCAGCTTGACAAAGATCTAGCCAGGGCCACATGCATTCTCATCTAGCTCTTGTGTACCCTCCAATGTTCTTTAAACCAACTTTAGACTACTCGTAATACAGAACGCAAGGTAAATGCTACTAGAAAGCTATCCTGTTGCGTTGTTTGCAGAGCAAGAGTCCAGTGCTGTCGTAAGTCTTTTTTAATTCGGTATTTATTTAACATATAAAATTAAGATCACTAAAATGTCCCTTTCCTTCATACTGTTTTCAAAATCTGTTCTTTTAAAAATTATGTATTATTATTTGAGAATGTTGTATATGGGTATACTGTTTTTAATCACTTCCTCCCACCCCCACCCCTTATACCTGACTTCCCCTACACCCTCTCAACTCCATGTCCCTGTTTTACTTTAATAACTCACCGAGTCTACTTGCTGCTCATAGACACATGGATGCAGGGCCATCCGTGGAGCACCAGCAGCCTAGGTTTGAGACATACTCCTGAGGAAAAGAGACTCCTTACTTTTCATCCAAGGCTAGTTGAAGCTCCAATGTGGAAACCACAGCTGCAGTTGAGAGGACTACACTATTGTCTTTTATATTTCAATTATACATAGACGGTATCGTGAGTCATAAAACACAATTCACTTTTTGAAAACCCTGATAAACTGAGAGAGCTCCTACTTACTACTGCTGCCATTGTAACGAGATCTATTTAGCATAGCCTCTTCTACACTTGTGGTCCTACCAAAATATTCCGTATCAAGAGATCCTCCCCTTTCCAGTAGTGTTCACATCAATTTTTAGAGATTTTATGTTTATGGTGACTCGCCCTTGCCAGCCCTGCTGCTGTGCTTTCAAACCACACCTCTGTTCCTTTTCTTACCTTTTCCGTTGGCCCAGATCACCTTTGCGGCACAGAGTAGATGTGTGAGGCAGTGACGGAAACCGTCATTATGTCATTTGCTGTTTAATTTTTGTTGATTTTCTCCTATTGACATGTCCTGCCTGCATTTACATGTGTGTCACATATGTGCCCAGTGCCCTCGGAAGTCAGAAGACGTCAGAACCCGTGGAACTGGAGTTACAGGTTGCAGTGAGACGCTGTGGGACCTGGGAACCAGACCCGAGGCCTCTACAAGAGCAGCAGGTGCTCTTAACCAATGAGCCATTGTGTCAGCCCTCACCTGTGATTTTAAAGGAAAATACAATGTTCCAACATTAGGCACGACTTATTTACGTGTGAAAAATAATAGCATTAAAATTATTACACGAAAGGAAATTCCTGTATATTACTTATTTGTTTATGTTACATTTATCCACTATTTTATTTGTATTTACTAAGTTCCAGTGGTGACTTTAAGCCTCTTACTATGCTGGGCCACATGCCTAGAACCACACTTTTAGGCTGCCCTTTTTGCTAAGTAAATCTTGTCACTTTACTATTTTTTCGTGCATTTGGCATGCTAGTATTTTGAATATTCGCAGTACCTCTTTTATGTTGTTACCATGACTGTCTTACTAGAATCTTATTAAGTAAATGTCGTATGATAAACTGCACATACTTACATGTACTTTGCTAACCCTCAACGCTACGTGTCTATCATCCCTCAGATTTTCTTACCTGCCTTTATGTTCCGGTTTTCCTTCTTCTCTGCCCCCATCCCTCCTGGTCCCCACGCAATCACGAATCTGTGATCTGGCCCCTCTACGTCCGTTTGCATTCCCTAGAATTTAGATTCACAAAAGTCCCATGGTAATCTTTCTTCTCGAGTTCTTTTGCTCAGCATAATTATTTTCATATCCACGTATGTCACAGCAGCGCTGATAGTTTATGTTTATTTCATTTGAATGTGTGTGTGTGGAGAGGGAGAAGAGGAAAAGGGAAGGGAAGGGACTTTACAGGTCTGTAGAAAGAGCTAACAGGTTCCTTTAAACTCACCCTGCCACTGAGTCATTGCGTGTTGGCCGTATTTTAAGTTATACTAAATAAGCAATGGAACACCATTGCATAGGAAGTCAAACAACATCCTTGTCCTCGCTGTATTAATTCATATTCATTATTTCTTCCTCCTCCTTCACCTTATTTTTCTAGACAGTCTCACTATGAAGTTCAGGCTGGCCTCAAACTCATAGCAAGCCTCCTGCCTAGGCTACCCAGGTTCTAGGATTACAGACGTAAGCCTCAGCACTTAGCTAATTCTTTAGGACAGAGGAGTCAAGTAATCACACCAAACTGTGTAATACCAACCTGAGGTAAATGTTTTACCAGAAGCAAGTAGGATTTGCAGAAGAAACTGAGCCTTCCTTGTGGAGGTAACCCTCCATCTCCTGTGTAAACAGATCACCAGGAGAGCAAGGAGGTCGGCCATGAGGTCGCTACAGCAGATGACCAATGGGTTTCAAATGGATTTTGGTTTCCATACAATTTTTGACAAATTTTATTGTTGTTTGTTCTCCGTTGATGGGGATTGAATCCAGAGCCTCGGACTTAATAAACAAGTGCTGTGTCACCAAGCTGTACTCCCAGGCCTTAGCACATTTTAATTGTATACATGACTGTTTAAGACAGAAATGCAGTTTCCCAATCTCTTTAGTATTTGGGTGAGACCATATGGCAAAATTTCCACAAGCAGATAAAAGTGCTGTGGGCATCTCCCTGGAAGTTTCTTTATAAATTATTTTGTTGTTGCTGTTTGTTTTTGTTTGTTTGCTGAGACAGTGTTTTCTGTAGAGTTCTGGCTGTCCTGAAACTCACTATGTAAACTAGGCTTCTCTTGACCTCATAAAAATTCTCCTGCCTCTACCTCTAAAGTGCTGAGATTAAAGGTGTGTTCCACCACCACGCCCAGCCAGTAAGCGTCTTGAAACAGGAGGCTGTAGTCCCTGAGAGGAGGGAGGGAAGGGAGGAGGAGAAGAGGAGAAAGCAGCAGCAGCAGCAGCAGCCTGCAGGCTTGGTTGTCTGGAAACCAGCGGTGTCTTTGTATCACTGTATTAATTGTGTTTCTGTTGAAGTGATACAGTTGCCTGAGAAAAGCAACATGAAAGAAAGGGGGTCTGGCACCTAAAGTGTAGCTTGGGGTTGGGGTAAATATCAGGTTGCACTCTATCATTGCAGAGAAGTCAAGGCAGCAGGAACCCGAAGCAGCTAGTCTCATGAACAGAGCCAAGAAGAGAGAGCAGGGCTAGAGAGATAGCTCAGTGGGTAAAGGCGTCTGCTACGGGAAGGAGATAACTGGCTCCCGTCAGTTGTCCTCTGACCTTCAAATGTTGCTGTGTGAAATGTGCTCTCACACACAACACACACACACACACACACACACACACACACACACACACACTAAATAAATACAATGTGAAAGAAGGTAAAACTAGAGAACGAATGAAATGAGTCTGCTTTGTTCAGCTCAACCTTTTCACTCTTATGCAACCGAGGGTCCTTGCCTAAGGATTGCCACCCACAATGAATAAACCATCTATCCTCTGTCAAGATAGTCTCCCACAGATATGTCTACCAACCTAGATCATCCTTCACTGAGACTCCCTTTCCACATAATCCTAGGTTGTGTCAAGAAGACAATTAAAGCCAACCACCATAGGCTACTTACCAGAGTTTTCCATGACAGCAGTAAGTCCTTTGCAGTGATCCCTGCATATCTGTAGGATATGCATGTCCAGAGCCCCTCTGAAACCATGAATAGTATTGAGTCCTGTATATTCTATATTACTTTTTGTTCTGTAACAGACATGCTTATAATAAGGTTTAATTTATAAGTTAGGCACAGTATGAAATTGATAATAGGCTGGAGAGATGGCTCAGAGGTTAAGAGCACTGAGTTGCTCTTCCTGAGGTCCTGAGTTCAATTCCCAGCAACCACAGGGTGGCTCACAACCATCTGTAATGGAATCTGATGCCCTCTTGTGGTGTGTAGGCATACATGCAGGCAGAATACTGTGTACATAATAAACAAATCTTTTAAATGTTAAAAAAGAAATTAATAACGAATGATAAAATAGAATAATCATAAAAATAGACTATAAAAGTTATGTGAACGTTCTCTCTCTCTCTCTCTCTCTCTCTCTCTCTCTCTCTCTCTCTCTCTCTCTCTCTCTCTCTCAAAACTTCTTATATTCACAATGCACCTTGTGCTCAGGTGAGCCGGTGTGATCTAATGTGAGAAGCCGATGAGGTGACCTGAGGGAAATGGTGTAGGGGTCGTGATACAAGCACTGTGTACTGTGTCAGCAGATGTGATAGTGCTTACTGGGAGGGTAGAATATACAGCGTGGATATTGATCAAGGGGACACCACATTCCAGGGGTTAAAAGGGTGGGCGAGCCTGAGACTTCATCACGCTCTCCAGAATAATGGACAATTTAGGATTTATGCTATGCTTGTTTCTGGAATTTTTTCATTTAATATTTTCAGACTGGAGTTGGTTGTAACCAGGTTACCTAACCTGGTTGTTACCTAAACCAAGAGGGTGGGAGGATGTAGTCAGTATATCCTTCAATGCTATTTTGTTTCTATTTTGTTCTTGTTGCTTTGGGTCTTTTCTCTCTACAGCTGGATCAAGTCTTACCCTGAGTCAGCATCAAATCTTCAGGAAGTGGAAGAGATAGATTCCAGGAGCTGACAGGTCAGTAGGACAAAAGTGCCGAGGCTAGCCCTTTGCTCTTCCATTTTGTAAACAAAGCATCTAGTTCACTTGAGCTCCGTCAGGAGTCCCATTGATTGATTTCCAAGTGAAGTGTCGACTGCCTGTCAGATATGTCCAGTCCGTTGCCTATCAGCTCATGCATCCAAGGATAGTTCTGGGTACGACCTAACACATTTATAGATGACAGCACCGTGTTGCAATGTCAAAGGGTTGGACAGCCCGTGCCTGGTACTGTGCTAGACTTTTATTAGACCCTTGAATCCTAACAAGACCGAGACATTGTAGCGTTACCCCACTTTTGACAGCGGAGGGCATGATGTCTCCCTCAACAGCCGAGTCCCAAAGTCACACAGCTGTAGGCACCTGGGCAGAGACTTCAGACCTTTGTTTGTTTAATTTCAAAGCTCCTTCCCCTTTCTTTTTTCTTTTTTCTTTTTTTCTTTTCGCCTGCTTGATGACTTCCACCCCGCTGTGGTTCCTTCTGTTGAGAAGTCTCAGAAGTAAATAGATAGTCTGGGCTGATTATTCTCAATTTGATGATTTGTCAATCTAGCTCTAGAAGAGAAAAATAGACAGAGTCGGGTTGTTTCCTCCCCTGTGCCAGCCCACTCCCTGCCCCAAGTCATTCTGGACTTTGCTTAAAAATAGTTGTGACTGCTCATTTAAAAGCCATGCTGCTGCCTTCCTGCCTCAAATGGGACACAGGCGTGTTTGGGAAAGGCAAGATTCCATAAGAATAAAAATAATGGTTTTCTGTGTAGGATAGACACATCAGGAAAACTTAACTGTAAGCTCTGCCCAACACCTAGAGAGGCTGGGATGTCAACATGACCTGAACTCGCCAGGAGAGATTTCTCTCCGCACCAAACAGAGCCAGGTAGGTCTGGTGGTTGAAGCCTAGCTTGGAAGTAGGATAGACCCACTCTCATGGTAACAGCCCTTCTTGTTCACTCACAGCAGGTAGGACTGTGAATGCTGTGCTATCAAGCATGCTAGTAGACACTGGAGATTTTAAAATATGAGAATTTTCTCAATAGGCCGTTTGGAAGAGGGGTAACAACTTACCGTTACAGTGTGTGGTGATAAAACGAGCCGTACATCTGGAGATACTGGTAGAACTGTTAGGAAAAGGGAATAGAGGGATGGCTTGGCCTACCTTGTAAACATAAACACCTAAATTCAATCCCCCAGCACCCACAGAAGTATCACCCTGTAAAGCTAACACTGGGAAGGAAAATACTGGGAGAGCCTTAAGGCTTCCTGGAAAGCCAGACTAACTGAATCATGATCTACAGGTTCAGGGAGAAACCCTGTCTCAAAATATCAGGTGGAGATGCAGTTGAGGAAGACACTTGACATTGATCTCTGGCTTACACACAGACACGCATGCACACATACACACACACAGGCATGGACAGACGACGATGATAATAAAAAAGGAAAAGGAAGTCAATACTGTTCTCAAGATTGGGCATCTTCTATTGGAGGCCATTGGGATAGCAGGTATAAAGGCTTTTCTTTATAGCCTTCCTGCTTGTCACCACTAGTTTGAGCGGCCAAAGGGAGCAAGGAAGTGTGTGTGTGTGTGTGTGTGTGTGTGTGTGTGTGTGTGTGTGTGTGTGTGTGTGTTGACATGTCAACATTTGGTGGCTTGCACCCAGAAGGGTGATCTCCAGGGCCACCGGTCTCTGACTCTGCTGTACTTAACCAAGGCAGGTATCTTGAAATCCAGGAAGTCTGAGGTGGCACCCTTCCTCATTCTGTCTGCTTCCTCTCACAGGAAGTCGGCATGCAGAGTTTTCATACACAACAGAAAGTATCTCTAGCTTCTAACCCCTGCTGGACTCAAGGTCCCTCTGGCAATGAGTTTTGGAAATGGGAGTTTTGGAGGGAGGAAGAAGGTGGGCAGGGAGCGGGAGTCTGTGCAAGCCATTGGAATGGATTTACCTCATCCATGTCTTAACACTTTCTAACATCCAGTATTCCTACACCCAGTCCTTCCTGTGCCTCCACCTGACTTCACATGGCCTTTTCTAATTCCAGCTTTCTTCTCTCTGTGTGTAAACATGTGTGTGCGTGCATGTGTGTATAATGTGTATGTGGAAGTATAGACCAGCCTTGGCATCATTCCTCAGTGCCATCAAACTAGCTTTTGAAGTAAGGAGTCTCCTTTTTTCCTGGATTACTCTAATAGGCTAGGTTGACTGGCCAGCAAGCCTGAGGGGTATACCTGTGTCTGCCAACCTAACACTGGCATCACACTTGTGTGCCACCACACCTGGCTTTTTAAATGTGGATTCTGGGTAGTCACACTAAGTCCTCATGCTTGGATGGTAAGGACTTTACCAGTTGAGCCATCTCCCCACCTTCTTCCTTTATGGGTCATGTGATGATCCTGGGATACTTGGGGCATGCAGGATAGTCTCATCTCAAAGTTCCCAATTTACTCATTCTCACCGTCTTTCCTGTGTTAGGCAACGTGTTCTTGGGTTCTATGGGTTTGGGTGTGGACTTTTGGGGCTGATATTTTTTCTGTCAACTTCAGTAAATGTTTAATAAGACCAAACTAATAAGACCACTGGTTTAGTTTCAGATGCATTCAGGAGGCATGAGCAGGGAGGCCCTTTTCTCAGATCTTACTTGAACAAGTGGCAAGGGATTCCCACAATGGCAAAGCATGGAGTTCGGAAACAAAACAGAACAGAACAACCCACAATGAGGGGCTGTCCCCTCAGACTGTGAGCTGAAATAAACCCTTCCTTCCTTACCTCTGTCTTCCTTCCTTCCATTTTTATTTTAATCCTTCTTTCCTTTATTCCCTCCCTCCTTCTATCCTTTCGTTCTTTTTTCCTTCCTTCATTCCTTAGTTTGCCTTTCTCAGGGACTTTGTAACATCAATGGAAAAAGTAAATGATGCAGTTTCCTATAGTCATAATCCCTCTCTCTCTCTCTCTCTCTCTCTCTCTCTCTCTCTCTCTCTCTCTCTCTCTCTCTCTCTCTCTCTCTCTCTCTCTCTCTCTCTCTCTCTCTCTCACACACACACACACACACACACACACACACACCAACATTATAAATAGTGCTATAAACCAAAGGTGGAAACAACTCAGGTGTCCATCATAGACAAATTGTAGTCTGTACAAAAGTGGAATATTATTCTGATTTTGAGAAGTAAGGAAATTCTGACCTATGCTCCAGTATAGGTGAACCGTGAGGACATTTTCTAAATGAAACAAGTCAGCCTCAAAAGGACACATGCTGTAGGAGCTTACATATAAGTTCTCTGGAGTAGCCAAATTCATGAAGGGGGGAGGAAGAGGAGGAAGAAAAGGAGGAGGAGGAGAGGAGGAAAAAGAGGATGAGAAAGAGGAAGAGGAAGGAGAGGAGGAGGAGGAAGAAGGAAGAGGAGGAGGAAGAAGGAAGAAGGAAGAGGAGAAGGAGGAAGAAGGAACAGGAGGAGGAGGAAGGAAGAGGAGGAGGAAGAAGGAACAGGAGGAGGAGGAAGGAAGAGGAGGAGGGAGAAGGAAGAGGAGGAGGAGGAAGGAGGAAGAAGGAGGAAGGAGGAGGAGGAAGAAGGAAGAGGAGGAGGAAGAAGGAAAAGGAGGAGGAAGAAGGAGGAGGAGGAGGAAGAAGGAAGAGAAGGAGGAGGAGGAAGGAGGAAGAGGAGGGAGAAAAGGAGAGGAAGGGAGGAGGAGGAGGAAGAAGGAAAAGGAGGAGGAGGAAGAAGGAAAAGGAGGAGGAAGAAGGAAGAGGAGGAGGAAGAAGGAGGATGAGGAGGAGGAGGAAGGAGGAAGAAGGAAAAGGAGGAGGAAGGAGGAGGAGGAGGAAGAAGGAAAAGGAGGAGGAGGAAGGAGGGAGGAGGAGGAAGAAGGAGGAGGAGGAGGAAGAAGGAAGAGGAGGAGGAAGAACAAGGAGGAGGAAGAAGGAAAAGGAGGAGGAGGAAGGAAAAGGGGGAGGAGGGAGGAGGAGGAAGAAGGAAAAGGAGGAGGAGGAAGGAAAAGGAGGAGGAAGAAGGAGGAGGAGGAAGAATAAGGAGGAGGAGGAGGAGGAGGAAGAGGAGGAGGAGGAAGAAGAACAAGGAGGAGGAGGAGGAGGAGGAGGAGGAGGAGGAGGAAACCAGTGGCACCTTCACAGTCTGTAGACAGTGGGAAATGAGAAGTCTATTTGATGGGGAGCATTTCCGTATGGAAGGTAGGAGGGAGATGGGGAGCAGTAGTTGTGACCTTGCCCAACAGTGTGAGTACAGTTAGTCACCATATGCCCACTCATGGATAAGACAGTATATTTCGGGCTGTGTTTAGTACAATGTAATCTTTTATACTTGTTTCAACAGCCAAGTCTAACACAGACTATTCTGCTCTGGATGACGAGATGTAAACACACTTCGCAGAGAGCCAGTCACATAGCAGAGCTGAAGAAAGGGTACTCCCATGGCTGGTGTCAGGTAAGGACATCATTCAGGGCTGTGTGGCAGGCCATAGGACAGGGGAGTGGGGGGGGGTCGGTGCCACTGTGAGTTGGGTGAGGAGAGAGCGAGTGGGAGGCCGGTGGGCTCCATCCCTTCCTCGCTGCATGTTTCTAAGGCTCTAACTGTGTCAGCCTGCTGAGGACCAAGGATGTCAGAGAGACCCGGGTCACTCTTCCCAGAGTTGGTCTCTCCTATTCCCATCCTGGGATCAAAGGGACCCTCCCCTCCACAGGAACCCCTTGTTTATTTCCCCAACTTCCTGATGACCTAGTTTTGTATCTCTGTGCTTTCTTCCTCCTCTCCCAACCTCTGGTCCATCCCACTCCAGCTGTGTTGGAAGGAAAAGGCTCTGACCTTCCATTCCAGATGGTGGCCCCTGGGCCACATGCCGGTGGGAGCCTAGCCAGGTCCTTGCTCCCTGTTAGCCTTTATTCTGTGTCTGTGGGGGATCACAAGGATCAGGGGCAGGAGTGTTTCTTTGTTCTTCCAACCTCCCTGAGTAGGGTCCCTCCTGGAGCTGAGGCAATCGGCCATATGTTTCTCTCTTGGGAAAAACAATCTGAGTTTATTCTGATCATAAGCGATAAGTGCACACACACAGTGAACAGACTTGGATATTACAGAATGCAAACAAACAAACACACACACACACACACACAAAACCCCACCAAACCCAAAACACCAACACAACAAAAAAACTACTCTTAAAGAATGAGCCATATTGTCTTATATGAGAAAAGTCATCGGCATTTTCTGAACATAGGTGTCTCTTGCTTAGCATGTGGACTTGGTTCTATAAAACCTTATCCCTGTGTGCCCCCAAATCTGGGAAGCTCGAATCTCATATCAATGATATAATATTGGCATATAACCTGGCCCTTCCTGGTGTGCACTTTAAACATGTCCAGATCACTTATAATCTCTGATACAATGTGGAAGCTATGTAAATAGTTGCTGTATTATATTGTTTGGGAAACAGTAATAATAAAAAGGGCCCTTCGGTGCTCCACACAGACATGATTTTTTCCCCAAATATTTTCCCCAGTTGATTGAATATACACATGCAAACCCCACACATTTGGAGGACCAGCTGCTCCCTCTCAATCTGTTTATATCTATCTGGCTGTGCATGGGGGGGTGTATTTTTATCATTCGTATATTATATACACAATGACAACATACTTAATAACATAAATAATAAGTACTTGTAATATATTTGCTCATATAGGTCTGTTCTCTTAGAAACTGTTTACTATATCTTTCTGTCTGTCTATCTGACATTCTACCTGTAATTCTATCTATCTATCTATCTATCTATCTATCTATCTATCTATCTATCTATCTATCTATCTGTCATTCTACCTGTCATTCTATCTGTCTGCCTGCCTATCTATCTATCTATCTATCTATCTATCTATCTATCTATCTATCTGTCATTCTACCTGTCATTCTATCTGTCTGCCTGCCTGCCTATCTATCTATCTATATCTATCTATCTATCTATCTATCTATCTATCTATCTATCTATCTATCTATCACATGGGTAGTAAGTATTATGTTGTGTGTGTATGCATGTTTGCACATGTGGGTGTATTGTGTGCGGGCGAGACGGTGAATGTGGAGGCCAGAGGTAGGCATGGAGTATCTTCCTTGTTAACTCCCCACTTTATTCCCTGAGCCAAGGTCTCTGGCCAAACCCAGAGCTCACTGCATCTGCTAGTCTTGCTAGCTAGCATGGTCCTTTGTCTCCACCTTCCCAAGTGTTGGGATCACAGGCAGCCTGGCTTTGACCCGAGTACCAGGGATCTGAACCCTGGTTCTCACGCTTGTACAGCAGGCACATCAACCACTTAGTTATCTGCCCGTGCCCATCAGAGCTGCCTTCTTGTTTTAATCAGCAGTGCATTGTCATGAACACAGCTCCTTGCCTGCCATGAATTGCTTTTGGCAGGACCCCTCGCTCTCCTTTCTCCTCCCTCTCCTCCTGTCTCCTTAGTGCTGGGGATGGAACCCAGAGCTCCTCATTCACCCTAACAAGTGCTCTAACACCCGTTAGAACTAGATTCCGAGACATGCCGTAGGCCGTCCAATGATTGTACAGAACTCTACCCTGTGGACAGTGGTTCCTGAATCCCTTGAGTATTTATAAGGATTCCCCTGTTAATGGCAGGAACTTTCGTGGCCATGTTTTATGAAAATATGAGCCGAAAGAACCGGGTAGAGAAATCGGGGAAGAATCTTCCAAATGGGTAAAGAACATGTATAAGGTTGGAGTTTGAAATGAACATCAGGCATCTGGCTCCTGGGGGAAACATCTTTCCTGGTGGGCTGGAGGGGAGATAACTTTTGTAGGTGGAGTGAGAGCCACCTTGGGCTATCGGCCGTCTTCCTTTGTTGTAGAATGGAATTGGGGTGCATTAATAAGGCATGGGCAGTTTTGTCCTAGCAGAGCTGAGCCGCAGTAGCTATTGGGTTATATCCAGGTATAATCAGATATATCCCTCTGTTGCCTGCTCCTTATTGGCTCCATGCATCAAGCATTTACCCAGGATGCATAAGTGGTATTTTTCTATGTAGCCAATCACTCAAAGTGGAGCAACTTAAATGACAATAAATATTATCTTTCCTGATTTCTCTGAACCATGATTTCCAGAGTTTGGTTTGGTGGTCCTGGATCAGGGTCCCACATGAGACAGAGCTCATGAGGTCATGTGACACAGACTCAATTCAGTCTTCAGAATCTGCTTCCACTCATGGGTTGGCAGGATGCCCCAGTCCCTCACCGTGTGGCCCTCTTCAGAGGCCTGCTTGAGTGTCTTTACAACATGGTGACTGGCCTGCCCTCAGTGGGCTGAGATGCAGCCAAGACAAAACAAGAGTATTTTGGTGACCTTGCCTGGGGAATCACACTTGTCATTTCTGTAATATCTTACTCACCAGTGAGTCACCCTCATTCATGTTGGCCCCATCAACCGTGTGCATGGATGTGATTATCAGAATCCAGGGATAACTGGGTACCACCCCGGAGGCTCTCTGTTACGATGATAGGCCAGGCTGAGTGCTAAGGACAGAAGTGGAATGAGATGGTCTTGCACCCGGGAAAATGATGGTGATGTGCACAACTGTGGTGACATTCCATCTCTGGTTGAAGGTCACATTTATGGTCTGGCGATAGAAATTGTCCCTAGCCTACAGGCTAACTCCTGCCTGCTGTGAGCATACATCACTGAATTGCTAACCTGGACTGTTTGTGATGGACAAAGTCAATGTTCATGTTTATGGTCTACAGGTTATTTCTCTCTGTCTCTCTGTCTCTCTGTCTCTCTGTCTCTCTGTCTCTCTCTGTGTGTGTGTGTGTGTGTGTGTGTGTGAGAGAGAGAGAGAGAGAGAGAGAGAGAGAGAGAGAGAGAGAGAGAGGTTTCACTCTATAGCCCATGCTGACGTTTTAACTCGTCGTATAAACCTAAGCCAGCCTCAGAGTCAAAAGTGTCCTCCTTCAGCCTCGTGGATGCTGCAGGGATTACAGAAATGTTCTATCGTGCCAAGGATAATGCTAGTTCTTAATGCAAAGGCCATTTGTTTTATAGCAGGATATTTGGTGCAAAGAATCTGAACTCAGTCTGTTGCTGGGGTTCTGCACCTCACCCAGAATCTGCTGACTCATGCCCCGGGGGTTCTCGCCTTTGTGACACTTTCTAGAACAGACTTAGACCTCCAGGACCGCAGGCAATCACCTGGCACTCCAAGATCCCCTCTTTCCTTTGGGACACTAGAATGGACTTTTCCTCCAGACACTGGAAGACAACGTTGTATTTCAATGTTTTGCGTAGAGATCCCAGTCCATTCTGAGAGAAGAACTGTTTCTTACGTTTTAGAATGGAGAGTGTTCTCATGACTTGGTGAGGAAAGTCACCTTTGTGGAAGTGTGGCTCACTGAGCTACATGAGGCAGAAAAAGAGGAGGTGTCTCCTGAGGTCCTTGGTGGAGAAACCCCACCTTTGAAACTGGTTTGTCTTGTTGACGTCTCCTAAGTCCCCACTGGCCTTGGCCCCCTCCTCCTTTGATACAGTGTTCCTTACAGCCCAAGTTAGAAGTTCGTACGTGGCTCTTTAGTTTTAATGGTTTCAAATAAATAAATAAATAAATAAATAAATAAATAAATAAATAAATAAATAAATAAATAAATAAATGTATGTCACAGCTAACTCTCACCTGGGCCTTTTCTGCATCCCATCAGCTGTGTCCCGAGTCTCTAATGGCCACCCATTTCACAGTCAGATCACTTCCATCCTGCTGCTCCCAACTTTCTGTCTACAGGGGTGAGGTAGTCCTTCCCCAAATCTGAGACACATTTGTACAGTGTCTGAAGGGTTGACTAAACTCTGGCTCTTTGGAAGGTCTTCTTCTTCTTCTTCTTCTTCTTCTTCTTCTTCTTCTTCTTCTTCTTCTTCTTCTTCTTCTTCTTCTTCTTCTTCTTCTCCTTCTCCTTCTCCTTCTCCTTCTCCTTCTCCTTCTCCTTCTCCTTCTCCTTCTCCTTCTCCTTCTCCTTCTCCTTCTTCTTCCTCTTCCTCTTCCTCCTCTTCTTTCTTCTTCTTCCCTCCTCCTCCTCCTCCTCTTCCTCCTCTTCCTCCTCTTCCTCCTCCTTTGGTGTTATCTGAGACATCCATTTGAAACTCCCCAGATAGCAGAGCCCAGGAGTTACAGGCCAGGACTGCTGCTCTCTTAGAGAGGAGGAAGCCCTAACATCTTTAGCAGATCACTCTCCATTTGAATTGAATCCCTTTGCCCTCCTTGCTGCAAATCTCTCAGTCATCCATCTCTGAGCTTTCCCAGAACCAAGGGCACAGCTCCAGCTGCTGCTGGCCCCAGCAGAACGGGATCTGTTCCCCCTGGTGAAGCTGAAAATTCCTTCTCATCTTGGCAACCACATCTCAACGATGTGTGTTTGCTGATCTGTGGGCAACAGAAACTCTACAGCATTTCCCCTCTTACCACATGCTTTTGCTAAGTCATGTGTTCTTGTATGGATCAGTCCCTGTCCCCCTCACACCCTGCCCAAGGACATGATCTAACGTTTGTTTACCCCAGTGCTCCTCTTGCATAACCCAACCGTAGTCTCTGTCTCTTGAAAGGATTGAGAATCGAGAGTTGGCCATTCAGCTGTCTCTCTGGCTTTGGATCAGTAATCAATTTGATCCTCATACTTTCTGGAGTTTAATCCAAGTCATTGATAAATATGTTGAATAGTAGTGGACACATGTCACAGCCCCGTGCTACTGAAAATCTTTCTGGGGTCAGAGTTCACATATTGATGGCCTGGCTGCCAAATGAGGCCTGCAGATGTGCTGTGTTCGGAGTGAATAATATTTTATGTTTCTTTTTTATTTTACCTTTGAATTAGTGGCCAACACTGGATTGTTTTTTTTTAAAGCTTCTCCTGAACGATTGAAGCTATGTCAACACCAGAACCACAACCCAACAGCTGGAACAGCTGTATACAGTTATGTAGGCTGTAGACCGCACACTCTACCTGGGACTTGTGCGATGAGCACATCTGGTAGTCGATACACAGGCTCTCCACTTGGCCTCTGTCCCAACTGTCCCCTGTTATCGGGCACAGAGCCCACTCCTACTTATTGACGATATCTGTCTCATTCCTGAAGGTCTCCATTTAGCAGATTCTATATCCTGTTTATCAGCATCCTTTGGGTACAATCTGTCAGCCGGCCATAAATCTAACTAATTGCACCATTTCCCAGGCCCTGTAATCTCCCTGGATTTTATGAGTGCCTTTGCCAGATGCCGTATAAAGCTTGATTATTAGCGTCCATCGCATGTCCTTGGCGTGCTAGGCTATTAGGACCGAGGGAAACGGAACTGCAATGGCGTAAGCCTGGCCTGCTCTCAGGAATCTGTGTATTTACTTCGTGAGGAACCAAGGCACTCTCCTGAAAACATTGTTTTGGGACCTTGGAATTGAACCAGGCATTTGTAGTGAATCCACAGAGCAAGCATGCAGAGCGATACCCTCCATCCTTTGGAGCTCTTAGAGAGAGGCTTTACTTCCCTTCCTTGTCCAGGTCCTTTGGCTATTCTCTGTAAGGTCTAATTGGGAATCATGCCAGCAGCTCATCTTAGAATCCTTAAGATCGAATCCCATGGCTTCAATAGTCTGTCTACTAGAGCCAGTAAGTATTCCCTGCCGGTCTCCAACTGCTGCTTCCTTGTCAATATCCTCTGCTCCAGTCAGGCTGAAATCCTCCATAGTCATTCTCTTAAGTGTGACTTCCCTCTGTCTTCACAGGGGCCATTTGGACCCCTAGGACCATCATCAGGGCCACAGGTTTACAAGCTCTCAAAGGGCTTTTCAAGTTACCCTCCCTGCTTATGAATAGTGTCCAGGACTCCAGCACCCTGCTTCCGGATGCATGATTCATTGTACAGTCTCTAGGAACCTCTTGAATCTGCAACATGGAGGACCTCTGCTACTGCATGTTAATCAAGACAGCATCAGATGCTAAGTAACCCCCAAGAAAAGAAAAAAACGAGGTAACCATCGCTTCTTGACACGAAGTCAAAGCAGGCTTGTGCAGTCAGTCAGCTACTGGCTTCACCCAAATGAAGACACAGGGCTCTCTCCCTCCACCTCCAGGCTGTGCTCTCTTCAAACCTGGCTACCTGGAGGTCCCCACAGTCGGGCTTTGAGTCCCACCTCTTCTGTGGCAGCAGCAGAAGAGGCTGCTAGTGTTATCTGACTGCAGATCCAGTAAGCAGAGTAGGTGGCAATGACCAAATAGCTAAGTCTCGTGAAGTTTCTCTATACTTTGAAAACCACTTTCACCCACGCTAGCTCATGTTCTCCTTTCTTTAGTCATCCAGAATACATCAAGCACCTACCGCATACCCCAAGATCTGAGGTGAATGATCCTCTATATCTCCTCTTTGCCCCCTGAATAGCTAGTGACACTGCTGCTCTTGTTTCCCTCTTCCAGGAGTTCCCCTGGCTAAGCTGATGAGAGCTGATGCCTGCCACCCATACTGTGACTTGGCCCATCTCTTGGACTACGTGGTTTTAATGTCTGTGTTGCCACAATTTTTTCCCTACACGTGGATCCTATTGCCAGACACTGTGAGAGCCACCAGGGTCACCACAGCAAACAAGAGAGAGTCCCTTTAAGGATCTGCAGGTGCAACAGATCCTTTCGTTTCGACTTGGAAGCTGTTGAGTCTTTCGAAGTCAGAGACAAATGGGTTGCCTGAAGTAGTACCTGAAGTGACCAGTACAGGGAGGCTAGGGGAAGACCTCCTGCTTGGGATGGTGCACATAAGACGACAATACTGAAAACTCCCCTGGGGCCAATTCCAGAAAGACAAAAATCCTGAAGAGCAAATAGTGAATCATGGTGTCTGGGCTGGATCCTGTCCTTGAGTCTGACACAGTGATGAACTCTCTAGGCTCCCCTGCTTGAGGGGTGTGGAGCTGAGAGGCAAGCGGAGACTCCCTGTCTGGGCCACCCACTTGGAAATCACACCTCATGGTTTGGCTTCAAAGTTTCAGCCCGTTCCAATATGGTGAAGTTCTTTCTCCTCTCAGACTTTCATGCTGTGGACCCGCTGGGATCCCGGCTAAATGAAGTTCTGAGCACTGGTTATCAAGTTACCAGCGCCTTCCTTCATGTGCTTTGGTTCTGGTTCTAAGTAGTGTGGCTGCAGAAAGGGTTCCATCCACCAGTCATGGCCAGCACGCATGGCCAAACATACATTTGGGGATATCGGTCCTAGAGCGTCTGTGACCTGGGCTTGTCTCAGGCCAACCAGAGCAGAAGGAGACAGACAGGGCTACACGTTGTAGTGATGGTATCCTATACATTAAGGGATGGGGTCAATGGACCTTCCAGAGGTGAGGCCTATAGGATTTATTCAGATAAAATGGATTAAAGTCACTTGTAGCAAAAAGGTTTGATGTTCAGAAACATTTTTTTTTCTTATCACCCCAAAGACGTATGTATGCTATAAAAAGATTTGCTGAGAGAAGACCCAAGAATCCTTTGTTGTCATCTTTCTGCTGGCCGGCCAGTTCTGTGACTGACAAAGACCCAAGAAGAGAAATTCAAAGGAGGAAAGATTTATTTTAGCTCATGGTCTTAGAGGTCTCTATACAGAGTGAGCTAGCTCTGTGCTGAGGTAAGGCAGCAGGAACAGGCAGCTGAGAGATCGCACCATTTTACCACAAGTGCATGACAGAGCAGGATAGTGGGAGGGTGTGGCGGGACCCAGATATTCACTTTACAACAGCCAGAAAAGAAAAGGTAATGGGAGTTGTCTCTTCCCAGGGCACATCTCCTAACAGTCCCTTTAGCCCTGAATTCACCTAGGGGTCAACCCATAAATAAAGATAGAACACTCATGACCCAGGGGTCCCTGATGAATGGCTTTACCAACTGGGGACCCATCCTTCAACATATGGGCATTGTGTATTAGCTAGTTTCCCGTTGCTGAGATAAAACACTGTGAGCAAAAGCGCCGTATGGAGGAAGGTGTTCATCTTGGTTTAGTCCAGACCGGTAATGGTCTCCCAGGATCAGGAAGCATGGTCGCTAGGGCCAGCCATGGCAACAGGAGCAGAAAGCACCTCTTACCACAGGTGTGAAGCAGGGAACACAAGCTGGCTGTAAAGCAAGGCCACACGCTCTCAAACCCTGCTCCCAGCGACACACATGCTTCTCCCAGCACGGCTGCACCCCCTAAGCCTTCTCCCCATTCCTAAACAGTGCCACCAACTGGGCACTAAGTGTCCCAGTTCCCAGGCTTATGGCTGAGGCTTTTCGCTCACATAGACAATAGCAACAATCACTTAACTAGAGTTGCTGTCAACGGCGCGATCTTCCTACAGACCGATTTCAACCTCCTTCCCCTCGGCCTCAAATTCATATGCAGAATACATTTCACAAAATGGAACTGTATTTGGAGACAGGGCTTTAGAAAAAAAAATTAAATGGAATGAGGTCATGGGGTGGGGCTCTAACCCATAGGATGGGCACCTTTAAAGGAGGAAGAAAGTTGGGTGTGGTGGTGTAAACCTAACACTCCCGGGAAGCTCCAAGCCAGCTAGCCTTGGTTACAAAACGAAAAAGAAAAAAGAAAAGAAAAGAAGAAGAAAAAAGAAAGAATGAACCTCAGTAAAAGTGCTTGCCTTGCACACACATGAAGCCCCTGATTTCATGGCTAGCATTGCATAAACCAGTCGTGATAGGGCATGCCTGTAATCCCAGAGCTCAGGAGGCGGGGCCAGTCGTGATAGGACACGCCTGTAATCCCAGAGCTCAGGAGGCGGGGCCAGTCGTGGTAGGACACGCCTGTAATCCCAGAGCTCAGGAGGCGGGGCCAGTCGTGATAGGACACGCCTGTAATCCCAGAGCTCAGGAGGCGGGGGCAGGAGGACTGGAAGTTCAAGGTCCTTCACAACTACAGAGTTCGAAGCCAACCGGAGACTCTGTCTCAGGGGGGAAAAAGATGACAAGAACTCGAAAGAGAATAAAGAAGCAGAGATCCGTCTGAGCACATTCACGCATGCGCGCGTGCACACACACACACACACACACACACACACACACACACACACGCCACACACATACAGATAACACGAGACACAGCAAGAAGATGGCCATAAGCAAGGAAGAAAGTCCCCAGCAGGAAAAGTCAGCTGACACCTTAATCTGGGAGTTTTCAGCCTCCGTGCATGAAAGAGTAACTTCCTGCTGTTTAAGCCACCCGTGGTCTACTACCGTATCTTGCGATAGCAGCCTGAGCCTCTATCCCCTTCTTCTACGTGAATGCTTGTGTTTTAATTACCAAATAACATTAGCTCCGCACGCATCAAGCTGCAGATGGCCTTTTGTCTTAATTGTAGTTTGAATTGTGTTCTCTGGCTAAGTATTCTTTTGCGTGTCATAGGTCCTGGCTCATAGTATGTCGCATGCTAAATACTCACACATAAACGTGTGTACGTTCTACGCTCAACGTACACAGTTGAATAAAGGCAGTTCAGCATCTACAACATATAAGAAATATTCAGGGTTTTTTTGGGGGGGACATCTAGGGAGTTTAAAATTTCTCATCAATACGGCAAGTAGCACCCATGTCTAAATTCTGCGTGTCTGTGTGCTTCTATATGAACACATCCTTAGGTGTGCAATGCACACATTTTGGTGCAATGTGTATGTGGTTTTAATTGCCCTACAGAAAAGTGGCATTTCTTTTTACCCACCCCTAGCTTATGGGGCTGTTCCCACATGTTCAGTCACTCTTAGCTTTATCCTTTTTTTTTTTTTTTAATCCAGAAGGGCAGGGTGGCACATGGGGTTTCTTCGCTCAGGTACTTGCCCATTTTTGGTGAGCCTTAGCGGGGCTGATGCCAGCTCATCCTTGCTTGTGGTCTAACCTATCCTTTGGGTGGTGATTTCAACGTATGAGTCACCAGGACTCCTTCCTGGTTTTGTTTGAATGGTCCTCATCTGTGGCCTCTTATGAGATTTTTCTGGTGCATTCTTCAATGCACTGGCTGGGTTTGTGTGTGTGTGTGTGTGTGTGTGTGTGTGTGTCAGCACATGTGTGTACAAGAACACAGAAAGGCCAGAAGAGGGTGTCAGACCCCCTGGAGCTGAAGTTAACAGGTTGTTGTGAGACACCAAAGGTGCTGGAGGGCACCCAGTTTAGGTCCTCTGGGAGAGCAGCAAGCTCTCTCCGTCCACACTGAGACTTCTCTCCGACCCCGCATGAGGATCTCAAGAAAGAAAAACAACCCTGCCAAAAAGAAAGGGCTCGTGTTAAGGACATTAAACCCACGAGTATGAGTAAATGGCAATGTTTCTTATCCTGGAGAATCTAGTTATGGGGACAGAGGCTGGGGGGTGGCGTAACCCCTGTTTCAACCCCCTCTTATTAATACAGAAAGAAAGAGCAGCGGAAAGACCACCGCCTCTACGCTGTCAAACAGAAAAAACGCCAGATTTTAAAATGTTCAGACTTCGGATTCCTTAAAAGGTAACTTTAGAAAGCTGTCCACCCACCCATCAAAGAGGGGAGCCGTTTGAAGCCGCCCCCTCCCCAGTCCCTACCCGCTGATTATTCTGGAAAATATTATATTGACATAAGCCTATAGGACACAAAGGCTTCTCAGCGTTTGGGTGCAACCCTGTACCTATCTTGCACTCGTACAGATGGGCAACTTTGAAACAATCAAATGCATTAGAAGCTTCTTAATGAGCCGCTATCGGAACGGAAGCACAGCAAACTTCAGACAAGTGCTTTTGTGGAAATCCCGTCGTCTTTGATCCGGGAGAGTCACGGCAGGGTGGATTTATTTCAAGTTTATTATTATATATTATATTTTTTTTGGCATACTGGTCCTCCCGAAATATTGGGAGATATCTTTCTTAGCAAGATGGTGGGAGACCACAATGGTGCCATCTCTTTTCATTTATCTGCAATTTGACAGGAGTGCAGTTTATTAACTTAAAAAGAAGCAGAGACATTATCTGAAGCCTGGTGACTCTACTGGGGATTGCTTCCCTCTTGTACCAGTGGGAGTCAGCGACATTTTGAACTTCCTCACCATTAAATGCCTTCATGAGTGGTGGGAGAGCCTTTACAAAGAAGGCTGCTGCATTTATGATGTAAATTCGTTATTTTGACAGTCTTTGAGATCTGTCATATTCACATCCAATTTAATGCCTGGCCCAAAAAAAAAAAAAAAAAAGTCCCTTTTCTTTTAGAACACTTTAAAGATTTTCAAAGCCGTTTTCATGTACCAAGCTATTGTTATGCTTAATACATCCTGAAAGTATTTTAGCAAAGGAACTTACAGGATTCTGTTTTAAGTCATGTTGAGTTTTAAAACATGGCAGTCTTCAAATAGGCTTTGACCAGGCTACCTCTTTTAGAGAAGTTAAAAGCTACCCTTGATTTTCTTGTATACAATTAGCCAGCCCAGATGCGCTCAGCCGCAGAGGCGAGCCTTGGGAGCTGCCACATATGTCACCGCATATATGGGGTCACGGGCTTTTCTGGACTGTTGTCTGTGAGTCTCCTACAGTTGTCTTGGGATTCTAGAATACACCTGGTGCTCCAACCGGAGGACCCTTTGCCTCCCAGAGAAGCCAACCACTGTTAGGAGGTGGACGTCATCATCACAACTAGAAGCAGTCCTCTGGTGTCTCCAGGGATGCTGCCGAGAGTCCTAGGATGTCCGGGTCAGCCCTCTGCCACAAGAAGCGTTCATCTGTGATGCTGAGGTGGTGGGAGGAAGACACAGAGGCAGGCAGTGCAGGTCTCTGGCCCCTAGGTCTACACGAGCTCTGCCCAGGTCTATGCACCTACCTAGAAAACAGAGATTCTCAACCCCACTCCATTCTTACTGAGACAGGTTCTCAAAGGAGGAGCCGTGGGATCCTGTAGGAGTCAGACGCCTGCCCTCACTGTGCACCAACTCTGCTATAGTTAGTACACTAGTGAGCATCCGTCGAATGTCACATAGAATCCTGGGCATTTTTTCTTCCGAGTCTCTGCCTTGCTTGGAATGATTAACTTCTACTGGGCACACCATTTTAACAAGCTTGCTTTTGGTTTTCTGAGTTTGGGATATCTTAATAATCCTGTGGCTGGCGGAGGTAAGGGTCCTGTCTGTGTTGAATGAACAGCCAAGTATAAGGAGAATGGGTACAAACATATACGTGTGTGTGTGTGTGTGTGTGTGTGTGTGTGTGTGTGTGTGTGAGTGTGTGTGTCTCAGTTGGTAAAGTGCTTTGTCTTGCAAGTATGGGGACCTATATTCTCTCCTCAGAACTGAAGTTTTAAAAGAAAAGCCCGGTGTGCTGTCCCTGCAAGCATAATTTCAGTGCTGGGGAGGCAGATACTAAAGGACCTCATGGAGGGGAACGGGAGGGGCTGGAGAAACGACTCAGTGGTTGAGAGCACTGACTGCTCTTCCAGAGGTCCTGAGTTCAATTCCCGGCAACCACAACTATCTGTAATGGGATCCAATGCCCCCTTCTGGTGCGCCTGAAGACAGCAATAGTGTACTCATAAAAATAAAAATCTTTTTTAAAAAGGGGGGACACCTGGGGCTCAGTGATTAGCCAGCTAGCCTACTTGGCAAAATCTAAGGCCTTGAGAGACCACATCTAGGAAAAGAGGGTTAGTGGTGCCTAAGGAACATCACCCACAGTTGACCACTGAAAAGTACACACAGATGCACTTTTGTCCAGTAGATCCACCACCCTCCGTGCATCCGGGAGCTGGTGTGTACTTCAATGCCAGAGGTATATGCAGAGAAGGGGATGAAGGTGGATCACAGGCAGCAGCCAATCAGAGCAGACAGCACCTCAGCTGCAAGGGCAGGGACTCAGAGACCCTCTACTGGGCCCTGAATTAACTCTTCGGTGCCTGAATTATGGGGAGGCCTAAAAGGCACCGTGGTGGGGCAGACTAGCTAGGCCATCTGGCAGCACTCAGAAAACTGTAGGCTGTGATTGTTAATCAGCCATTGCCCCAGTGCGGTCAGCCCCAACCAATCAGCAATCAGCAAATACTTGCTTTAAAAGATGTCACTTATAAGGAATATACGAGGACGTTTTTTCTTGTCTTCTTCCCTAATGATACAGGACGACAAGAGGAGCATTTGTAGTACGTTAGGTATCGTTCATGCACTGCACCTGGAGAAAAGGTGTGTCTAGGATGGGCATGAATTTTACACAAATACCAAGCCATTTTGTATAAAGAGCTTGTGATTCTTCAGGCTTTGACATTCCAAGATGTCTTGGACCAGACCCCCCTGGAGTCCAAGGAATAACTATTTTTCAATATTCTTACCACCAGTACTAGTATGTACCTCAGGACCACAGCCTTGGGTACATCGCTGGAGAAATGATACTTAAAATTGGGTGTAGACAGTAAGCAGCCCCTGGGGTCTTAATCAAACTCCAGTTTACTTGGTGTATTAGTTATTTCTTCTTATCACTTTGACCGAATACCTGACAAGATGCCATTTAAGAATTGGGCTTGGGGCCTAGAGAGATATAGCTTGGCCGCTAAAGGCTGGGCTCACAACCAAAAATATAAGAATCGGGCTTGGTGGTGCATACATATTATCCCAGCACTTGGGAGGTAGAGAAAAGAGGATGGGGAACTCGAGGCTGGTCTTAGATATGAAGGGAGGAAGAAGAGGAGGAAGAGGACAAGAATCAAAAAATAACCGAAGGGAGAAGGGATCTACTTTGCCTAGATTTGAAGGGTGCAGCCCATCACCATAGGGAAGCTGGGCAGTAGAAGCGTGAAACCACACGCTCACAACTCAGCAGACCGGAGTGCGCAGATGGGGCAGGAAACAGGCGATCCCAGTTTGCTTTCTGTCGCTGTGATAAGACACCATGACAAAAAGCAACTTGGGGAGGAAAGAATTTATTTCTGATTCATAGGTTACAGCCCCCATAAAGGGAAGTCAGAGCAGAAACCTGAACTAAAGAAGAGAACATGAAAGAACACGGCTTACTGTTCTCTATGGTCTGCTCGGTTTGCTTTCTTATATATCAGGCGGGACCACAAGACCAGGGGTGGCCCCACCCACCTTCAGTGGGCAGGACCCTCAAGAAAATGCCTCACACACACATCCATAGGTCAGTCTGGTGGGAGCGTTTTCTCAGTTTACGTTCCTTCTTCCCAGATGACCCTAGATTCTCTCAATTTAAGAAACAAAGAACAAAACAAAACAGAACTACCCAGCATGCCTCACCAAACTATAACCCTGAAGGTCTGCCCCGTCTAAGATCTACTTCCGCTTCCTCCAACCAGGCTCCACCTCCCAAAGACTGCGCACCCTCCCAAAACAGCACCACCCGGCAGGAAGTCAGATGTTCAAACATACGAGCCTGCAGAGGGCATTTCCCATTCGAGCCATAACGCCAGGTTGCAAACTGGACTGTGGAAGTCAGACCGTGGCGGTGACAGCTCAGCATCTGCCTGCAAGCAAGTCTGTCTCCAAGTAGGCTGTGCCCTGGCTGAAACAGAAGTCGTAGGGATTGTCCCTAAAATTGAAGGACATCCTAGATCAGGGAGTGGATGTACGTGGTTGAGCACCCACACCCCTGGGAGTGGCAGATGAGTAGCCAATGAAGGAAGTTTGGGTTCTTTTTCGGTAGAATCCAAAATCCGAACCTCATATTTTTCACCTCTGTCTCCCAGCCAAACCAACCTCCTCAGGTTCACTAATCCCCACGAGTGAGAGGTATCAGTGGGGGCCTTGCTCCTTTATCAACTGGCAAGATATTTTCATCTCCTATGAAGGTCTTTCTGCGACTCTCCTTCAAAGCCCAAGTTTACAGATGTCTTATCGCGTGGTTGGGGGTGGGGAGGCAGAGTCCAGGAAGCCAGGGATAGGAGCTCAGGTGCTCTCCTCAGCCTAATCCATCCAGGCGATCAGATCAACCTTCACTCAAGAGATCTGAAAGATCTCTCCTACAAAGACAGATGAAATCCTCCGCTTCTTCACTCACCAGGATCCAGGCTGGCAATTTCTGAGGCAGAGAACCGTCCTTTATGGGGTGTTAATTACTGGATCTCTCTCTCTCTCTCTCTCTCTCTCTCTCTCTCTCTCTCTCTCTCTCTCTCTCTCTCTCCATCATCACCATATGATCCCCCACAAAGGTCTTTGCATGAGTGTGTGGTTAGGGTCTTTCTTTCACCTGTCTGGAGTTGCGTTGGGGATGGGATGGCATGGCCAGCCAAGGGTGGGTTTTTACCAAGCCCTTGCAATTCCTTTTGTTGCCTGTCATGACGAAAGTGCAAGCATATTATGGTGAACTCTGTTTACCGTGATTCTCCTGGAGAAAGGAAGTGTTGCATTCCAGAGACTCAGGAAGGCTCAAAGGAGGAGGCTAGTGAATGGAGAAGAGGCACCGAAAGGAGCTGGTGGTGGGTGAGAAGGCAAAGTCCTCAACCCCAGCCCTGAGCCGTGCACATGCTCAGGGACAGAGCCACCACGCTGTGGGCTTCTGCTTGGCTTAAGTGAGGCCTGCTTGGAAAATAACCAAACACTCAAACAACTTTGGAACTTGGCCTAACAGACTTGGGTCAGCTTCAGAACGGCACATACCACATAAACCACTGTAACAGTGTTTAGGAGGGAGAGGGTGCCCCACAGTTTGGTTAAACCATGGGGTACTTCCTCTCCAGAAAGCATATTTAATCATGCGTAAGTATAGGTTTCTTGTGGCAGGGGACCAGTCACTATCATCCTTGCCTTTCCCACAGAAGGGCCTGGCTTTCTCAGTGTTGATGCCTCAAGAGTTAGAGGCTTCCCCAAAGTTATGGGGTTCTGCCTGGCTTTGCTGCACAGTGGGAACTTTCCTCTCTTTGAAGTGTCTGCATTTCTTGATGGAGCCACTGGGTGTAGAGACAGTGTAGGCTGGGCAGAGCCCAGATTTTGAAGGACTTGCGGATACTGTCTAAGCTGCCCCGTGGAATGAGATTCAATAGCTCACACCCCTGACTTTGTTTCTATCCAAGGGGTCTCCCAGGATGCTGGCCCACTTCCTGTTCCAGTTTCCTTCTTGTCAAGTAGGGATAACAACAGTGGCTGCCTCCTAAGCTGAATTGAGGACCAGATAAAGGTTTGTTCATGAGAAATGCTTGCAAGAGCGATAGAAGCCAAGTGCTGTAATCCTAGCACGCGGTAGGCTGAGGCAGGAGGATCATGAGTTCAAAGCCAACCTGGGCAGCTTAGCAAGACTCTATCTTGAAGTAAAAAGCGAAACTAAAGGGATGTCTATTATAAACATGGACTTCGGGTTCTGGCTCCCCAGTAACCCCAACAAGAAACAGTGCTGGCACCAGCAGGATGACTTTATCCAACAAGCTTGATAACCTGAGTTCGATTGCATGTTCTCCCATAGCAACAGGAAAGAATCACTTCTGTAAGTCGTCCTCTGACCCCCACATGTGCACCGTGACACGCGTTTATCCTTACATCCCCACAAAATAAACATTTAAAGAAACCTTTCGAGAATGCTAGTATGCGGAAATCCATAAGACATTAGCAACCATATTATTCTCCTCTTGCCTGGCACCCCCGTCCTTGTGTCTTATAAAAGGGGACAGAAGTTCACAAAGGCCTTCAGCTCAGTGGCCCACAGTGAGAGCAAATGGGGCTCACCCTCGAGAATGATGGAGGGAAGGGCCCTGGGGTGGGGGTGGGGCTATGCACAGTGACAGAGGCCAGTCTGACCTTCATCTAAGCAGGGTGAGGCCATCCTGATGGCTTCCTATGGCCCGTGTCCCATGTCAACAGCATGCTCAACTCAGTAGAGTTTATCTCTCTGTCTATGCCCTTATGCACTCTCCGACATGAGATACACAAACCCCCCCTTACATCCCTGATGAGTCCCTCAGGCTTCCACCTCTGTGTGTGTCTCTCTCTCCACAGAAGCTAACACCATCTCCCTGGAGCAAAAACCAGTGTTCAACTCCCTGCTGGAACCGCTTCTGGAAAGTGAGACCAACGCCTTCAGACGCTTCCCTCATGAAGCCTCTTCATGTGTGCATCCCTTCTTGCCACAGTTGGCCACTTCCTTGGCTTGATAGGCTCCATCTGGCCTCTATGTCTTCACCTTGCAGTACCAGAAGTTCTGCTTCTCCAGACTGATTCTTCCTTCCATGTCTCAGCCCAAGTGTTACCACCTCAGAGTCTGACTTGCCAGGTGCCTGTACCTTCTCTGTGTGTGTCTGCCTTGCGCTCTATGAACTTCAGCCATGCCTGTGTATCTCCATCTTAAAGTAAGCCATAGGTGCCTGTGCCATATGAAAGCAAACGCTTGTCATCTGCTTGTTTGTTGTTTAAACGTACGGCTGCCCTCAAAGTTCCTCAAGTAGCCAAGGATGACCCTGAACTTCTGATCCTCCATCCTCCGCCTTCCAAGTGCTGGATTACAACATGGACCGCCATTCCTGGTTTAGTATTCTTAAGTGAATGGATAAAATACTACCTTGCAACCATCCTGTGGGTTCTGTGACGTGTCTTTGACTTAAGCGGGGAGACTCACAGCCATGTCTGGGAACTGCTTGACTCTATCCCAGCAATTTAGATCCCCTGAGCCTTGGAGTCTTCATGTGTGAAATGAGCGTCAGCTAGCCTGTCCTCCATTTTGGGGCAGGGTCAGCCTAGTGGTGGTTTGCAGTTAGCGCTCACTACGTACTCACTGGTTGGTGTGGGATAACAGTTGGTCCCAACACTTCCCCTCTCAAATACCAATAGTCTTCAGGTCTCCTGTTGATGACTTTCCCAAACCCTGAATTAACTGCAGCCATTTTACCTGCAGGGGAAAACCTAACTACTGGATAGCAGGCACCAATCTTAGGGTTGGTGGGCTTGCGGGCTAAGAGCAGAGGGTTCAAGAAAACTGGCCCCAGATATACTCGAGAGTAAGACAGGGAGGAGACAGTCCGAGGCAGGATAGTCTCCTCTAATGGGATTTTCACAGACTCGCCAGCATTGCAAACACTGACACAGAGGCTTATTACTATTTTAAAGCTTCGGTCTTTTGCTGGGCCATCTCCCGGCTACTCCAACCCAGCTAATCCTGCCACAACGTCCCCCCACGTGACTAGGTCTACCCCTCTGCTCCACTGTGGTCTGTCAGTTCACCTCCATGTCCAGAATCTTAATTCTTCCCAGAGTTCTCTATCTCTGCCTAGAAGTTCTGCCTTCCACTTCCTGCCCAGCCATTGGCCGTCAGCTTCCTACTAAAGCCAATCAGAAACAATTCTAGATTGCATAAGTCAGGTGAAGAAGGAATAAATACACAGGAGTCCAATGATGGCCATTAGCTCTCTGCTGGTACAGAATTAACACGTGAATAGAGAGGGACACAAATTTGCACGTTGTACCGCGACAGAACACCACGTGTCTTCCACCCCAGAGACCACAAAGGCACCAAGCTCCGATCTTGCAGGCAGCAGGTGGCAAGGCTAGACCTGGGCCCTGACTCCTCGAAGCTGAGGATGGGACGGTTTGAAAGCTGCAAAGGGACTGTGACAGAAAAGTAGGCAGAGCTGGGGCAGAGCCCAGCTCGGAGGTGACTTGAAAGGTGAAAGGCTCCACTTTCAGTCTAGGACCTGGTTATTCACCCCATCTCTGTCACACACACACACACACACACACACACACACACACACACACACACACAGATACATAGACATACACACACAGACACATAGACACATACACAGACACAGTTACATACACATAGACACACACACACACACACAGAGATACATAGACATACACACACACACACACACATAGACACAAAAACACACATAGACATACACACAGACACACACAAACACAAAATAGATACACAAAAACACACATAGACATACACACACACACACACATAGACACAAAAACACACATAGACATACACACAGACACACACAAACACAAAATAGATACACAAACACACATAGACACACAAACACACATAAACACACAGTAAACACACACATAGACACACACAGATACATAGACATACACACACAGACACATAGACACATACACAGACACAGTTACATACACATAGACACACACACATACAAAAACACACAGACACACATATAAACACAAAATAGATACATAAACACACATAGACACACAAACACACATAAACACACAGTAAACACACACACAAATACACACAGTTACACACATAGACACAAACACACACACACAAAAACACACAGACATACTCACAAATACACATACATAGACACAAACACATGCACAAAAACACACATAGACATACACACACACACTAAACACACATATAGACAAACACACACATACACACAAACACATACATAGACACACTAAACACACACATAGACAAACACACACAAAAACACACAGACATACATACACACATAGACACACAAACAGACACGTACACAAACAGGCACATACAGGCCCACAACACACACATATACACACAAACACACGTAGACACATACACATAGACACAAACACACACAGAGACACACAGACACACAAACACATGGGTAGACACACACGTAGACAAACAAACACATACACACACAGACACACTTACACACAGATACACACACACAGATATACACCCAGACACACACCCACCAGACTCATACAGACACACATAGTCTCTCAGTCCCTCAGTCTTCCCCCACCCCTATTTGCCTCAAGTGCCTCTACTTATCCTAGGTCACAGCCCAGCCTGACCTCCAAGAGGAGCCTGGGGATGGCCGAGGTCACCTTGACCATGTTCCCGACGAACCTCCCTTGCTGTGTCGGGCTTGGGCCTCCTGCTCCAGGCCTTATCTCCACCATCACCTGCGTCACACAGCGGCTGCCTGGATTAAAGAACTCAAGTTGGGAAAACACTTTGAACTGCACGGATGAAAGGCCTCGAAGAAGAGTGTTGGAAAAAAGCAAATTAATGAGCCTCGGAATAAAGGGCCACTCTCTGAGAAGTGGTGCCAGGAAAGTCCCTTGACTTCTCGGAACTCCTGTCACCCTTCAATTCACAATTTCTGCAGCAGCCGTGTTTGTCGGACCGCCCCAACTCTGCCTGCTCACCCCCCTATACACTTCTGAACAGGACGCAAATCCCCCTTGCGCCCCCTAAGCACATGGGATTTCTGTGGACTAAATAGGGCAATGGTGTTGACCTTTTCCTGACTTAGAAAAAAATACCCATTAGAAGACTCAGCCTCCATTCACCCATCGAGTTCAGGCTAGAAGACTCTGGGGAGACAAGCATCAGTGGAAAGAGACAGTGGAGAAGAAAGACCTCCATCCAATGTTTGCTGAGGAAGGAGACCTACGGGGTCATTTTTCCTTAAAGCATCTCAGAAGGCAAGGTTGTGTGTGAACCCGCACGCGTCAGGGTGCGCGATGGGCAGGGCAGGGACCAGGAGCAGGCAGGGGGGGGGCAGGGGCAGGGGCAGGGGGGCAGGGTGGGGGCAGGGCAGGCAGGGGCAGGTGCGTTCTGGGCTCTGAAACAGGTTCCTAAGGGACAGAATAAGTGTTCTGCTGGGTAGCTAGGAACCCGGGTGTTCTGTGCCCTCCTGGAAGGGTGTCTCAGGATTGTCATCCGGTCACGTTGGGAATTAAAGTACAGAGCAGGCAGATTATAAGCCCCCCCTTCCAGAGTTGTCTGGACCGACAGTTTTTGGTGGGGATCCCAGCCGAGCACCCTTTAACTGGGATGGAGGGTGAAACATGGTAGAGTGTAAGGGAGGAGGGGTGCTGGGCTGGGGGGACTCATGGTCCAGTCGAAGTCACCAAGAGCAAAGCCAGTGGAAGCACTGACCCATGATTCTAGAAGAGTTCACCTTGCCGGCAATCTCTCCTTCCCTTCATCTGAAGTCCAGAGTGCTTGGTTGCATTACAAATGTCAAGAAGTAGAGGCTAGGAGCTGGAGGGATGGCTCAGCGGTTAAGAGCACTGACTGCTCTTCCAGAGGTCCTGAGTTCAATTCCCAGCAACCACATGGTGGCTCACAACCATCTGTAACGGGATCCGATGCCCTCTTCTGGTGTGTCTGAAGACAGCTGCAGCATACTCATATACAATTAAAATTTAAAAAAAAAAGTTGCCCTGTGTCCCCACACACAAATAATAAATAAAAAAATTTAAACAAACAAACAAACAAAAAAGTAGAGGCTGAGGGGGAAAGCTGATGCTGTCTCTCCTCTGGATTAATAAAAGCTTCCAGAAGAAAAACACTGAGAAGTTGAAGCCCTTTGCTGATGACCTAGATGGGACATCTGTATCTATGGCAACACCAGAGGCACAGGTGGACGGTGCCTAATTGTCTGAACACAGTTCCTCCCCTAGTTCTTCTAAACTCCATGTTTCCTTCAGTATTCCAGTAGGGAATCAGGGCGCTCCAGGATGTGGGAAGCAGAAAGGAGGAGTTCAAAGAGAAAATAGAAGACAGAATGGGTTTTTAAAGAGGCCTCCTCTTAAAAGGGCATCATTGAGCAGGGGTGGGGCCATGACTCAAGGGGTAAAAGTCTATGCACGCCTGAGGACCTAAGCTCATCTGCTCAGCACCCATCTCAAATCCAGGCATAGCAGTGTACCGCCGGTGCTGGGGCACAGAGGCACATCTCCAGAGCTCACACACCAGACGGTCTGGCCACACACAGACACACACACGAAAATGTCTGTTCTTTGAAAATACATGACAGAATATGAAGAGGTAAAGAGGTACTGTGTGTGTGTATATGTGTGTGTGTGTGTGTGTGATTGTGTGATTGTGTGAATGGATGGATGTTTGCACCTGTTATCCCACTTGCTTGTGGAGGCCAGAACAGAATATGGGTGTCTTCCTCTGTTCATCTCTACCTTATTACCTCAAGATAGGATCTCTCACTGGACTGGAAAGTCACATGTTTTGGCAAGGCTGACTGGTCAGCAAACTCTCTCTATCCACCTGTATCAATTCTCCAGTGCTACAGTCACAGAAATGCTTCTCCTCCTCTTCCTCCTCTTCCTCTTTCCCCACCCCCTCCTCTTCCTCCTCATCCCCTCCTCCCCTCCCCTCCTTTTCTCCCCCTCCCCCTGCCCTCCCTCCTCCTCTCTTCTTCCCCCTCCTTCTTTCATATGGATTTCAAGAATTTAAACCTAGAAACAGAGGAAGAGTAGATGGGGAGGGATGAGGTGGGGGGAGGATAGGGGAGATGGAGAGGAAAGAGAGAGAGAGGAAACAGAGGTCAGGATGTAATATATGAGAAAATAAATAATTTTTTTTTAAAGAAGGAAACTAGGGGCTGGAGAGATGGCTCAGCGGTTAAGAGCACTGATTGCTCTTCTAGAGGTCCTGAGTTCAAATCCCAGCAACCACACGGTGGCTCACAACAACTATCTGTAATGTGGTCTGATGTCCTCTCTTGGTGTGTCTGAAGACAGCAACATTGTACTCAAATACATGAAACAAATAAGTCTTTAAAAAAAGAAACTAAAAAAAAAAATACATTAGATTCATTATCATCTATACAAAAACAAAAGTAAAGAAATAATTTGAACCTGGGTGCCCATGCTTGCACGACAGGGGCCCTTACCCTCCAAGATGCCTTGCAAGGTTCCATTTTCTTACATACCATAATAAATTACCAAATTTAGGAAATCCCCGATATGCCAGTACTTTCTCTAGTCTCTAGTCTGTACCGTATAACTCCCTGACTATCCAAGCAGTAGCCCTCAATGGTCTCTGGTTCACGGTCCACCCTAAGTCATATAAAGCAAAGGCGACTTCTAGGCCTAAACAGAATGCTGCCAGTTGTCCATTCTGTTCTGGGTATTGTGCCCTGCACTGGGTTTCAGAAGGGATTTTTGGCCGGGGCTGTGGCTCAGTGGATAAGAGCTCGTGGTATGAAATCATGAGGACCTGAGTTTAAATCCCCAGAATTCCCATTGAAAACAAAGAAAACAAACGAGGCTTGGCTACCACGTGCCTGTGACGTCAGTCCCGATCCCCAGAACCCACATACAGTCAAATGCAGTAGCACACACCTGCCGTTCCACCCGGTGTTCCTAGGGGCAAGACGAGAGGCACAGAAAGGAGAACCCTTGATTCAAGGACCAGGAAGCCTGGCATATCCAGTGGCCTCCACGTCAGACGAGGTGGGAGCTGAAGAGCCGCACTCAAGGTTGTCTTCTGACCACACCCGCACCGCGCCACGCCCACAGACGTAAGAGTGTACTTACGCGCACCGCATACATAAAGACCAAAAATTCTCCACAAGATGCAGTTTATAGGAACAGATGTGAATGGGATGGTACTACAAGAGAAAGATGAAATATGACAGGGGAGGAAATCCTAAAGCTGGGGATAAAGTTGTTTCCCGAGGACTTACTAAACGTGCCGCGGTATTTGTTGCTGTTAAGCAAATGGTGCTTTGCCCGAAAGCTTCCTAAGAAAGAAGCGAAGAAAAAAAGGAACGGGATTGAATTGTCAGGACCACAGGATGGTCCCCAGTGAGAATCTCTGTCTTACAGTAGCCCTTTCTTTGTGACACTGGTGTCTGTAGTTCTGGATTACACATACTCTCTTCCCATCTTCTCCAAGCTCATGCCTCCTCGAGCTTGGGGCTAAAGGGAAACAGATGCTAGGAGACGCCGCAGAGGCCCTGTAAGTGGTGACTTCAGACATCTGCGTGTGCCTTTGACGGTTGCTTCTCCCCTGTGTCGCAGAATAAGTTTTCCCCGGGACCAGCCTCATCTTTCTGCCCCTCAGTGTCCCTCTAGGGCTCAGAACAATACCGAGTACAGAGTGAGTGCCTGAGAGCCCATGTTTGTCCATGAATGCCCGGAAGAGCGAGTCTCTCCTCTCTACGGAGCTCATTCTGCTGGCCTTTCTTCCCCGCTGTGGACGCCTCTTCTTGAATGGAATTCAAGCCTTCCCAAGACAGCTGGGCATCTGGTGGACACTCTATAGCCTTCGCTGAGAGATAGACATTGGGACTGGTTGAGCTGGACTGGCGCAGCGGCTGGCGTGGCACAGGAGGTATAGGACACCCTCCTGCCTCCTCTCTGAGCTGCGGCTGCACCAAAGAGCCATCTGGGCCACACCCGCCTGCTGAGGAACCAGTGGCGCCAGTGAGCCTTGTAAGTGAGAGTGGGCAGCCCTCAGCCTGGCCCCATTGTCTTCCTCCCCCGGTGCCCAAAGCTTACACAGGCGCCACGTGGTATTAGGGCTTCTGCTCTGCACCAGATGCTGGACTCCCAAAAGCTCATAACCACACCATCCTCAACACCTGGGGATCCCTCAGGGCCGGGGGCAAGCATCTCACCTGGCCTCACATACCTCTACAGTCACCTCAGTGTCCTGGCGCTCTCCCCTTCCCCAGCCCCAACGCTAGGCTGCCTCTTGTTTCCAGGGGATTCAGTCAACCTCCACCACATCTTTTATTAATATTAATTCTAAAAAAATATTTTTTAGTGCTATTTACCATCTGTTTTTCCCCCTTTGGCTGAAAATAATTGGAGATGAAACGCCCACTGTTCATCCCCCGCATCGTCTCAGAAGGAACAAGAGACACAGACAATGACTGCATTTTTTTCCCCCCAAGCAAAACAAGTTGCAGTTAACATGCCTAGCTGGGCTGCCGAGCCACCCCGCATCACATGGTCCTGTATCAGCTGCGGAGTTGAGGTTCCAGTACATCCCGGTCCCGAAAACGTTCGCTGCCAAGGGGCTCTTTGCTCTCCCGTTAGGCAGGTTTGCTAATTTTCCTCTGTCCTAACAACATGTGGCTCAATTGATGTTCCGCTAACATGTGGGCCATCTGTAAATATAAATAGCCCAGTCTTGATTCCATTAGAGGCCCGTGAATGGAACAAAAATATTCCAAACTGACTCTGCCACAAGGCTACGGGTCTGACAGGATTGGGCTGCAGAGAAAGGAAGGAGACACCATGTCGTTTACTTACTCTCTCTCACTCTCTCTCTCTCTCTCTCTCTCTCTCTCTCTCTCTCTCTCTCTCTCTCTCCCTCTTGTACTCAGACCTCTTGGATTCCCAGAGGATGGGACGTAAGCCTCCCTACATCCCTTTAGAAGCCCAGAAACTTATGTTAACTGTTGGAAGGGACCTTAGAGAGGGGCAGAGAAATGGCATAAAGCTTAGGCCGGAGGCTTAGGGGGTAAAATGATGGCCAAGCAAATGTGAGAACCCGAGATTGGATCCCTGGCAGCCATTTTGAAATGGGCATGAGGCACATGTATGACCCCAGCACTGAAGGGACACTGGAGTTCAGGGAGGGCCAACCTGAAGGGATAAGTTCCAGATTCAAGGAGAGACAAGGTCTCAAAGTAGGACGGGGAGTATGGGAAGAAGGCACTCAACTCAGCATCCATTTACCTTTGGCCTCCACACAACCAAACATACAAAGACATGCACACACACAGAGACATGCACTCACACACAGACGTGCACACACACCTCACCCACACGAGCACATATATACAACACACAGACACATACATCTATTCCATACACACACCCACACCCACACCCACCCACACACACACACACACACACACACACACACACCCCAAAAAGCAAACAAAAAAACCCAACAAAATAAACAAATAAAACAGAGACCAGAGCAGGCAAGGAAAGATCTACCAGATTGGGCCAGCATTACTGAGCTGGGTTGAACCATGCTAGGCCCAAGAGCTCAACAATGCAGAGAGTAACAGCCAGCAAAGTCACTGAGGCTCTGATGGATATTTTGTAGCCATGATGCTGAACCGTCCTCCTCTAAGCCTACACAGCAGCTCTGCAGCCCGTATCCGGAGGAAAAGCTTAGAGCAGAGCAGTTTCCCACAGCTCCACAGGCTCTACACAGCCAGGGGTGAGATTTGACTTCCACAGGCTGGGGATTTTCTCCGGAACTGGCACCCTTTCCAAAGGGTTGTCTGCCTCTTACCCTCAACTTGGGGAGTCACACATCTAGATTGGTTCCCCATGGATGTCTAAGCTTGACCTTCAACCTCTGCCTTTCTCTCCACTCCTTAAGAAAAATAAAATTAGGATCTTTTCACCCTGGGTATAGACTACAGGCTGTGCCCTTCCTTTCAGTATCTTACATTGGGAACTGATCTGTAATGTGATGGGAATTGGAGGGGGAGGGTGTTTTGTGAAAGTAAAGTTCAAGGTGGAGCCCTTGTGATGTGTGTGTGTGTGTGTGTGTGTGTGTGTGTGTGTGTACGTATTCGAATACATGTCTGTGGGGATATGCACACACATGTATGAATTTGGAGGCCAGAGGAAAACCTTCATGCATGCAAAGCACGAAATCTCAATCAATTTGTATCTCCCAGCTCCCTCCTTTTGCTTGGTTGTATTTTAGACAGAATCACTCGCCAGTCTGGAATTCTTTGGGGCCTGCAAGCTCCAAGGATCCACCTGTCTGTCTCTGCCTCCCCAGGGCTGGCATGACGAGTGTCCCCACTCTGCCTACTTTGGCGACGTTTTTGTCTGTTTGTCTGACTGGTCTTTTTTTAAGTGTAAGTTGAGGATCAGACTCAGGTCAAGCACTTTACCAACAGGGCCAACTCCTCAGTCCCGAGATTAACGACTTTAGAGAGTCAGGTGAACCTCATAGCTTTCAAAACTGAGAGAAACACACGTCGGTGTTTAAGCCACCTGGTCATTTGTGGGTTTGCTGCAACAAACTGAGCTGCCAAGAGATTTCTCTCAGCGCAGGGAGAATGTACCTTTGCTGGGTTACTTAAAGCTTGCCCTGAGAGTGGCTCCAAACTCTGTCTGTACCTTCCCAAAACCTAGGCATCCAATCACTGCACCTTCCAGAGTCCCAAACATCCTCTGGATATTTCTCTGCAACTCCTAACCTCAAACTCCACTCTACACCATGAGCCTTTCCAAACTCCAGCCCTGAGGGTTTGGAAAGCCAGGCGGTGTTAATACACACCAGCCTCTCTGGAAACACGTCTCCCAGAGTACAACAGCGTGCTGCTCTATGCCAAAAAGGATCCTGTCTAAGGACTGGAGAGATGGCACAGGGGTTACAAGCACTGGCTACTCTCAGAGGACCTGGCTTAGGTTCCCAGCATCTACTGGTGTCTCACAACGACCTGTAACTTGAGCTCCGTGGGACCTGATGCCCTCCTCTGGCCTCCCTGGGCACAGCACACACAGGATACATGTACATACGTACACATACACATAAATACAACCTTTTAAAAAAGAAATTTGAATAGATATGTAAATACCAAGGAGGTCGGATCGGTCTTTAAATTTTTTTAAAGGAATTTGTTTAGACAGACAAGCTTGAGACACCGGATGTTAGGAGCAGAGTGTTGGAGTCCTATAGAGTGGCTGTGTCTGGAGTTGGTCCCTAAGTAATTAAACCGGTAATTACAATTAAATGAGATGGGCTCTGGCCCTGTAAATTCAGTGTGCTTCTTAGAAAAAAAAAAAAAAGTCAGCCTTCCAGAATGCTCTTATCGCTTTATCATGTCTCTTTAGTGCTCCTCCTCTCCTCCCTGCTTTTTCTCCTTTCATCCATTCCTGTCCCGCCCCCTTTGCCCTCTGCACACCCACCATGGAGAAGTCATGTGACTGCAGTGAGAAGACAGCCGTTTGGAGTCCCCCAGGAGGGAATCCATCCTCCTTGACCTTGACCTTGACCTCTAGCTTTCAGAGCCAAAAGAAATGTCAGTTAAACTTGCTGTTTCAGGAAAACCAAACAAGTCTTTAAAAAGAACTTCATCCATTTTCCCTCACTCATTTGATTCATGCCTACTTTCTTAGCGCCTGCTAGATCAAGTGCTGGGCTGGCCATCCGCTGTACCTCAGGTGTCCTTCGACGATGTTTGTCTGAGGATGTGCAACGTGGTTCTCAGATGGATTGTGCTACACTCACTCCTCACACCCATGGGACCAGAGTCATCACACACACGCTTAGGGTAGCATCACTGATTGATGTTTTTGTCCAACTGGGAGGTGGCTCCTTGAGACGCTCTGCCTGTCATCTGATCCAACAGAATTGGGCACAGAGACGAGGCACTAAGGGCTAGGCTGAACACTGAGAAAGTTCAAAAGCAAAAGGAAAGCAAGCGGATTGCAAGATCGTCGTGTGTCGGGAAAAGGCCCGAGCTTTAGGGTAAGACCGACCTGCCCTGAAGATTTGAGTTGAGACCACTACCATCTCTGGTCATTGCTCGACATAGGTGGGCTTCCATTCATTCCCAAGTAAAATAGGATACTTTGGATGCTGCCAGCCTTCAAAATAAAGTTCTTGGTACCCACAGTACCTGACAAACATGGAAGCCACCATTAAGGTGTGCGTGGATCATGCGCTCGATGGGCCGAAATCAGACACATCACAACTGCTCCAACTGATCCAACACTCCTATATGCTAAGCAAGATGCGTAGCCCCCTCCAAATGCTGCTTCCCCACTTGAAACCATCATTCTACCAAGGACTCTATTCGAGGATTATATGTGAGAGCCCCTCGGAGCCCCTCAAAGCCCCTCACATCTAGGGATATTTTCTCCTTCCTCCACATGGGAATCCATGGTGAGTCCACAGAACTCGATTCCCAGTTTCCATTAATTTGATGCTAAATTTTATATACCAAAGCAGAGATCTGATTTCAAAAGCCAAATTCCACATGCCCCTGCGTCTGACAGTAGCCACTCTGCTCTTTGATCTACAAGAATCAAATGAGCTAATATTTGTTTCTAAGCTTTGGTCTGCTCTGTTGTGCCCTGATGGGGCTGGCTGGGTTTTTTCAGACATACATGCCTCAAAGAGAGCCTTGCTGGTTTCTCTGTTCTTGGTTCTGGGAAAGGTACTCAAAGGCTCCAGGTTTGGGTCTTACCCTTACACCAGTGGGTAATAAGGTTATTAAGAAGATTATAGCTGGGCTGGAGAGATGGCTCAGCGGTTAAGAGCACTGACTGCTCTTCCAGAGGTCCTGAGTTCAATTCCCAGTAACCACATGGTGGCTCACAGCCATCTGGAATGGGATCTGATGCCCTCTTCTGAAGAACTGTGTCTGAAGACAGCGACAATGTACTCATACATAAAATAAATAATTCTTTTAAGCAGAAGATTGTAGCTTATTTGAGGCTTCCCTGAAAAGAACTGGGAATTTTAAACTACTGACCCATACTGGCTTACAAATCTGGAGCTAGAAGTTCAAGCCCAAAGTCTGGGCAAAGCTGGTTTCTTTGGAGGCCTCACTCCTGAGTTTAGCTGTCTACCTTCTCCCTCTGGTTCCACATGCTTTTTCCTTTGTGAGGGTCCCCTTATAACAATGTATTTTTCTTACAAAGATACCAGTCACACAGAGTGAGGACCCAGCCCAGGGACCGCCATTAAAGTCTCTTCAAAGACTCCATCTCCAAATACAGTCACAACTTGGGGTCTCAGAGGTTAAGACTTCAGTGTATGAATGAGGATGGGTAACAGGACCTAGCTCAAAACTCTGATAGGGTACAAGGGGGATAGTTATGTGATATTACATGAGATTACTAGTGTAAAAAGTCCGGTGGAAGTCAGGGTTTTAGTCATTCAGAAAGTTCTTGAGGCATGATGGTACACACTTATAATCCCAGCACTTGAGAAGGGAGAGGCAGGGCGATCAGGAGTCCAAAGCCACAAGTTCAAAGTCAGCCTGTGCTGTCTCCAAAAACTGAAAGGAAAACCAAGAAAGTTCTCATTATTAATAGCCTTCTCCGGGGCCCTTTGGTGCAGCATGGGATGAGAAAGACTTTTTCAAGGACTTGGTTCCATAAAGGACATTTGCTGTTGGAGCCAGGGCTGAAATACCACAAGACCCCCTTAGCTTGATGCCGGTGTCTACTGCCCGCTAGGGAAATGAACTCCAGCCATGACAGAACGCCTGTGTCAGACCCCGGCTTCTTCGTATCAAAGGCTGGATCATGATAGGACCACTAAGTCCTCTACCGAATGCCGGAGACGGTCATATGAAGTGTACAACCCATGCATGCTATTGGTTATTACTTCCAGGTGACCCATGGCCAAGTCACAAACGGGATGAGAGGCTGGGCTAAGGTAACATCGTATGTGCTTCCACTCTGGCATGGGTTATTCAGACTTTACCCGTGTTGTTCTACCCAAGGCGGAATAATTCTCATTCCTTTAGCCTTCCTACACGAAGCCAGTTTCATCTCTTTGAGCGTGTCTGTGGCTCTTGCCTGGACCCACTCCAGCTTCTTCAAGCCTTTTCAGGAGGGGGTGACACAGACTCCACTCATCATTGTAATGAGGAGCTAACTGACATGGGACTGACAAAGGGGGTCACTAGGGGGCTCGTGGCACATCATGGTCCTTTTATGTGTGCGGAATCCAGCCAGCTTTGAAACAGGCAAGGCGCTTACTTGACTACCACCAGATGCCCCGGATTGCCTAGGACAGGCTCTTTGGAACTGCTTCAGATTTCAAATAGTCTTCTTGACTGACGCCATAAACAAGTAAAGCGTCCCAGAAGTTCTAACTTTTCTGCCCTACACTAGAGGTCCCACAGTGCCTCTGACACATGGCCGCCACACCACAACGTTCCCATAATCTGTCCCTGAACAGACGACATCCTAACATGGTAAGGTCACACAACGGCATTCCTGGTAGGGGAAGGGCTACTCTGTCCCAGAGATATTTTCCTTCAGTGAACTGGAAGTCGTACCTCATACAAGATTATTCTAGTAGGTTCCAGAATTCTAGTAGACTTTCAAATTCAGAAATGAGGATCCCTGGGGCAATCTTGTTTTGGGGTGCTTCTACCTTTAGCGTAGAGCCTGGGAGGGACTCACCTGGTAGTTGCTGACTGATCATCGGGTGTTGGACCCATTTTTTATCCGTTAACATATGGCGGCTGCTTTTAGCTGTATGTCACCTTATAATTGTCCTATTGAATTTCATCCGGATTCTGTAGGGCCGTGTTTTCAATTTGTCACGGTTGTTTTGAATTTTATTCTTGGCTCGCTAAGTGTGAGCCATCCCACCAAATTTAGTATCGTGTGAAGATCTGATGAACACATCCCCCACATCCCTTTGTTTTAAGGCATTAGATGGGACCAGTAGCTAATCCCTAGAGAAGAGGCACTCTTTCAAGTAGATGGCTCATCGCCGGTTACGCAATGAGAGTGATCTCTGGGGCTGTGGACATGTGCGTTCATTTGGGAACAGACATGGAGTGCAGATAAACCCAAGACGAAAGGAAAGATAATTCATTTTCCCATCAGGCAGGTGGAAGAACTGTCCTTTTGTATGGATCTACGTTCAATACGTATACATCAATCAGCACAGATTAAGGGGCATGCGTTGTACTGACAGCCTTATTTGTAGATTCGATCATGGAGAATGAGCAGGTAGGTAATTACTCATACTTGGCTACATAGACGTCCCACATGAAAACTTGCTTCATACAACGATTGTGTTGACAATACAAACTATATTCTCTGCTGCTAGCTCCAGAAAGCATCTAAGAGAACTGTGTGTGTGGCGGGTGGGGGGGTTACTTAATTTCTTCAAGAATAACATTTCAGGTGGGACGTGGTGGTGTACACCTTTAATTCCAGCACTCGGGAGGCAGAGACAGGCAGATCTCAGCCTGGTCTATAGAAGGTGCTCTAGGCTGTTGAGGGCTCCAGAGTGAGACCCTCCCTGTCTTCAAAATAAACACGACAACAACAAAATAGAAAGGCTTCTCAGAGCAAAGAGATGGCTCGTGAAGTAAAGGCACTTACCACCAAGCTCGACAACTGGAGTTTGGTCCCCAGAATCCATATGGTGTAAGGAGAGGACCAATTCCTATAGGTTTTCCTCACGGTGTGCCATACATAGCACATGCCCACTTCTGCACATGCACACGCAGACACGCAAAATGTAACTTTAAAAGTGAGTTTTCGCTACACTGGCTGCTGGGAGTGCACTTCATTTATCGTTGTTGTTGTTGTTGTTGTTGTTGTTGATGATGATGATGATGATGATGATGACGACGATGATGTGTGTGTGTATGTGTAGTGTGTGTGTCTGTCTGTGTGTGTGTATCCAGGATGGTTTGCTGTGGTATAGATAGGACAACTCTATGAAGTTGATTCTGTCCTTCATCTTTTCATGGATACTGGGGACCCAACTCAAATAGCCAGCTACCTTTACCCGATGATCCATCTCAGTGGCCTGAGTTATAACAATTTTCTGAAACATTTGACTTAAAGTCAAGAGACAAGCCCCACCTCCCCTGACTCACCATGAGTAATAACTCCGCCTGGGAAGAAGGTGGTGTGTGTGTGTGTGTGTGTGTGTGTGTGTGTGTGTGTGTGTGTGTGTGTGTGTGTATGTATTAAATTCCCTTCACAGTTCTGACCTGCTGTGACCCTCCCTGAAAGTGAAGGTGAATTAAAATGAAATTGTTTGGAACAATGAGATCTTAACAATCCTCTTCACTTCCTCTGCCTCGTGGCAATGTTACACTCTACCTGGCACTACCCAGGCTGACTCACTGATGACTTACAACTCCTCCATGGCAGGCAGTAAACGCTAAAGGAGTTTTATGTCACTTGCCCGACGGCCACATGACCAGTGGCAGGGTTAGGGTGTGGATGCTAAGACCCCTGAGCTTCCCTAAGCCAGAACACCTCGGGCTCCCCTGGAGGGAGCATGCTCCTGTCCACACATCTTCTCAAGAAGGAGGAAAACTCAGCTTCCAGGCTGTGGCCTCCTGTCTTTCAAAGTGTTCCCCACCCACACACTCCTCTTCCCTGTGATAAATGGTGGTTCCTCTTGATGCCCTGACACAGGCCCGTTCTCAGTGACCACACACCCACATCTCCACAGCCTTTCCAGTTTGAGAGAATCTGGTTCCTGAGTTCCCTAGTTGCTTCTTTAGTGGGGCTAGGACAGGTGACTGGTGGAGGCCGCACAGGTCTGTAGACAATGTCTCCTCATAGCCTGGTCCCCTGCTGATAAATAAGAGTCCCCGAGTGCTCACAAGGCTGTGTGCCTTGCCACAGTGCACGCTGCTTAGTTCATGCTGATTAACTCATGTCCAACAAGGTGCCATACCCAATGACACTTCTTTTTTTTTTTTTTTTTTTTTTTTTTCCGGAGCTGGGGACCAAACCCAGGGCCTTTCGCTTGCTAGGCGAGCGCTCTACCACTGAGCTAAATCCCGAATCCCCCAATGACACTTCTAACGCCTATATGGCGGCAGCTCCCTGTCTCCTGGACTCTCATTTATATGGTCCAACAACCCTGTAATGGCATTAGAGCTTCAGTTCACAGGGTAGGAGACAGAGAGACTGGGGCATTTGCCCAAAACGCCACAGCCAAAAGAAGATCGGGGAATCAAACCCAGACCCTGCCTTACTCCTGAAGATGTGTGCTTCCCTTCGTACCCGGCCAACTTTGGCCATGTTCCCTACAGAGCTGGCCCTCTCATGGAGTTTCTCCAGCTGCTGATTCCTCTCCACTGTGCACTCCTGTCTGTCACCTTCACTTCGTCTTGCCTTTCTAACCTTCACTCCTCCTCCTGAACCCTAAAATGTCCCTCTTCCCTTCTACCAAGAAGGCAGCCCTCAGAACCCTCTCAGGCAGCCTAGAAAGCTTTTCTGTGCCCGCTTCTGGTTCGTATCACCTCACTGTGCAGCAGAGCCACCTGCTGGCTATCCTAAGCAAAGAGCCCCGAAGCCCTGGGAACCTGCCCGGGTTCTTCAACCTGGTGCACACAGCCGTTTTATACAACGTCCTCCTCATTCTTCCCTATTCACAGCCTGAGCCAAGGACACCGGAGAGGACCTTTGTCCTTTGTCTTCGTTGTCCTGCCCTAAAGACAAAAGGGAAGGGACGGCTTTGATGAGACAGCATCAGCCGCTGAGTGAGCTTGATCACAGCTGGGCCAAAATGTGCAGAAGGCCCTGGGAGAAGCACTTACAGACAGATGGACAACGGGTGATCTTCTGGAATGCAGTTGGAGCAACAAGGTGGCTCAGGGCAGGCTGACCCGATGTGGGCTGTGTGCTCTGAAAGGGAAAAACAATCCTCTGGGCCATGACGTCTCTCTCTCTCCCTCCCCTTGATGAGGTTATAGTCTTTCATCTAGAACCCAGGGCATGTGGCACAGAGCAGTAAGTCTCACCATTCTGGTTGGCTGATGTAATTTAAATAGACTCCAGTTCCAGTGTTGATCTACCAGGAGGGGGAGAGAGACAGCCACATCCTAGGAACTCACCAACCTATAAGACATCCAAGGAAATAGTGTCCTAGACACCTTGCCAAAGAACAATCACCGCTACCCCTGCCCCAGAGCCACCAATATCCCCATGACCCCTCACTATCCTCAGTGAAAGCCATCAGAGCAGAGGCACATTATAATACACAGGTGTGGTAGGCAGTTATTTCTAAAAACGTATCCACCCTTTGTCTAGCCATCTTGAACTGCCTCCAGTATGTCTGATTCATTCTTAACTGGGGTTCCATTCTCCGTTCAGCCAACTAGTAAGTACCCATGGTTGCCAGACGTACCATGGGCAGTGGTGAGAAACAGTAGGAACCTTACGCTCATGACGACCGCCACTCTCTGAGCATCCCGTCTAACGCTGGAAAACATGGTCATAGAAGTCAATCCTGTGGAAAGGTTCTGAGTGGCTATTCGGAGA